>NW_025221084.1:2082934-2432929 GCF_014066325.1 Apis laboriosa | reverse complement strand
GCGCATCCATATTATATAAAATACTTGTATTTCAAGAAAAAAAATCAAAATAATTAATATATATAATATTAAACATAATAAATATAATTCATAAATTTCACCTTAAAATTGTATTTATTTTGATTTCTTGCCAAACAAATATACCTGAAATTAATAAATCCAGTATATTATCAATAATACTATATTTTACTTCATAAGAAAAAATAAAAAGGAAAAAACAATTTAATCACTATTTTTTAATATTATATTAAGTTTCATATAATAATTATAAAGATATCTTCATACTATATCTAAAGTACATCATGATCATTAGATATTAAACATTAATGATTTAAAAATACATAATCTTAAAAATATAAATATATTTGCAAAAGAAACATTCTTTTATAAAATTTAAATTTATATTCTTTTTTTATTTTACCTCTTATTTTACTTACTATATAAAATAAAATAAAATAGTAAAATAAAATAAAATAGTAAAATAAAATAAAATAAAAATAAAATATTATATAAATATAAAATATCATAATATATGAAAGAGTTATTTAAAATTATTATATTATATAGAGTTATTTAAATTATTTATTTAAAATAATTAAGAGTTATTTAAAAATTAATCTTAAAATTTATCTAGAACTGTTTATCAATGAGCAATATATAAAAAATGAATTTTTATCTTTATTAATTTATATTGTTAAATCACTATTCCATTAAAAATTAATCATTTAATTCATAAATTTTTTATTGTTTTTCATTTTCTAAACATATTATATATTTATTGGTTAATGATACTATTAATACTTTATTATTAATGATTATATACTGATATTTTATTATTTCAAAACTATAATTTAAAATAACTTACCATGGCATAATTTTAATTATGTTAAATAGATTTTAAAAATTAGAAAATTATATAATTAAAACATACTATGTAAAAAATTTAATTATACAAACATATTTAAAAATGTTTTTTTACTATAATATATATATATATATATATAGTATATATATATATATATGTATGTAACAAGTGCTAATCACTTTTAAATATTGTGTGAGTATGTGTATTTGTTTATGTAAAACCTTACAATATAATTTGCTTCCAAATTTTTGTTTTTTTTTTAATAACAAGATTTTTTCTTACAAAAATTAAATAAATTTAATTTTGTATAATTAAAAATAAAAAAAATTTTTTTCCAAAGAATAAATGTCCATTTCAATATAAGGTATATAAAATTTAATATGTATAAAGTAATTTGATTTTATAGGGAAAACATTATTATTTGAATTTTTTACATTGATATAGGAGTGTGCAATTATTTTAATTTATTTTCAACTATTATAGAAATTAAAAATTAGAAAGAAAAATTATATTAAGAAATAAAATGATAAATAATTATTATATATGTAATCATTATTAAATAATTAATATTTTTATAAATGTCACTGAATTATAGGTTATTTTATAGGTTATTTTATAGCATAGAAATAATCAAAAATATATAATTTATTGTATTAATAATATAATATTAGTTAATATTTAAATATCATAAAAATTTTGCATGTTATTAAACAATAAGATATTATAATTAGTTTATGGTTTGGGTAACATCTAGAAATATAATACATCATGAATAAGACCTTAAGTGACATACAAGTTTGACATACAATATGTAAGCATACCATATTTCATGCATGAAAATGTATGAAAACGCAAAATTGAAAAAGCGCATGTGTATATTTTCATTTTTATAAATATATATATATAATATGCAATAATTATTCATATAAATATGAAAAATACTTAATTATTCATATAAATATGAAAAGTATATAATTAAATAAAATTAAATAAACTTTGTTATAAATTTTTAATCAAAATTTAACAATATATTTTTTAAAAAATATATTAATTTCTTTAACTTTTTAAATAAAAAAAAATTAATATAATCTAACCTTTTTATAAAATATAATATAAAATGAATAATTTTTTATTTATAAATATAATTTTAAATTTATTTCTAAAAAATACAGATTATGATTTTAATTGATTCTAATTGTTTTATATATTCAGTATTAAAAAAATGTATACAAATCAAAATTTGTATGGTATGATAATTATTTACATAAAATGAAAACATGAATATAATTAAATATTTAATAAGTACTTACTCGTACTAATGGTTCTAATGGTAATATTTGAGGATTTTCTTCAAACTGTACATGTTCTTTTTCTTCTTTATCGTCCTTTTCTTCCTTTTCTTCTTTCTTTTCTTTTACTTTTTTCCCTGCCTTATTTTTATGTTTTTTTTCTTTACTTTTATCCTTTTTATCTATAATATTATTATAAGTGTTATATTTATTAATTCATATTTGATCTAAATAATTATATAATAATATAAATTAATTTGTAAAAATTAATTTTTAATAAAATATTAATTATTAATATTATTCTTAATAAAATAATTCTTAATAAAATATAAAGGAATTTAAAATAATTAATCTAATATCATTTGTATTAAATTATAATATTATATATTATATTAAATATAAGTATAATTTTAAATCAAAATTATCTTTAATATAAAAATGTATTTACAAATTACTTTACAAATTAAATTTATTTAAAATACTTAATAATACATACTTAATAAAAGATCATCAGGAAGTTTTCTTTGCTCTGCTATTGCTTCTTCATAAGACTTTTCTTTTATACCAAACATTGATACTAAAACAATAACTGCTGCAGAGATAACTACTACTGCTACATATACCAATCCTGTTTGAACATCCATTTTATATATATACTTCTGTCTGTAAGAATTAAATAAATTTATTATATGATAAAGATTATTTAAGATTTTTTTAATAACATTATGTAATTTTTATCACAATTTAATTATAATATATTTGTAGTGTTATATTCTAGTTGCTTTTTTTGAAAATATACGCATTATTGACAATATATATAATGTATTTATATATATTTTTAATTCAATTTATATTATTAATTGATTCTATAAATATATTTTTTGTATATACATTTCTGGAATTTTATATATCAATAATGTAGTATATAAAATAATGTATATATATATACATATATTATATATATATACATGTATATACATGTTATAATGTGTATACAGTATATAATATATATATATGTATATATATAAATACCATATATACCATATATATACCATAATACCATATATATAAATACCATATACGTATATATATATATATATATATATATATATATATACATACACAAAGTGTTTTATAATAAGGTTATTTATTAACTAAAAGTTTTAAAAAAAAGTATAACGAAAATGACATATGGGTGACAAATGGGTCATCGACATAATCATTGAAGATGAGTCAAGTTTCTTAATATCAAATCACTAATTGATAGAACCGGCAAAATGATTTATATTGTACTAACATTTCATTAAAACAATAGAATTAGCAAACTTGATAAACTTACACTTCTCATCAAAAATCAGTCGATTGCTTCCACTAAGGAATGTGAAATGAACAACGTAATGTTTGTCTACAAAGAATCACGACAAGAATTCACATACGACTTCTCAAGATTATGGCGGCCGGACGTACAGATAAGTATACGTGTTCGAAGCCACGCCTATCAAAACACCCGTTTTCTGATTGGTGGCAGCTTCTGCCACGTATGCAAAACATTGGTACAAACGAGAACAAAATTCATCTACGAATTTCGTTAATTGTCAGTGACAATTAACCACGGTAAATAATTGATAATTCATGATAACTTACATACTATACGGCATGCAAGAGTTAACGTATTTGTGTGACACTGTGTCAATTTTATTCTAAACAAGCTGACCAACTTAATAAAACATAGAGTTTGATTATTTTATGATTATAGAATTCTATTTTAATTGTATTTTATGTAAAAACAATCAAATTTTTTTATATATTTGTACTTATACTAAATTTTTAAAATTTATTATTAAACTTATTAAAACTTTTTTAATAATAAAAATAGTAATATATTTATTTAACGATTTAATTTTATTGTAATTTATAATCAACTTTTTAACATATAGAAAAATATGGTATTTTTATCCCACGCTTATCAAAGTATATAAGTATATTAAGTATAATAAAAATTTTATTGGAATGTCTGTTTGCTAATCTGAAAATAATATAAAAAACCATAAAGTTTATAGTAATATTATTAACTATATGATTATAGACTTTGTTTTAACAAATAGATATTTAATATTCTCTATTTATACAATCTTAATCAATTTTATTATTATATAACATTTTTTAACAAACAGTATTATGCGCTTTATATTTCTAATGTAAACTAATAATAAGAAGACGCATGATACTCAGAAATAATCAACAAAAATTGAATGTTTAAGAATTTGAAGAATGAAATATGCCACTTTTTTTGTTGCTTTTTAATGTATAAAAGCATTGGCAGTATTTCAAAATTATTGTATATAAATTTTCTGATTATTGGCATAAAATATTTTTTTTACTGTATTACATAAATATTATAATTGTACCGCAAATCGATAAATATACGTTTTCCACAAAACGTTATTTATCATTTATTAGAAGTTTATTTTAAAAATTGCACGAAATTTTTCATTTATAGATTTTTTTTTTTTCTTATGATAAAAAAAGATTTCAATATTATTAGGAAATATTCATGCAACTGCTCGTGCTTCTGGCAAAAAGCTTTCCCAATATTTAATAAGTTGATTTTGATATTGTAACATAGATTCCAAATATTCTGTTAATTGTTTTTTAAAGTCTTCTACTCTTACTAATTCAAATCGTTCGAGTTCTTTTTTAATCATTTTTGAAATATTATCAAATTCTTCTTGTCCTCTATCAACTTTTGCTTCCCATTCTATTACTTCAGTAGCAGCTTGACTTGTTTTGTCAGTTCTTCCAGATTGTTCTAATCTTGCTTTTTGTTCTCGTTTCTTATTTAGCATCATTTGAGCATGTTGCCAATTTTGAAAAACTTTTACTCTTTCATGAAATACATCCTAAAATTAATAAGAGTTTAAACTGTATAATAATTAAAATTTAAAAATTAAATTGAAAAATGTAAATTAATCGCCAACCTTTATTGCTCCAATGAGTGCAACATAATCTCTTAACATCTCTCCAAATTGATAAAGATCACTGTTACTTTGTGCTCTTCTGATTACTTCTACTTTTTCTAAAGTTTCAGCTAGTTGAGCTAATGCCCTTCCCAAAGATGCTCCTGGTTCACCATGACCAAGAACTGCGATAGATCTTGCTGTTGCACCAGTACATGTTGCTAATTCTCTTCTCTGATTAGTTAAAGTATCTACAGCAGAATGTAATGCACGTAGTTGAACATCGAGAGAATCAATTTGTGATGTCTTTTCTTCAAACCACTAAAAAAAAAAATTAAAAATATATAAAGATACAGAATGTTCAAATAAAATAAAAAGAAAATTTAGACGATTTTAAATATTAAAATAAACACAAAAATTGATACGATGGAAATAGAATCTCATTTTACTACTTTTTCATTTCATCTAAAATCAATTTGAAAAATTAATTTAAAGTTTTAACTGATATTTTTACATATCAATTCATTTTTATGAATATTTTAATTTCTATATATAATTAATTAAATAAATAATTAAATAAAAAATATTTTGTAATATATATATATATATATATGTATATATATATATGTATGATGCAAAATAATAGTTATAAAATTTTTTAATTTTACTTTATCAGTTTCATCCATTTTATATGTTATCTTATTAACAGTTTCTCCAACTTTGTTAAAAAGCCTCATTACGCCTTTACCACTAAGTGCAGATGTATTAGTAGCTTTAGGTAATTCCATATCTGTTTGAAATATACATAAAGTCAAATATATGATAATATTTAAGAAAATTGTTTTATTTTATACTATGACTTACCAGCTTCTAAAAATTCTCTAAAATCAGGATCAACACTAAGTACTGGATGAGCTGCAGTTCTATTCAAATATCTTTCAAGTGCTGCTCTGCGTTTTTCAATAAATTCTGTAGAACTAGAATTTTGTTCCTGATTCTTATCACCAGACATTTTAATTTTGGTTGTTCCTAAATATAAAATATTTTATTAAATAATACAATAAAATGATATATTATCTATTATAAAATATCTTTTACCAATGACACTTTTTTCTGGAGCAGGTGGAATTATTCTGCCATTTCTAAGATATTTATCTGTTAATTTGTCATGGAGACCAAGAAAATCACTAAAACGTCTAATAACACTAAAATTTCTTTTTCTAAATATTGGCATATTTGTTTTTGTTTCAACTTTATAAGCAACATAAGCACCCATTCCATCTCCTATTTTTTGAGGAGAAGTAACTGTAATTTTTAAAAAAACATCGGAAGAATCTGTTGATACCTAAAAATAAAATATATATATATGATATATATATTTTTTTAACATTTTGTTATTAATAATTAATAATTTAAAATATACCATATCAGTTGATTGAGTTTGCATAACATTTGATAATATATCTATATTATCATTTATGGGAACATCATGGAGATCTCCTATATCAGTATTCATTGGTCCCAATGGTGAACTTAATGGTCCTGGTGCAGGACTTGATACTGATGAAAATGAATTTTCTTCTGGTACATCTCGCAAAATCAATTTTGGTAACTCTGTTTGAATAGTAGATACTCCGTTATATGGAGGTGAATCTTCCAATTGACTTTGATCCTATATATTTCAAAAATATTAAATTTTATTTTAAAAAATATATAAAACAAATATAAAACAATTTTGTTAAGTCAATATTGATAACAAGTATAAGTATATATTTATTATAACATAAATAAACTTTTAAAACTAATTTATAGGTTGTGAAATTTTTATATGCACATGTTTAAAAACAATATAAAAAATACCTGTACTGCTGATGCAAAAATATCTTCATCATCATCATCTAAATCATCAACTTTTGTTTCATTAGTATCAAATAGTGGCGGAGATTCTTTTATATCAGCCATTTTAACAATTCTGTCAATTTACCGAGAAATGTAAGTATATACTGGGATCGGCCCCCTAAGTATTATATGCCAACGTCAATTGCTATCTAAGACTATCGTATTTCTCACAGAATCTATATTTGTGCTTTATAAACTTTCTAATTTATGTTTTTTACACATTCACATATTAATATAAAAGTCGCATAAATTACAAAATATAATATATAAACAATAAATTAATAATTACGTTATTATGAAAGCGTCTACTGATGAAGTCGGTTAGTTGCGGTTGGATGAAAAAATGCATTATGTACTGTTTCATTCACAATAAATTGTTATCGTCTAGTGATGAATTTATAGCGGCATATTTAAAAATAATAAAAGAAAGAATGATTTTATTATATCTAATTATTTTCTAAATAATATTATCATATTTTTGAAAATCGAAGATTAAAAATTTGTAAACATTTAAAAATTTTTAATACAAATATTTCAATATAATTAATAATATAAATAAATATATGTTTCTAAGAGAATTATATAAATCTATGGTTCACTTAATACATATATATATATGATAAAATATACATACGTACTTTCATATAGTACTTTTGTATAATGTCATATAATATACATTATGTATTATTTTTATATGCATCATAATAATCAACTATCATATATAAGAATCAACTTGAAGAAAGTTGTATGTATATTTAATATTGTATGTATATATAATATTTATTTATAAATTTTTTTATAAATATCTATTGATTGTGTCAGAAATGAATCAAATATCTAGAGAAGAAATAAATATCAGACGACTTTTAACAAGATGTGAATTAATGGCAAAAGATGATTCTCATAAAGATTGGAAACTTGAAAAGGTTTAAAAAATATATTAAGAAATTAATATAATAATTTTCAAATTATTAATTTTAAAATAATTTATTTAAAATAAAGATATCAATTATTTCAGTATATTTTTACTTTGGATGATATGATTAAACATTTACAAACATTATCAAGGTATAATTCAATTTTATCCTTTAAAAAAGAAAAAATAATATTTATTGATAAAAATTTAAATTTTAATATAGTAATATATCTTTTTTTAAATTATAATGAAATTAGTGAAATTAACTTTTTAGTAAACCATCTAAAGATACTATGATGAGTTATATTAAACGAATAGATTTTTTAAAAGGTTTAGTAAATACATCTAAACTTACAAGTCCAGTAGATAGAGTTGTAGCAGTACAAATGTTACCAAAAAATTCTACAACTTTTAATGATTCAATTGGTCCAAATATAACAACTCAAATACATCAAAAAACTTCGGCAAAATATAACAAAGAATTACGAGCTGAGTTATTTCATAATGATAAAGGTATATAAATTATATTTAATATGATAAATAATTAAATTATTTATAATATATAATAAAATTTGTCATTTATTTTTTAGGAATATTAGAAGATGGTATAAGACAAAGATCATCTACTATGAATATGCAAGATGATGATTTGGATGCACTTTTAAAATACAATAGAAATATTCAAGAAAAAATTGCTGAAAATATGCTTTCAATGACTAGTAGTATAAAAGAACATGCATTAGCAGCAAATGCTATTATAAAAAAGGATATTGGTTTACTTGAAAAATCTGATAAATTAACAGATATTAATACAAATAAATTAAAAACAGAATCATTAAAACTACAAGAGCATACACAATCTTATTGGCGATGTTGGATGTGGGTAATGATTGCATTTGTTTTAGTTATATTTTTTAGTAAGTACTATTGCATAATGTAAATATATTTACATTATGACATTATAATATTATTATAATATAATTTATTATTAGTTTTTTAAAAATATGTTTATATAATATATAAAATTATTTTTATATTTTGTTTTAGATATGGTATTATTTATAAAAGTTGCAAAGAAAAGAGTTTAGATTTGAATTAATAAATAATTAATAAATATATATATATATATATATAATTAATATATATAAATTTAATTAAAACGAATTATATATATTTAATTAAAATTAAAAAAAAATTATATATATTTAATTAAAACGAATAAGATTGTATATAAATATAAATAATACATTTATATAATTTATATGAAATTAAATTAATAAAATGAAATTGAAAATAAAATTCCATCCATATCCATCATTTCAAATATTTGTACTTGATTGTAGTTATATTATATATAAATATAATATCGTATTTTATCATACATATTGTATAATAACATCATTTTTTATTTTATTTTATCGTATTAACATTGTATCATTATATTTATTATGATAGTTTTATTATATAAATTTTATCTTTTAATAATAAATTTTATCCTATTTATTATTATCATAATTATATACAATATACATATGTATACATTTGTTTTATTATTATACAATATATATTATATAGTGATTATAATATTATCCGTGATTTCAGTTATTTGTTGAGAATCTTGAAATCTATTCTTATAATATAAAGATTTTATCATATTTATGATAAATTTATTAAAATTAAAATAATTTGCATTGTATTTTTCAAAACAATTTATATTAAATTAATTAAAATTAAATAAGTTATTAATTTTAACTAATAATAAAGTAAAAAAAATGAATTTAATATATATATAGTAACTAAATTTATAGTAGCAAATAATTTTAAGAAAAAATATTATAAATATATTATGTATTATTATTTTTCTTATTATTTATTTATAATCAAATAATTTAAATTTTTACATTTTTTTGCTGAACCATCTATTGAAATCCAATCTTAATAATAGTTGTGCTAAATGTTCTCCACTTGGTTGTGCACGTACTCTATTCAAAGTTTTAGTTAACCAACCCATTAAACTTCTAAGAGTATCAGATAACGTATTAAGTTCTTCTTGTTCTGTTAAAAGTAAATCACCTACTTCCCACATTGATGCTTGTAAAATAAAATCATCACAAAGTCGTAATAAAAGTTTTATTAATTTATTCACCTATAAAAATATCTATTAATAAATAAAATAAAAATTAATGTGATTCATATTTAAATGTAACATACAGGATTTTTTCTCTCTGTTGAACTCCCCAGTAAAAATGTTTGTGACATAACATTAGCTAAAAAAATACAGTGTGCCCTTTGTACATCTTCAAAATTTCGAGTATTTTTTATATTTGTTTCCATTATAGTATATTGACTTTCTAATACATCAACTTGTAAATAGTATTGTAGATTATCAATAATGAAAATTAAATTATTTCTTAATTGAATTACACCAATATCACTATAATAATAAAAATAGTTAATATTTAATATTAAATTAAACTATTTTTACATAAAGTAAAACAATATTCTTTGAATCAGTTTAACATTTTTCAAAATTGAGAACTTATAATCTTACAAGAAAAGTTATCATCATGTTTTTCAAATCAATATTAATAATTGTCATTGAATAAAAATGCTTTGAAAAGTAATGAGACAAGAAATAAATGTTACTTGTTCAATAATAGATAGACAACATATCATTCTGGTATCATCATATTAATTTTATATATATTTTAGTTTATTTAATAATAATAGCATTGATATTTTTTAATATGGACAATTGTTTCTATAGTAATATGAAAACTTTGCTAATTGATATACAATTGCACAATACGTAAGTAAGAATGATATTTTTAAAAATAGATATTTTTTTAATCAATATATTTTCTTTAATTCTGATATTTTTTTATGAAAAATATGCATAATATCGTGTTGTTCACATCTGTAAACATCTAAAGATTGTTCTAATATATAATGTTAAATAATAACATTTGAAAATGTTATACCAATATTGATCTAGCCATTCATATGTTATGTTATAGTGACAATTTTGAAACTGATAAAGAAATAGAAATGTTAAACTGATATTGAAGACACTATATAATCACATCTTACATATTTTTATAATACATATGCTCACTCCATAGATTCCATAAATCAATTTGTGTTTTTTTAACTCTTAGTAAAAATTTGAATAATATATTGTAATTATTCAAAGCAGATGGACTAAATAGTAAGTGTAATGGCCATATGACTTTATATTTCAAAATAATCATACCCCATCCACGTCTTTCTACAATAATATTATATATATTAAACATATTATACATATATACATATATTATATATTATTATACATATATTAAATTGTTGAAAATTTTATTATTTAAAATATATCATGCTAAATAAAAAAAATATTTTACCAATAGGATCTTCACGTTCTTTCTCAGTAAATTCTGCACCTTCTATCTCAATATCTTCACTTTCATTTGCTGGAACTGGTACTATAAAATTAAAATTATCCATAGCGTTTTCATCATTTAAATGCATTTTTCTTAAAGCCATTTGAAAAGCTAAATTAATATCTCTGGATGTATGCTGTGTTGGTTGTTTATTCAATATATGAGCTGTGAGTCTAATAAACTCAAGAAACAAATCACCTCTTCCCATGAGAAAGAAATCTTTTACTAATTTAAGTTGCTGTACAAGATGTGCTTCTTCAACAGCAACTCGCCATAAAAGTTCTGTTATACATTGTTTTAATTCATCAATTATATGTTCAAATTCAACAATATTAAAAATATGTTTTTTTTGGAGATTCTGAAGTTTAAGAAAATATTCATATTCTTTTTCTCCCCAAATGGAAGTTTCAGTTTGATCAACCATAGCAAAATCTATAAACAAATAAAATAAATTTATTTAATATTTTATGTAATTTAAAATTTTTGAAATACAAATTACCTTTTTTCTGTCTTGGATCATTTCCAAACATTATAATAGTTTGTCCTATAGTTAAGATTTTAGTTGCTAAAGATGGTCTAATATAAGAAGGAAGCATATCTATTTGAACATCATAATTCCACATATCTGCACTAAATTTTGTATTTATTTTATCAGCAAAATTATCTTTATTGTGTACTAACATTAAATTGTTTTGTTTCTCAGATATTTTTTGAATGAAAAATTCATTGTACATATCTTCTAAATGACCATATAAAAGCCAATTAGTTAAATGTTTATAAAAAACTATATGTACACAATGAGACATTCTAAATAAAATGAAATAATTAGCAAAAATGTAAATGTGAAAATAAAATAATATAATTTATTTATTAATAATATATAATAGTTATACTTATAGTTATATAATAACATATATTATATATAACTGTAACATATACTTACTTTTCTATTGCAGTTTTTACATCAGGAATACCGGTATACATATTTTGATGCAAACATTGTAATAATTTACAACCATGAATTTTTTGTGTGCGAATCTAAAATAAATTAAAAGTTTTTATAAAAAATTTTTTATATAAATATTTCAAATATCATTTTAAATATTAATTATATCATATTAATTTACTTCTCTTATGATAGAATTTAAAACAGAAAATAGACATATATATTTTTGAATACGACAAAGTATTAATGATAATGGAGTATAACTATCACGAAGAACTATATCTTCCAAATTAACAATTTCTTTACGAAAAGGTTCTAAAGCTTGATCCATTCCTTCGCAAAGAGCTTGTAAATATAAACCTTGAGATATATTTTGTAAATCTGTAATACATATATAATATATAATATATGTAATATAATATAATATAATATAATATAATATAATATAAATTAATATAATAAAATATATAATTAAGTTTAATAGCAATTTTTAATACCTTGAGTAGATTTTAAATTGTCAGAAGTAGTATATTCTTGAATAAAATTCCTGATAATATTGCATTGTTCAACTATATCTAATATTTCTTTAAGTAATACACGTTCACCAGGATGTAAATATTTTTCAAGATCTACAGTCTAAAAGCAAAAAATTTAAAAAAACATAAATAAGATGTAAAATTTAAAATTAATTCTAATAAATATTATTTTATAATCACATCTGATTCTAATATTTTTAAAGCATTAGTTGAACATCCCCATAATGACAATAATACTTCGTGCAACATTTTGATTTGATAAAATATTATTTTTTCATTTCAAATTATGTTGCACATAAATAAGAAAGGTAATAAAAACCGTATAAACTGAAAACTAAATAACCTATAATTCAATTATCAAAATTTATTTTTTGTGATATATATATATATATATATATATATATAAAATAAATAACGATAATATTTGAATAAATTAATATAGTATTTGATTCTGATTCTATATTCTATATTTCACGAAACGAATTTATTCACTGAATATAAATAAAATAACGTGATCACAATTTAGAGAAATATTAAAAATTATTCATAATCATATACAAATTTTCAATAAATCACTTATTGTAATTACAAATATATATAATTAAGTTTAATTTGTTTAATTAATTTAATATAATAAAATTATATAAATTAAATTACAATTAATTATTATGTAAAAATATTTGAACAAATATTATTCTTCAATATATTCTAAATAGAAAAATTGATATTTTTTTGATTCTTTATTTTGTTTATTATTTTTATTTATCATTTGTTTTTGTTAAAAATTTTATCACAAAATTAATTTTTTTTTTAGACTACTATATGTTTTTTTCTTTGAAATTTAGTTTCATATTATGTATATACTAGATACTCTATGTATGGAAATCATAATTTAAAGATTATCTTCTCATGTGAACTTTTATTTTAGAACATAAATATAATTATTAATTTATATGAAGAAGATTTATATAGCATAATAAAATTAAGAATAAACAATTTGCTATACGTTTTTCATGAAATACAAAATTATATTAAATTTTATTGTGTTGAAAAACATTCAATATTTAATATTGTAAAATAAATAACAAAATTAATGAATTGTTTTGTAATTTTGAATGATATTTATAAATTATGTCAAAAAAATTTAATAAATAAGTTGTGTAATATTTATATTCAGAAAGTTTTGTTTTAATTAGATAATTAAATGTAGATAATTATATTTACATAGAAATATAATAACCTCAAATAAACAAATTACTAAAACTATGTGTAAGTATAATATTAATTAAGTTGATTAGATTATTTTTATTAAATAATCATTTATGATTTATTAAAGTATAAAATCATAATAAAAACAATATAATTTATATATAGCAATATAAATTGTTTTTAATAATAAATTTTTTAGAGATACATAATTATGGATGTATTAAAGGATACATTGATATGTCGTTTGTGTGGTGTAAATCTTACAGAAGGAAAGTATAAAAATATTTTTGAAGGATCAACAGATTTAATACATAAAATAAAGGAAACATTACCAATTTCAGTATGTTAATATATGTAATAAAATTTAAAAAATATTAATTAATTTTAAAATTAAGATATTTTATTGATAATAAATCAAGCAATTATTAAAATATTAATTTAATAATTTGTATATTTTTGATATAATGAAAATTATTATTTGCAGATATCTATTGATGATAATGGTTCAAAATATATGTGTTTATTATGTTATGACAAAATTATTTTTTATTACAAATTTATTCAAGAGGTATTGGAATATTCTAAAAAATTACACAATGCATCACAAATTAAATCTATCTTTAATCTATCTAAAGAAATAACAGATTTTTCACAAATTCATAGTGATGCTGTATATACATGTCCAAATTGTAATGTTGATTTAATGATTTTATTGGTCAATAATCCCCAAGGCTGTGATTATAACTTCCAAATTTCATTAGCAATGGTAAATTCTGAAAAAAAACATATTATAAAAGAAAAAAATATACAAATACATAAAAATATAGTACATTTTAATAATGCAAAAAATAATATACATTTAAAAAATGAAAACAAAACAACAAAAGATATTGAAAACATACCTAATCAAGTAAGTCTAATATTACCTATATTAGAAGAAGAAAATTTAAATTGTAAGGATATATTATATAACAAACAAAATTCAAAAATTGAAATACAAAAAAAATTTAAAAAAAAAGAATGTAATACTCATAATTCTTCTACTCATTTATTTAAAATATCACAAGAGGAAGAAATATCTCATGTATCTAATGAGAATTTATTGAACTGTGATTATGATTCTACTGATCCATTAATAAAAAATGAGCCTGAAAGTGATACATATTGGTTAGATAGTGAAACTGATTATAAAAGTGAAAAAGATATATGTATAACTAATAAATCACAAAATATATTAGAAAAAAATGATGCACAAGAAATAATGTATATAAATGAAAATGATGTATATAAATCTTGTTTAAAATATATATGCAAATTATGTGGAACACGTTATCTTTCACACTTAAAATATGAATTTCATATGGAAAGACACAAATTTGGTAAAATAGATAAATATGAATGTACATTATGTGATAAAGAAACAAGTAATGAAAATTTATTATGGGATCATTATTTTCATACACATAAAAGTTTACAACGTTATATTTGTATAGAATGTGGAAAATTATTTACAAAACGATCTAGATTAAATGGACATCAAAAAAATTATAAACATTCTGGTGTAAAACAAATTCAAGTTGGTACTAGTGAAGATACTGTTAGTGAAGATGTCATACAAAATGCAATAGCAACAAAACAAGAAAAAATAGCAATAAATTGTAGTCTTTGTGGTAAATTAATTTCTGACTTAGATCCAGATGCTATTAATGATTTAGTTACATGTGCTACTTGTGAAGATTCTACACTTTCTTTAGTGATAGATGGAAATGAAACAAAAGTAATTTCTCCACGTCAATATCACTGTTCTAAATGTCCAAAGCATTTTGTACGAAAAGAAAGACTAGAATTTCATGAAATGAGGCATAATGAAAATATGAATGAATTTATTTGTAGTACTTGTGGAAAAGATTTTAGAGCAGAAAATTCTTTATATGAGCATTATCTTTTTGTTCATAAAGGAGCAAGACCTCATATCTGTGAATTATGTGGTAAATCATTTCAGTTGAAAGCTAGATTAAAAGAACATCATCGGATACATACAGGTGAAAGACCATATCAATGTGACATCTGTGGTCAACGATGTAGAACTACAAATGCTTTAAAACTTCATAGAAAAATTCATTTTTCTCATAATAGATATACTTGTAATATATGTAATAAATCATTTAGTAAGAAGCAGAATATGAATGAACATTTAGAAAAACATTGGAAAAATGATAAAAATGTAATATTACCACAATTATTTACATGTCCAATTTGTATAGAAGATTTTCCAACATATCGTATGTTAAAATACCACATGATAGAAGTTCATGAAATTAATAATCAGGATCCACTTTTGACAAAACAAAAACCATGGTATGAATGCACAGAATGTCATGAAAAATTCAAACATCAAATGTCTTTAAAAGCTCATAAAGAAAGAATACATGAGGGAAGAATAGATCCCATCTATCAATGTGACATATGTAATGCTACATATAGAGTAAAACAACTTTTAGTAAACCACATTAAAAGTAAACATAATGGTGAAAGACGTTATAAATGTGCACAATGTGAAAAAGGATTTAATGATACTAAATCTTTATATAATCATGTATTATTACATACTGGCAAAAAACCATTTATTTGTGAATATTGTAATATGAGTTTCAGAAGAAAAGATTCTAGAGATCATCATCGTAGAAAACATACTGGTGAACAACCTTATCAATGTCCTGATTGTGGTGAATCATTTTCTACCTATAATAATCGATCTAAACATAGAAAACGAGAACATGGAGAAGGAGATTCTGAATGTCCTGAATGTGGAGAAAAATGCAGTAATCAACAAGAAATTAGAATACATTTAAATAAACATTTGGGAGAAAAATTAAAAAAATTACAAAATATAAAATCTAAGGAAATGTAACTTATATATTTCAAGAGTAAAAAAAAAAAATACAGTGAAACTTCGATTGTGCAATCTAATGATATGATAATCTAAATTAAAATGAATTAATATCATATAATGTAGGAAAATCTTATTTATTATTTTTCATATTTATTAATTAAAATAATAAATTATATTTATTAATTAAAATTTATTTATTGTAGCTACTTAATACATGAGCGATTCTTTGTTATATCGCATTTCATTGATTACTTAATAAAAAAGTATAATTAAAAATTAAAAAAGAATTCAAAGACTTAATATTTTAATTTTTTATTGTGTCATTATTATGTAGATATTATTTACTAATTATTATTTTATATTTAATCCAATTAAAAATAAAATTTTTTATTTTTCTTTAATAAAAATGTATAAAATTTATTCAATAATATTTCAAATATTTTTTTATATATCTTTTATATTTCTTTAATTATCGAATTATTATTTTATTGAATAAATATATTTGTGTTATATAATTAATAAATAGTTATTAGTTTTTAAAGTTATATAAATTAATTAATTGAATTTTAAATTTAATATTTTAAATTATTCTTTTGTATTAAATATTTTCATACAAAAATTTATTTTTTTTATAAAAATTTATATAATGTGAAAATTTTTTTGTTTATGTATTTATATTTTCATGTACTTTTTGTTCATTTTTTACACATTTTTTACACAATTATTATATAATAATATTAATTATTTTTTATTTATATTTGTGCAAAATTATGTCTTTATATTTTTCAATTTTTGTATAAATTTTTTAGTTAATAGATAATTGTATAATTTTTGTATTTGTTAATATTTATGAATAAAATAAATTTATTTATAGTTTAAATTCTTAAGAATTATATTTTTTTAATTTAAATTTCTTTGTTTATAAATATAATATTTTGCTATTATATTTTTGAAATCAAATTTACATTATATATATTTATAATATAATAGAAATAAAAGATTATAACATATATAACATATAATAAAACATTGTAATTGATCATAAATATAGTACCTGAAATAATTTATAATGATATTGAAAATTAAATTTTAATATTTGAAATTAAAATATATGTTGAAACTTTTAAAATAAATATATTCCAATTATTCGAAGTTTCACTGTAAAATATGATTATTTTTACTAAATTACTTTATTAGTGAATTTTGAAATTTTCAGCAGTTAACAAGATTTAGTTATCTAATAATTTATTTAATGATTTATTTTTATATATTTATTTATATATATTCAAAGTATTATGGAGTACAAAAACATTCTATTTTATTTCAACAAAATAATGTATTTTACATATATACTTTATATATGTATTAAAGAAAATTTTTTATAAGTACAAACAATATTATAAAATCAAAATGTTTGAAAGTATTGTAAAGTAAATTTTATTATACTATTATTTTATCATATTTATTTCTTTAATTTAATATTAATATAAAACTTTACGAATATATATGTAAATACTATTTTATAACAATATAGTTATATTAGATTGAACATACAATGTAATTTATATTATACATGTATTATCATGTATCATATTATTTTTTTTTAAATATATTGTATATATAATGTATAATTATTTTTAATTGTTGTATTAAAATTGTTAAAAAAAATTTTTAATAAAAAAAAGGTACTTATATTTACTCTTTTATAATGGAATATTTTTTAAACAATTATTAAACCATACAAACAATTTTTATTTTTTGAAAAATTTTTAATAATGTAATCTAAAATCATAAAACTAAAAAAATATAAATTTTTATACTTTGTTACTTTTATTTAAACATTAGAAAAAAATATTTTCTCAAATATTATAATTATTTTAAATATTTGTGTTTAATTTTTATAAATATTTATTCTAATAAAATATATTATTTACAATATACAATACAAAATTTATAGTTAAATAAAATTAATGTGAATATTTTTTTTGTAGTAATAGAAAATATATAACGATTCTTAACAGCAATGTATGTATATTACTCATATGTAGATACAGTCAAAGTACACGTGCATCTGGGACAAATGTCAAAATTTAAATGGTGCGCCTTTGCATCTGATGCGGCGCTGCTTAGCAAAAATCAGGTGGTCGAATTTACCAGCTGTGTTACTTTATCTTGTAATCATACATAACGAAACTTTTAACTTTTTATTATGAGAAAATTAGTATTTTTAGCAAATGTAAAAGAATTATACTTAATATTTTTAATTACTAATAAATATTATTCAAATTTTCTCAATTTTTTTAGAAAATCAACAAAAATAATATATGAGGAACTACTTTTCCGCGGAGTAATATCGGAAACCGTTCGAGCGAGTCAATATTTATCTCATTTTTTTAACGTAATTATACTTTATTTTACTTGAAAAATAAATGAAAAAGAAAGTACTTAAATTTTAGAAAACTTTTATAATCAATTTTGTTGAAAGTCTTTATTTTTTAAATGGTTATTTATCAAAACAATTTTTGCGGAGCAATAATGTCGTGCTACGATCGCACAGACGCAAACCAGCTCCGTTCATTGGCTAAAGGAAGCGAGCGATTCACGTATATACTCTTTTCTGTAAATACATATTCACTAACACTGATCTAAAATTTTCACACAAGATTCAGGAATGTATCTATTACATAAGGTACCCTCTAAATTTTAAAATATATTTGTTTATTTTTAGCGAAATTCGTTATTTAAAATTATATTTTTAAACATTTATTTTTTATTGAAATTATTTTTTATATATTAATAATAATTTTTTATTTAGATAAAACTAATATTGCTAAAAACAATCTTTAGTTTTCATGAAAACATGAAAAATTAAATTCTATTATTACACTATTAAATATAAATCGTGTATTTATAAATTTTTTTATTATTATATTTTTAAAATTGTCAATTTTAATGTTATATATTAAATTATTTGCCATAAAATGAAATAATAATTTTATAAAATTAATGCAATAAATGAACACAAAAATAATAAAAATAATATCTTAATATTTAAATTATCAAAATACTATTACAATTTAGATATATTTATATGAATTATATTTTTTTAATTTAAAAAATTATAGGGAATTTATTAATGATCCAATTGAAAACAAGAGAGATAAATACGATCCTGGTTGCTCAGAACAAGTAGGGGTGAAGGGAGAGGCAGGTTCGCACACACACCGGCGCAGAACGAGGAGCGAATTCACTCGCCGGCTCTCAACAAGAACGCGTCGACATATACACCGTGCTTGAACGTACTGAGGTGATATATTTCTTATTTATCCTACGGTCGAAGGCGAGTCAATCGTAAAAATGGCCGGGGAAAAGCGTACTCAGGATCAAGAGGAAACCTTATTGTCAGAAACAGTGATCTTAGTTGACATCGAAGGCACTACGACGAGCATAAGCTTCGTGAAGGTAACAAAGACCATGGCCGTGAGGCAGAACGCACCCTACGGTTCTCGCATTTCACCGGTTTTCTGATTTATTTTCTGACAGTACCTAATGATCATAATTTTTTATATAGAGAGTTTCTTTTACATAAAATATTGAATCTTATTAAAGACTTTTTGTACTAAAAAAAATTTGTAGATTATATTTTCGCGCGTATTGTGTGTGTTCTCTTAACATTTACTATGCCGGCTGAAATCCAGTTTCAAGTTCCCTATTCGCAATACAACGAAGTTTCATGGAAGGCAATAGATGCTGTTTCGTCAAATTTAAAGCGAATAAAATATTATTTACATTGCATCGAATTTTTTATTTATAATTTTAATATAATACATTGTTTACTCGTTAATGTTTTTTGCAAATTTTTGGAATTGTTTTCTAAGATGTTATAATGAAAACAAACTAAACGAGTATTTAGAAAACTTAGCTTATTTATAAAAACATAAAATACATTGAATTATTATATAGCGCTATAATATTATTGCACATATTTTTCAAAATAACGGAAACCATAACGGCGCATCGCACTGTTAATTCGATCGACGAACGCACTACATTCACGTTTACCTTACTTTCAGGACACACTTTTTCCTTATGTGCGAGAGAATTTAAAGAAATATATTGAAACTAAATGGGAAGATGAAGAATTCAAACAAGACTTTGAGAAATTAAAGGAACAGGTAAAAATTACAAGTAAACATTACAAACAACATTAAAATGGAATA
Source organism: Apis laboriosa (assembly GCF_014066325.1). NCBI lineage: Eukaryota > Metazoa > Arthropoda > Insecta > Hymenoptera > Apidae > Apis > Apis laboriosa. Next base: position 2,411,762 of record NW_025221084.1, on the reverse strand, counting down.
TTAGAATATTATATTGGAATATAAATATATATATAAAAAATTTTTATTTTATTTATTGATATTACAAATATTGAAATGTTTTGGAAATTATAATTTTTGAAAAAATACATTATTTAAAAATACATTTATTATATATATATATTTATAATATATTATTTTATTTATGTTTTAAACATTTTATTTTATTAAAATTGTAATTTAATAAATATTAGTATTACATTTTAATAATGAATTTTAAAGTGATCAATAATTTGTCAGATAAAAACTATTAGATTTTGATCTGGAAACATTTTTTCCTAAAGTTTATTTAAACTATACATTATGAAACTTAAAATTTAGATTATAAATTATTTTTTAAATATTTTTGAAGTATTCATTATTATAAATTATAAATATAATTTATATTTTTATTTAAAATAAATCATTTATCATATTTTAATTTACTATTTAATATTAATCAATTTATATATTATCTTATGTTATTTTACATAATTTAAATTATGAATTATTATTATCTCTATCTGTATCTCTATTATGTATCTTATTTATAGAAAAAAACTTTTAAAAATATTAATCAAAATTGATGTTTTTTATAATTATTTAAAAAAATTTTTTAAAAATATTAATATTTTTAAAAATTCAAAGTATGACATAGTATGTAATATTATTTGTTTATTAAAATAAATATAAATTTAAATTTTAAATTATTAAAATATATTTTATATTATGTGTTTTTATTATTAAAAGAAATATTGTAGATGTTTAAATAAATTCATTTATAGACATTTAATATTTTAATCATAGGCAAAGAAAGATGAAGAAAATAAAATTGATGGTTTTATACCAATTACTGATATTAATACAGAAGAAGAAAGAGAATCACTTGTAAAAAATATATTATGGCAAATGGATTGTGATCGAAAAACCAGTGCATTAAAACAATTACAAGGGCATATGTGGCGTGAAGCTTATAATTCTGGATCAATTAAAGCACAGTGAGTCTTTTGCAATTTATTTATTGTAAAAGATTTTTAGGTTTTGAAATTCAATGTTTAAAATTTTTATATACAAATAATATAAATATATATATTTTCAATAATATGTTATATAAATATATACAACATATTTTATATAACATAAAATCTTATATTTTTATGTAATATATATATATATATATAATTATAATATAATAATATAATATAATAATAAAATTATAATATAATTATATATATATTGTAAACATCTTCTAATATATCCAATTTTATATATAAATTAATATTAAGAAGAAATATGTTTTTAAAAAGTTATTTAATAATAAATAAATAACAATATACAACTTTATAGTATACACACCATTGTGAGGTGAACATTTTGTGTAAGGGCTCACTTCAATTTGACATAAATATGTCACTACAATTATTATAAACAATTTACAATATAATAAACTAAAAATAATCAAGAAAATGATAAATAAATTATTTATGTAGTGTTTATGAAGATGTACCGAAAGCACTAGAATCATGGACGAGTGATGGTAAAAAGGTCTATGTTTATTCGAGTGGTAGTGTCGAAGCACAAAAACTTTTATTTGAACACTCAATATATGGTGACTTACTTAAGGTATTTTATTATATTTTAATTGTAATATGATAGTATTATAAATATATGAGAAATTGAATATAATAGATTGTTGTATATATTATTGTTTTAGCATTTCAGTGGTTATTTTGATACTGAAGTAGGTCCAAAACAAGAATCAAATAGTTACAAAAATATATTAAGTAAAATTGGAGCTGAATCCTCAGATGTAATTTTCTTAACTGATGTTGTAAAAGGTTAGTTATTTATTTTAATATTTTTAAGTTAATATTTTAATATTTTCAATCATTGTTGTAGTTAAATCAATTCTTATATTTTATTAATATCAATTTTTATATTTTTTTATAATAGAAGCTACTGCTGCAAAAGAAGCTGGTTTATCAACAGTTATAGTACTACGTGAAGGCAATGCTGCTCTTACAGATGAAGAAAGAGTGGCTTCTACAACTATTAAGTCATTTTTAGACTTAACATTTCAAACTTCTACAAAACGACAAAAATTGGAAGCTATAGAAGTTCAAAAAGATACAAACAAATCCACATCTGATATTAATGAACCAATGGATACTTCTGAAGATGTTGAAATGTCTGATATTAATAATCAAGAAAAGAAGATTGATAAAGTAGATGTAAAAGAAGTTATCCAAGAAGAAGTAAAAGAATGTGCTAAAGATCAGCTACCAAAAGAAGCACAAACTTCAGATGTGAAAATGGAAGAGCCTATGGTTACTGATATAAAAGATGCAGTAAACGCTGAAAAACTAATGGAAAATAAATCTGAAAAAATAGAACTTCAGCCATCTGAGGTGAGTACAAAATTAGACACTTCTGAAAATGTGCAAGTTACTATGACCGGTAGCACTGAATCAACGATAAAATCTTCGAAAGATGATATTGACAAATCTGCTGTTTCTGAAAAAATAGAAAAATCTATAACTGAAAAAACTATAGAGTCTATATCAGAAACTCTTACTGCCAATGATACCTTGAATGTTGGGACAAGTGAGTCTAAATCAAAGTCTGATCAAGTTTCTATTATAGAGAATAAGACTGAAGAATTTTCAAACATTGATAAAGAAATAAAATCTGATGATATAAAAATATCAGATGTAAAAACTATTGAAAACGTATCACAAGAAAAGAATATTAGTAGTATAAACGAAAAATCAGAAGAATGTTCTAATAAATCACAAAAAGAAATGAAAGAGGAGTCCACTGAAAAAATTGTAATTAATTCTAGTATAATAGAAACTCAAACATCAGAAAATGATGCATCTTCGATAAAATCTGCACAAGAACCGACAAAAACAGAAGAAAAACCTGCAGAAAATGGTGATGTTCCATTAACAAATGTAGAAAAAATTATTGCACCAACGATAACAGAATTAGAAGCTACTAGTAGCAAAATAGATACAAATACTGAAATAAAAAATACTACAGAAACAGTTAAAGAAATAAAATCTGAAAAAGAAACAGAATTGACTAATGTAAAATCTTCTAAAACAAAAGAAATAGAAGAAACATCAATATCTAAAATTGATGCAGAAAAACAAGTAAGTGTAGAAATATCAAAACAGGAATTAACAGAGAAACCAACAAAAGAAGAAACTGTAGCGGATGAAATAAAAGAAACAAATACAGTGGATTCCGAAAAGAAAAAATTAAATAGTACAACACAAAACGGAGATACAGATGTGCCAGTGTCAGATGATAAATTACAAAGAAATGGACAATATGAAGGGTCATCGAACGAAAATATTAATTCGTCTACGAGCGAAAGTACATCTGCGCAAAATGGTGAACCAGAGAGTTCCTCTGAAGCTAGTGCAGACTCTATAAAAGTCAAAAAAGTCGTTGATTCTGCTGTAGCTGATGGTGCCGGCGAACCTGACGTTGTTCCCCCTGTAGTTGTAGCTGCGACGTCTTAATCTTGTTCTTATACATTTTAAGAAGTCCTTCATACATAACCCCAACCCACAATACTTATCCGCAGATATAAACTGAAAAGTTGGCTCCCTACACCTTACATAAATCGTACGACGTTAAAGATGTAATACGTTAATTTAAGATACAGTTCATAAGATTTCTATTTCTTCGACAAATGTGAAGGGAAATGATAGTAATGACATATACAGCGTGTCTCAGATTCGATTATCTTTTACATGTCACAGTTTGATATATATATATATATATATATATATATATATACACACATACATATATATATATATCTCATATTTGTCGATTATGCTTAATAGAAAATTTAAGAAAGATCATAAACACTCAGTTCCTATACTTCCTACTTTACATTGCTTAATTTATTTTATTATACTTTATCTACATTTTTTAGTTTGTTTATACAAATGTATTTTTTATAATTGACATACATTTATAATTCAAATTGACTCGAGGATAATCGAAAATGTCATTCGCTGTAGTCAATAAGTATTTTTAATTTTTCTTTTTTTATTACATTTTATAATGTGTATTAAGATTTTTCTTTTATATTGTCTAAACGGAATGTTATACTATGAAAATTTATAGAATAGCAAATTCATCATAGTTGGAGTATGCTAAAATACTGAATGTACTTTGTGCCAAATGAATTAATTCGTCAGTTTGAAGATTTTTATGATTATATATAGAATATTAATATATTCATAAGATATTTTTGGAAAATTAATTTTAAAAGCTAAACAAACACAGAAGTATACAAAAATGTCGCTTGAATTATATCAAATTATAAGGAATTTAAGTTTATGTTAGATAAAATAAGCTCGATCTATCTTTGTCACATTACTATCTTATTCTATTTTATTTCATCTAACATAAATTTAAATTTTTTATAACTTGATAAATAAATCAACTAACATTTTTATATTTTTGTTTTTGTTTCTGTATCAGAATTGATCCTCCAAAAATGTCATATGGATATATTAGCATTCTAAGTTTAAAGATCTGATCATATTTTAGTTTCTTACAACAATCAGGGAACTTTAACTATATATTTTAAGACTGAATTGGTAATGCCTCCAAAAGTCGCTGGCTTTAGATTAACGATATGATTTTTTGCATACTCTTGAGTACTTAAATTGTTAATAACACAGTGATCTTGGAATCATAAATCCAAACTTATTATCGAACAACTGTGTTTTACAATGAATTTTATTTGACTATATTAGATATATTTTTCACATTTCAAAGAATGCTGTGCGACTTATTGTAATGTGTCTGACATTATATTCCTATTTTCTTTTTCTTTTCGACATTTTTTTATTGAAATGTATATTTCTAATTTAGAACATTTTGAATAATGTTGGCCTATATGCATTACGCGTTTCTGTTTTTTATATTTCGTATCACAATTAACATTTATCGATATTAACTTAATTTTGAGCAATTTAAAGTTTTGTGTTGCATTTATTAGTATTCTATAAATAAAAATTATAATATTCATTTATTGTCAATGACGCGACTATAATACGGTATATATTACATGCAAACATTATTTTGTTAGTTTTATAAAATATATTTAATATAGAATAATCCGATTAGAAGGAAAAATACTTCGGTTTGGAAATTTATTTTTTCATTTCTACGGATTAATACACGAAAATTTATTTTAAAATAACCGTTTCCCGATAGTGATAATTTTTCTTTCCTGTTTTTTTAAAATTCGTAAATTATTTTCAGCAAAATTTGAAACAAGAATTCAATTATTTATTTATTATCCATTCCTGCAAAATTGACTGTGATTTAACGATATAATAATAGACATAGGGAATTTAAACCAATTCATTTATTATTCATGTTTAGTATTTTGTTTGGCAGGCTATTATATTAATATTTTTTTTTTTTATATATATATAACGAAATTAATATACATCCTGTCTGATTGAAGTCACTGTGAAGACTGTAGACGATATAGTCTGTAAACAATCAAAGTTTCTATATTTCTTCTTTTTTTTTAAATTACAATTGTTTTTTGTCAGCGGCTATGCTAAAAAAATTCAACAATGCATAAAGTCGAGTAAACGAAATAAAGTGCAACGTCAGCTATTATCTTATAAGTATATGTATAGTCAGTAACGATTATATTACGAGATTTCAAACAAATGCATATTTTTTACAAGACAGTTGACAGACCTCGCATTTATTTATAAGATATTCTTACGGAGATGAAAATCATTTAAATACTCATTAATTTTTTTTGACGTTGCATAATTCATTATGAATGAAAAAGTGAAGAAATTGTTCAAAAATAATCTTCATTCGTTACCTGAAACGGAATTTAAATTTTGTGTATTTGATAATGAAAAATATTCGGAGATATTATAAAGGATAAGATACATTATCGATGTTCGATTTGATCCTACATAACTTATTCTTAAATCAAATAAATAAAAAAACATTTTCGAATTGATATTATAAAATTTAAAACAGTTGCAAATTCATTGAATGTATATTCAATTAAATAAGTATATTCAAAAATGCTCAATTGAAAAAATTAAATGGTTTCATTAAAAATTCTTAACGATAATTGACAAAGAAAACATTATGTTAATAGCCTCGAAGCGTTAACGATTGTAAACTGCCGATTTTTTGCCATAATGAATTTTTTTTAATTGTTTTTTCAGTAATATTTTAACTACTGACTGCCATCAGTATAATAAAATTAAACTTTCAGACGTTAGCTAGCAATATGTATAAAATTTTTCTCGACTGACTTTCATGACATCATCAGATATCATCTCCATATCATCCATTATTATTCTTGTGTCAATAGTCGAAAGAATCGAAATACATATTGGTAATTTGCGTCCTGTAATTTCTTTTTTTTTTTTCTTTTTGCTAGTGCTCAATTTTAACGAACCTTAGTCTTTTTTCTTCAAACATACACGATCGTGTTTAATTATACATAAAATAGCGTCATTAATGTGCTAAGTTTAGGGATCGTTAACTCTTTGCGGTTTTGTAAAATTTAAATATTATTAGAATTAATGCGAAATGAAACAAATATAAATTTATGATTGGTCGTATAAAATTTAACAGAATGAATTATTAATTTTTCAATATTGTGAACCGCAAAGTGTTAAAATGAAAAGTGTTTGTAAGTTTAATGTTTAAATTTTTGACTGTGACGTGTCAACTTAAAGATTCGAATCAACGTTTGATACCCAGTGTGATGCGACCATACTCTGAAATATGTATGAATGCAGTTTTATTATGTTATATTCTCACATGAGATTGCCTGGCCATCGTACACTGCCTTGTTATTTATTATCTTATATGATGTACCGGATATTGACCGATCAAAATCTTCATTAGTCATGAATCATTAATAAAACATCAATGCTTTGTATTTTGTTGAAAATTAAATGTGTGTGTCGCATATAATATAATTTTTTCATTCGAGACACATTTCATCATTTAAACTCGTACGTATAATAGTTGTAGATTTTGTAAGTGAATTAAAACGTAACGTAATTTCTCAAAACGTTTTTTCACAGCTTACAAGTCGAACAGCTACTTAAATTATATTCGTAAGATTTGTCGTCCTTTCAGAATACATTAGATACTGAAATACATTAAGTACAGAAGATAGGAAATATTAATAAACAATAGCTTCGTATCGATTAGCGATTATTATTTGTAATTCATTGGCTATTTTATGTAACATGTCAATATAAGTGTAGGAGAGAATGTACGGACTTAATTGATACTTTTTAACGATAACCTTCGATGGAGATTCCTGAAACAAAGACTCGTATCCTATAAGAGACTGCTCTGTTGCTTTTTTTTTTCTCAGCCAAGTATTTTACATGTTTTTTTCTTTTCTTTTGTTACATGAAACCATTCGTAGTTACTATTTCCCAGTGTTCTCTAAATGATTAACGCGCGCGTGTGTGTTGTGTTTGTGTGTATGTGTGCGTGTTACACGGTGAGGGCACAAAGCTGAGTTCTATTTCATGATATCAATTTTAATGATCATCAGATCTTAAATACAACTTTATTGGATGAAATAACATATTATTGGCTCCAGAATGGTATGTACTGTACAGGAAAACATTGACGGTTCTGTTCCCTTTGAACTTTTGACTGCATTAGTAGAGCAAAATAAATGAATTTTGCAATTAGAATCTGAGAATTCATCTTTTATTTCATTATTCCTAAAGAAGGTTTTGAATGCGTGAACAAGATTTGTTTTTGAGAGAAAGAGAGAAAGGATTCTTGAAAATGAAGTGAGCATCACTCATCCTCTTCTTCATATTAAATTTTATTTAGATGTATATATTCTTATGGTAATATTAAATTAAATATAATGGAAGTAAGAAAATAATTAGTGTTTTTTTTTCTTTCTCTTTTTCTTTCTCTCTTTCTCCTTTCCCACAATTTTGAATTAAAAAAATAGTATAAAGAGGTAAAAAAATGTAATTAATATATTGAAATATATATTGAATATATATATTGAAAATATATATTGAAATATATATATTGAAAATAATTAAAATGATTGAAAATAAATCTGCTCTCGATATTATTTTCTCGAATTGATTCGTGCTACTGTTATTCTCAGCTAGTCGATAATGTTAGGTGTAGCAGCATTTTCATCCGATCGATTCTGGAATGCTAGTTATTCTACTATGCGCACTAGAGCATTAATTTTCAAGCAGCCAATTCAATAAACTGAGATATAAAAAATTTTATCTCATTTTAATTTACATTAAAGCAATAATATTATTTGGAAATAATTCTTTTTGTTCTCGCCGTAATGTTAAGATATATTGCATATTTGATACTTGAAATATATATTGTTCAAATATGTGACAAATTTCTTTTTCTACTTATCTAGAATCGAAAAACAAAAATATGAAATTTTATTTAAAAATTATTTTGTGTACATGTTTCATGTAAAAATATAAAATGTATTAATATTGCCCATGTAAAACGTTTTATATTAAAAAAAATTAAATATACAAGAATTAAAAGATATTTATAATTAAAGAAATTAGAAAACTAAAATAATATTTATATTAATGATAAATTTTTTTTTAAATAATAATTTATAATGATTTCTTAATGTTTCCTAATATATTATGCTATATCTTTTTTACTTATATTAAAAAAATATATATGAATTCTATAAAAAATATATATATTAATATATATTTTTTATTAATATATAATATTTTTATATGTACACTTTCTTTTATGATAATTGAATTAATTTTTTAATTTATTTTATACTATATGAATGAATTGTAATTTATTTTAAACTATATATCATATTTATTATTTTTTACTATTTTTTTAATATATTTTTTCATTTTTATATTTCATTTTTAAATAACATATTTTCATTCGTAGTTTCTATTAAATTTGAATATCTTATCTTTTCTTTATTATTTTATTTTTATATAAATTTTTATTATACAATATATGNATACTAGAATTAAAAGATGCAAGCATTTAAACTTTCTCTTACAGAACATAGAATAAACTGTGCAAAGGGAATAAAAAAGTGTTGTTTCATAGTTTAGTCTGGAAGCTTTTACTTCACGTGAAGAAAGTGTAAGATCTTCCACCGTAAAAAAGTTCACTCATCTAATCTTAACTAAGTGTTCATTTTAAAATCCTTTTTTTATATGCTTATATGAGATTTCTTCTTAATACTATGTTTTAATAAATAATAGTATAAATAAATATAAAAGTAATAATAATTAACAGCATTAGTAAAAATTTATCATTTTTTTATGCAAATATTATAATTAATTTACGTTTTTCTTTTTTTTTTAAATCTTTTTGTGTTTTTTTATATTAATTTATATTTCTATTATTCTAGTTTATATAGTTAATATAATATATGTAATAAATATATAATAATATATATAATAAATTTTAAGAGAATATAAAATTTAATCTTGGAATAACTATAAGAATTATTTTAAGATCATTTTAATATACAATACTTAATGTAATACAATACTTAAAAATTGTAATTTTTCTTAAAATTTTTTTCAGTTATTTAAAAGTATAAATGTATTAAAAATTATTATTTTTTTGTATGTTTTAGTTACATCGAGGATTGTGAAATTTGGTTCTATTCTAAGTGAAAGTTGAAAAGTTTTATAAATCTCAAATATGGTGAAATATTTTTAAGCAACTTTATAAGAGAAAAAATTTTTGTATATATATTTTGTTAATGAAAACATAAAATCTTTAATTAAAATTAGCATGCTTTTATGTGTTTTAATAGATAAAACCAAAGATGAATAATTATATATGAAGAATTATGTAATACTTCTTTAAATAAAATATTAGGAATATTTTTTCCAATATTTTTATATATCCCTTTCATATATTTTCGAATTAAAATATTATAAGCTTATTTATAACTATATTGTGATTGGAAATTTAAAAAAAAAATATTTTGTTAATGAAAACATTTATTTTAATATTTCTTTTGTTATGTTTTACAATTATATTTATGAAATAAAATAAATTTTTTTAAACTAAGAAAAATTATTAATATTTGAATATAAAATTTAAAAATAATATATTTATAATTATTATTAATAGTAGTTTTTTTATATTTTTTTATATTTTATATTACTAGTATTATTTCTAATTATATATAATTGTAATATTAAAAATTATACAGTTTTGAATATATATATTAAATATATACATATATAAATTCAATTCAATAAATATATACATAATATAAAAATGATATTATCGACTAAGTTTATGAATATTAAATTTTTGTATAATATCACTAGATGGCGCAGTAATCACTATTTTAGTGCTTATGCTAAAAAGTTAACATCATATTTTAATTGTAAGTAAATTAATAAGTTATAAATATAATTTAGATAATAATTTAGTTAATAATTTTTTATATTATAAATTTGTATATAATATTTTAAGATATATTAAAAAAGTTTTAAATTAATTAAAAATAATACATATAAATAAATATTAAAATAACTATTTATATAATTTAGTTTCATATAAATTGTTTAAATATTATCATACAATATTTATAATTTAAACTTAAATAAATTAATTTCACCAACATTTATTTTAATAAATATATGAATCATAATAGTAAAGAAAATAAAAATATTTTTCATTTCTAAAAAAATAAATAATAAAAAATAGCAAATATTATAATACAATTGTGTTTCTATATTGAAATATTATATTTAATTTATAAATAAACATCACTTTTAATTATTTTTTAAGTATAGTATATAATGAATTTTGTTACATATAATTGGTATCAATATCTATATCCTACAATAGAATACTTTTTCTTTTTTTTATGAAATTTCATTTTTTTTCTTTGTATTAAAAATTTCAGAAAGGAAAGTTATATATGCGCATGCGCTGCCTAGCGACTGAAATTCGAACTAAGCTTATAATGGGAATTTAAACTGTTATGTAAAATAATATTTACTTTCATTATTATACTTTTAATGCGTTTAATTACTATTTGATTATATTTTTTTTAACTCAAAATATTACTTAGAATAATATTTTAGATTTCAATATTTATATAAACTTTTTTTAGAACAGAAAGAAAGAAGAAGAAAATATTATATATTTACTTAGAATATTTGATATATGTTGGAAATACAAAAGAAAATTATTCAAAAAAAAAATTTTAATAGAAAATATAATTTAAACATAATATAAATTAATGATGTGAACAAAAAAATCTCAATAACTTATTCTTATTTTAACAAATATTATTCTTTAATTAACATTAATTTTTAAAAATAATAATATAACATATATATAGTTTAAATGATGAATGATTACGTAAATGATGAATGATTAACATAGATTATAATATAAACTATTTATGATTTTTCTAATTTATATATGTAACTTTCATTCAGTTATTTACATAAACAAAATTTAATTCATTTTATATGATAATATAAATTTTTTTATAACATTTAGAGAAATTATGTAATATTTATTAATTAAGTTTATATTAAAAATTTAAATAAAAATTCATATAATAAAATTTTATTAATATAAAATAATAAAATTAGTTTTTAATATAAATTTAATAAATATAACTTTATAAATTTAATATCATTAAATAATAGCTTTTGTAAATAAATCATAACATTGATTGTGTGAAATAAATCATAACATTGATTGTGTGAAATAAATCATATTATATATAATATTATAAAATTTCCTCTCATTAAAACTAGTTTCTTTTAAAAATATGAATTATATATATATATTTTTAAATAGATATTTGATCATAAATATATATACATGCAAAAAATTTTTTTTTCATATTATAAAACATTCACCAAATTAATATTAAAAAAAAATTGCTACTTTTAAATAAAATATATTCATTCAAAGGTAATGTCATTTTTGATTGTTTTTCTGATTAATTAAAACTAAATAAACTAAAAATGAGTTTTATGATTATAAAATATATTTAATAAATAAATAGATAAATAATAAATTCTAATTTTTAATGTTATTTTTAAATGAATGTTAATATATTATTCTCTAAATGTTGATATAAAAATATCGAATTTTAGTAATATGAAATTATTTTACATGTATTAAATATATTTCATATTATTTTATTATATTACTCACAATTTAAATATTATATTTGATCATTTGTTAATAATCCAAAAAATGATTCGGACTTGCGATAATTTTCATTAGCAAGATAAATAATGTTAAATTAAATTTTAATTTTTTTATTTTGTAAATTAAAAATAATAAATTCAAAAGTGACAAAAATACAAAAATATATATATATATATATATATACATACTTATACATATATACATATATATACATGTATATATACATATATATATATATAGTAGAAAGTATATATACATATATATATATATATATATATACTTTCATCGATATGTTATATTAATACATTAAATACATATATTTAATAATAATTTTATTTTATTATTATGATTCATTAATAATAATTTATAAATAAAATACTTATTTTTTTTATAAATTCATATATTGTATGTATTTGATTTTTTAATGATTAGCAATTTTAATTTATAGCAATATAATTTTATATATAAAAACAATTTATAAGTTCATTTATTATTGTCTTTAGTATAAATATACAATGACGTTTGAAAGATGATTTTTTAAATTCTAATGAGTTTATTTCATGATTTATAGACATAATAAAATATGTATAAGATATTTTAAAATAAATTTTAAATATAAAATTATAGTTCGATTACTTTATGTTATCGATTGTATCGATTATATTATACATTATTATAGTATATATAATATACATTAATTATAACATTTAACGAAATTTTAATATAGTTTGAATATAATAAAAAATATATAATAAAAAATATATAATAGAAATTTCAATATTTTTTTTATGAATCATAACCTCTTTCATTCTTAAAAAAAATAATTTTTTTCAAATACAAAATATAAACATAGAAATATTACGTGATACAAAATCGAGATTTATTTCAATAATAACATTGGAAATATTCTAAACATTATAACAAATAATTCTGGCAACAATATTGTAAAACTCGGCATACACGTCTCGTAAGAGCAGGAGAGCGGAACTCGAACTGTCTTCTCCTTCTATTTGTCGAACTGTGCTCTCATTTGCTGGCTCTTGCGTCCCTGTGCGATTCTCTTTCTCTGTCTCTTTCCTTTCTGTTAATATATATATATATATAAGATATACTGTCTTTTTCTACCACGCTTTACGTATTATATATATATTGCATCTCTCTCTCTCTGTCTCAATAGGGTGAGATCGGGCCATGGACGTATTCGACAGGATTGGACCAGTCTCTGACGTCATTGCGTGGACCGACGTATCTCGTCGACGATTGTCGAAAGCATGCTGTTCTCGCCCCTCTATATATCTACAGTAATCAGCGGCAAATTCAAATACATGATAAAGTTAGATTCCTCTTGTATTGCATTAATCGAATGTTATTTTTTTTTTATATATATTCATCATAAATTTGTTATCGTAAATCCATTAAAAAAATTAATTTCTTGTTTTTAGTAGGAGATTATCGATTCATATGTTTTTTTGAAATTTCAGTTTGAAATTTAAATTTTCCAAATAGAATTTAAGACAGATATAAAAATAGGAAGCAAAGAAAAAAAGAAACGAATTATTAATTTTGATTATGAAAACGAAGTTCTGTTTTAAATATGGATTTTATATATATATTTTTCTCGTTTCTCTTATATATATATATATTTTTCCTCATGTATCACCTATCTTATTGTTTGTATTCTTTGAGCTACATAGAAGTCATAACATGCTTTATAAAACCATAGATTCAATTTCTCTTGATATTTATTGATATATAATAATGTTGTATAACATTTACTATATAATTCTAATATTTTATTTATATATTATTAAGAGAAATTTTATTTAAAATAATAAAAAAACATTAATATTAATCTAAAGAAATCATATATAATATTTTAAAAAGATTGTTCGTTTTTTATAAAATTTAATGTTATATAATATAACTGATATAAAATTGTAATAAATAATTTAATATAGAAATCATTTTTAAACTAAGCATTTATACATTTTTATCACAAAAATATTTTATATTTTTTTTTATGGTTTTTACATTACAGAGACTGTTATGATACTAACTGCGTGATATCATACTTGTAAGGACATAAGGTTTTCCAAAAGAGAACAATAATCGACCTCGCTCAAGATGAATGACATCGAAGTCTGCGTAAGCGGCTACGTGCTCCGATGTTGAGGAACATCAGCAAGGGCGCTAGCCGCAGAAAGCAGTAGAGGTTAGGTATGGCCAGGACGGTATGTTCCAGGCAGTGGAGAGAAGTGTACCCGGAGAGAGCACCCGGGCCGGGTAGGTAGGTATACATAGGTAGGTAGAGCGCAGAGGCAGACGAGAAGAGACGACCGCTTGAAATCCCTTTCTCCTTCCCGCCTTTCCTGCCTGCTTCTCTCTACCGCCCGCCCGCCATGCCACTACGAGCGAGCGAACGTACAGCTAGGCCGGCACAGTCCTGTAGCCCATTTGGCATTTCCCCAGCTATAGCGGCGGTCCTGTAGCCCATCGTTGTTATCGTCCCGCAGCTGCATAAAGTCGGCTCTGCCTCCTCTTACCCCTCTGACCCTCACCCTAGCTGTCGACCAACCGCCCGTCCACTCCCCTCCCTCTTCTATTTCGCTCACCTCACTGCTCAACATCAACGTTCTTCCTCTATCTCTCTCTCTCTCTTCCCTTTCTCTCTCTATTCTTCCTTCTCTCACCAGCCTGCCGACCTGATCGTGTTGCCCTCCTTCCTCCCTCCACCCGTACCGACGCTCCGACCAATCCCCTTCCTTGTCGCCCCATGAGCTCGTTGTCCGCCGTTCACTTCTCTCTCCCACAAGCCTGCCAGCCTGACGTTTCCCCCACTATGTTCCTACTACTACCAACATTGCCTTATTCTACATCGTTACTGCTACTCACATATATACTAGCACATTGATAGTACGTTTCTACAGCGACGCAACGGTGGCGCCGCCAGACAGGGACGCTTCGAAATGTTTTTACCCTCCTCTCTTCACCCGTCTGATCCAAGTCCATATACCGCCGACGACGCCTGATGCTGCCGTGCTGCGGTATATACTGGCGCACTGTCCTTGTCATTCTATCGATTCCCTCCCTTCCTCTTTCCTCTCTCATCCAACCTCTTCTCATCCTACTCGTCATGTGCCCCCTCTTTCGCTTTTCTCTCTGCGTCTCACTGGGCAGCCAACTTGCCTGTCTG
Source organism: Apis laboriosa (assembly GCF_014066325.1). Classification (NCBI taxonomy): domain Eukaryota; kingdom Metazoa; phylum Arthropoda; class Insecta; order Hymenoptera; family Apidae; genus Apis; species Apis laboriosa. The sequence continues at coordinate 2,396,332 of NW_025221084.1, read as the reverse complement.
CTTGCCTGGCTTGCCTGACTGCCTTGCTCGTTTACTTACTTGCTTGCATGCTAGTCTGCCTGCTAGGTTGCTAGCCTGCTTGCTTGGCCCGCTTGCTTCGTTCAACCTCTATGTCGGTAACCTTGGTGGAGAATAACCCGCCGTTCAATTCAAGGAATTATGACGGCCCCTCGATTTTCTCTTTTTCTATTTGCTAGTCCCTCTTTTTCGTTCTTTGTCACTAGTTTCCTTTTCTATCTTTCTTTCTCTTTTGCTTCGAGATGAGAAGAGAGTAAAGTATTTCTTTACTTTAGTCGTTGGTGCTCATCTATGCTGATATTTACGCGCCTATGAACCTCGTGTAGCCAGCGCCGCCATTACGAAAACTTCATGATGTATATCTTTGATATAGAAACAAACCAAAGATTATTACATATAATATGAAAAAATATTTTTAAAAATTATTTAAACATTTTCAATTTATAAAATGAGTAATACATTCAATAATAATTTAATATGGCAAAAAATATAATTTTAAAATTGAAGTGAAGTAACAAAGATATTCAAGAATTAAGAAAACAGCGCCATCATTTGACGATGGTGCGCATGAGTAAACAGATGCTTTGAGGTTAGGTTCTTGCAAAATAAAGTTTGATATTTTCAATTGAATAATTAAAAAACTTGTCATCTTCGTAAAAACTTCATTTTTTTCTTTAATTAGTATAAGCATATAATTTTTTGATAATGATGAATGATACCAACCAGTTTGTAGATTAAATAAAAAAGCTATAGCAGAAATTAATGAGTATTAATGAACTGATGACGAATGCACTATTCGATAGTTAATAAATATTATGTATTATACCATTATAATACATGTTACTACAGAAAACTAAAGATTAAATCAATTATGTATTTTGTTTTGTTTAATTTATATTTTATTATATTAATGTTATACGAAATCATTGTAAACGATAATAGTTAATACAAAAAAACATATCAATTGTGCATACAAAAGAAATATACATAAGTATAAGTATTTATTATATATAACAATTATTTATGAATATTATCATTTATATTATTTATCAATTATTATCAATATTTCTATTATATTATTATACATTTAATAATACATTATAATATTTTTATTAATATATAAATTTAATTTCGAAATAAAATTTTTTACAAGATTATTAAACAATGTTCTTTCATAATGAATTTAAATTTAGTAAGATATTCTGTAATTATTTTGTTTGGAATCATTAGATCTCTCTTCTTTATCACATTATATTTATGTTTATTACGTGATTTCTATTACAGTATCACTCTGCATCTCTAATGCAATTAGAGTTGATATATATATATTCATTATAAGCAAATATCATGAAACGCATGTGAGAAAACGTAAAAAATAATTTTTTATGAATTAATCAATAAAAAAATATAACAATGTAATTTTTTTAAATTTTAAAATACGTTTGTCATATTTAAATGAACTTTTAATATGATAAAATTTGAGTTTAATTAGGTAGAATGAAAATTTAGTTTTATTAATTTAATATTTGAGCTATAACAAGAAAATAATGACATAATTTCATGATAATTATATCGATATGTATGAATTATGTTTATAAATGCAAAGATCGCGATAGAGATGTGTGATCATATATATTCCGTAGAATAGATGTAACAATTATCGTTTCGTATTAATTTTTGGTAGCTTTATAGATGGCTGCATTGGCGTAACCAGTCAATGATCGATCGGCTGGAAATCTCTGCAACGATACCAGGCAAAATTAACTCTTGAGATACTCTTCGTGTGTCTCACGGGCCCTTCAGTCACTTGAAATTATCGACGAGCGCGGTGAGTAATTGCACTTTCAATTGGTAAATTATTAAACCTATTGCATCCCGTTTGTTACGACTATGTTTTTACTCTGTTATTGAAATACTATAGATTTCAATCTTTTTTCATTTTTTTTTAATATTGCTATATTGATCGGATTAATCAATGAAACAACAACAATAACGTGTTTAAATTTAATTTTTTTTTTTAAATATTTGAAAACGTTCTTTTCATGTTTCTAATTAATCCCGAAATCGATTTTATCCGATTTTTTATTTTTTTTACGAATATCGAAAGATTTTTAATCAAATATATAACGAGAAGTGATATTAAATGATTTCAAATTATCCTATTATATTTTACGATCAATATCTAAAGTTGTTTTATTGTTGCTATAATATTGAGATTACCTGAAACGCGATTATTCCAAATATTTTAGTGCGCTTGTTATTCTGTTTGGAACATGCATAGAAATAGCGAATGACAACTTTTTTTCATACGTTCTTGACCTTTCAACAAAATGATCGACCTCTTCTTTCCTCCCCACTAGCGTTCCTGTCAGTTCAACCCTGTTAGTTCGTAGGGTAGAGGATGTAGGATATCGTTCGCGCGACATCAGTGTCAGTCACTTGTTGAATGTCGGCCAGCATGTACGGATGAGCATCCGGTGTGCGTCCTTGCAATGTTTTTCGTTGCAGCCGCGCACATTTCTCGTCTCCGTTTGTCTGAGGTGTTATACGTCGCCTGGTAAACTTGGGTCTCAATATAAATACCGATGCACATTTTTAGAAACGAGCAGAATTATGAAATAAAAATAATTTTATTGAAAAAATTATTGATATCCACACAACTTGTTTTCGTAAAAATTCTACATTATTTAGAAAAGAATATAATAATTATATATATACATATATTAATATATTTGTGGAATACATTTAGACAGTTCATTCTAGAAATCAAAATGAATATAAAATTAATATAAAAGTTGATACATAAAAATATCAGTTGAGACTTATTTATTAAGTTATAAGCAATTTAAGTTTGCGTTAAATAGAAATGAGATAGAAGAGATAGAATGAGACCACTCTGTCTTGATTATATTTTATATCTGTCTCGTTTCATCTAATTTAAATTGTTTGTAATTTAATAAATAAGTTTAATAAATAAATTTCAACTAATTCTTTTGTATATAATTTTTTATATTTATTTTGATTTCTAAAATCGAACTAAATGCATAATATAATTTATAATATTATATTATTTCTTCTAAAATTAATTAATGATATAGTTAAAAATGTTATTTGTTTATATGGATAAATGTAGTAAAAGAAAATAAAAATTAATAATATTTTTTGAGATTTTAAATTCATAAGAAACTCATATATATCTTATTTCATAAAGAATTAAAATTTCGTCATATGCTTTTTATATTTCAAATTTTATAAATACGATATTATAATATGAAAAAAATATTAAAATATATTTTATTTAGAAATGATTATATTATTATATATAATATATGAACTTAAATAAAATAAATTTTTTTCTATTTTTATAAGATTGATTTTTGTTTTATTATTGAACATTTTAGAAAAGCATAACAAATTTTTCAAATCTATGCATATATTGAAATATTCAAAATATTTATGTTGTGATTATTAATAATTATGTTATAAAAATTTATTTATAAATTGAAAGTAATAATGAAGCTATTCAAATTTATTATGTCAAATATAAATTGTCTTTTAAATACTCAAATTAAATTATAAAACATTCAAACGCAAAATGAACATAAATGAATATCGTGTGCTGACTTAGTATATATCTATCATAAAGGGTTAAATGTAATTGCATTCATTAAGTTACGTTGTAATATTTAAAATATATGAGTTAATAATTTTTTGAATTATTTTCATGAGTGGATTAATGTCTATTGATTATTAAACAATACTAATCATAATATAATATATATATTTTGAATGATGACTTCGTGGGATCATTATTAATTGATTTCGAGAACGGATTCATTGTAAATATATCCCGGCAGATATAATTCGGTCTTCCGAAATTGAATCAAGACCGCGTTCTATTTTTGCTTAAACGTTGTGACGCATCGGGCAACGAATAAATTTTCATCTTCGTTTCTAGTATGGAATATCGAGAATTATACAAATTTGGAATATTTTGTCTATACTGTTTGTTTTATGGCGTTACGTCGATGAACATGAGAATTTTACAACTCGAAAGATTAAGGAGAAATGTACGAATAATTACGATTACATTAATTATTTGTCTACCTACTTGAGGCAAGTTAAATCTTAACTCTGGTGTTTGCGCTATTCAGATAGAGCTTCCGAAGATGTAGAATTTCTATCGTGTTGAAAATGTAATTTATATAAGAGAAATTTCGACAGACGTATGTAGCTGAATTCGATATTCACTTAATTAACCCAAAAGCTTGTATCTTCTTCGAGCACTATATCGCGATGTTAATTACTAATTGTGCCTCTTTCCACGTGCATTTCTCTATCAAGTTTACATGCTGAATATAAGAATTTATTATTCGATCAAAGAAATTTATCTTTTAAGGAGTTAATTCTATGCTTTTTTTGTTTGTATTAAAGATGAAATTAAAACTTTTTCAAAAAATTTTTTGTAAAAATTATACAATTTTTTAATCTAGGAGTGTATCAAATTCAGACTTTTTTTAAATTGTAATTTTTTTATTATTGTTGTCATTTCCAAAACATTAGATTATTTGATTTAATTAATGAAATAATATTTATATTAAAGCATTTTGTTGAATGTACATGTTCATTTAAAGCGATGATTAATTTAAATAATTATACCTTTTATCTTCTAGTAAATCACGAACCTTGTTTTTCTATATAGAGCAAGAGATTTCTATTTTTATAAATTTCTATTTTTATAAATTTTTATAAATTTTTTAAATTTTTATAAATTTTCCTTTTAAAAATTACAAATTTTTAAAAGAAAAAATCATGTACTTTGAATCTATATTTACTATTACAATGAGAAATCAAAGTTCAATTCCAGAGAAGAGGTTGTCTCCTTTTAAAGGGTCATGAGGTCACATTAAAGTCGAGCTCGTGTTACGCAGTCTCTTCTCATCCTGTCTACGCACATATACCTTGAAAAAGGCGGACGAGTTGGAATAAGGTCGAGTTCTGCAAACAAGTGCAACCCTCGACAATAATAGAATCCTTTAAAACCGCAGTTAAACCACCTTGCACCTACAAAACGAGGGACAAAGACTTTCGTAACTAGTTAAAAAGCCAACTCTTTTTCTTTCAAGTACAATGCTTTGCGTATGATTCTCGATTCATCGATAGAGCCACTCGATTCAAGAGTTTAATCATTTCACGTATTGCGTTAATCTTGTGCTCGATAATGGTATGGATGTATATTAAAGAGCTAATGTCATGATTATTTTAATTAAGTAGCTGATTGTGTCATAACTATTTTTAACAAATGAAATGCTTGATGAATGTGTATTTGAATATATTGTATGTTTCAAAGATTTCAGTTTTGGTTTAATATGATATATCTGTATGTATATAGTAGAGTTGATAGAATGACAAAGATGTGTTCAAAATATAAGGAAATATTTAAGAAAAATAGTGCAAATCTTACTAAAACCATCTTTTATTATTATTTTTAAAATGGTTAACAAATTTTTTTGTTACATTACAATCATTATATTATTTTTATTGATTATCAATCAATATGAGACAAAAATTGATTTTGATATGTGATCTTATTAAAATTATAAAAAATATATTCTATATTCTTCTCTCAAATTAAAATTTTATTTTATTATATATTCTTTATAATCATTCTTTAATTACGTACACTCTTTTTTCTCTACAATCAATTCATAAAATCGATTTCGTAATCAAATTAGTCTAAAATCAGCCAAAATTGTGTACTTGATTTATCTAACATACAGAATCGAGTTTATTTCGAAATATCGATACTCATTGGCAGTTGGAGTCTAAGTTCAGAATCGAGTTCAAACAGGTCTGAACCCTCGGTCCCATGGCCCATTATCTCGAAAGGGCCTTGGAAATTCCTTTAGCCTGTGGAATTGATGGGTAGAAACTTTGTGTCTCTGTATCCGATGTGGTCGTGCTTGAACTTAAGATTCAAAAGATGTACGTGTATATATTGAGTTATATTTAAACCCTTTTTTTCTTTTTCTTCATCTTGGAATCATGAATAAAAAGAATAGATTGGAGTCATTGAAAGAAGAATATAGATAGAAATAAACATTAATATTTTCTAATTTTTGATTAATTTTTTTTATTTTTTACAATAAATATTTGATTTTTAATTGATTTTATTATTTTTTATAATACAACAGATAAATTTTTTGATCGAATTTTTTTTGTCATAATTACAAAAATTATAGATTTGTATATATTAGGTGTGCAATTGGTTAATCTTCGAATAGATTACAATCAAATCATTATTTCTTTGAATGATTATAGAAATTATTTATACAACGCAGGTTGTATAAATGTAATGTATAAATCTTGATCTTAAAACTTTGTCTTTTTTAAATCTTCATGAACATAAAATTTTGATGTGATCTTTGAATAATAAAAATTTTGTTATAATTTAAAGTCATATATAATGAATTCAAATTTTGAAGTATATTGAATTATTTTTTTTAAATCGTTACAATCATGTATTTATATTCTTTTTCAAAAATAAAAATTTTATTTAAGAAAAAAAAATTTATTTAAGAAAAAATAAAATTATTTCATCATGATTAAAATCTAATAATTTGAAATATTAATTTTAACAACGTCCAAAATATTATTATGTGTAATTAAAGATTTTGATAATAATTATTTTACAATTTATTAATTATATTTTATTAATATTAAAATTTATTATTAAACGAAATCAACATTTCATTCTTTGATTATATGCAATAATATTTTCTAAAATTTCTAATTTTATAAAAATATTATTTTTAAATAAGTATAAAATTATTATTATTGCATTATTACTAAAGAACTCATTTTTTAAAATAAAAATATTATTTTAATAGTATCTATAGTTTCATATATAAATAATACGCAAGCGTGTTATGTGATATATAGGTATTATGTAATAATTATTTTATTCCATCGATTCGCGCATATGGTTGATGCAAATTAATATGTTTATATTGCATTAAATGATACTCTATCATATTATCGAAAACTTACAACAGTTAACGATGATACAAAGAGGTTTGCTTATCACTGTGCAAACGTTTGCACGCGAAGTGAGAACTAGGACGTGGCTCGTAGTAAAAAAATCACGCGTGTCACCGTATTACGTAGTGACTACCTGTTCTTTACGTAATATGTTACCGTAGTAGTTATGTTCCAAGAATCTAAAAGAAACTGCTAGACACGTTTCTTTTCAAGAAATGAAGGAATAACGCGTTTATGAATTTAAGAAAAGAGTTTTATTTAAAAAAAATGTTTTTTCGTTATTTTTTTAAAAAAATTTTATTTGAAATTTATTCATATTATTAATTAAAATTCAAGTTTTTCTCTTCTAGTTAATAAATCTTGATCTTAAATAATTTATTTTAAATAATTTTGATTTTTACATCATATTTATATTATAAAATATTATATTTTTTTATATTATATTATATTATAAATTTTATTTATTATTTTATTTTGTTATTAATTAAATCTTTTCTAGACTTGCGTTTGTCGCAATTTTTTATTTAATTTATTTAAATTTTTTTAATAAAATTTAAATCAAAAAATAGACTATCACAAAATTTTGTATTTATTATTTTTTTGTAACTCTTATAGAGTGACATTTTTACATATAAAAAAAAAATGAAATAAAATTATATAAAATGAAAATTATTATATTTAGTATAATAACATGCACAAGAACGTAGGAATAAGACTTACATAATACTATGTCTATTATTTTTTTTATTAAAATAAATAGATACTAAAAGATATATTTATTCCAATAAAAAACTTTAAAAATTTTCTTAGTATTTTATCTGTAGTATCTTCTCTGTAATGTAATATTTTGTTTAATGTAATAACTGTAAAATTTATTTCTTCTTCGTTTTTTTCTCATTAATGTTTTATTCTTTTCAATGCGATCATACGCATTAGGGTCAGTAGGGTGCACCACTTTGTGTCACCATCTTGATTCATTACGCAGGAATCTCCGATTCGTGACTGGAGGTCGTTAGCACGAAAACCTGTCCGCACTTTTGATGAATTATTATTTTTTTTCCATTAATGCTCATTCCGACATTTAACGTAATGAATATGAAATATGTCCGACTCGATTCGAAATATACATGTGTATTGAAATAATCTATTAAGCATTATATTTCTGCTTAAAAAATTTCGATAATCATCATATTGAATTAGAAAAAAAAAATAATAAAGCAAATAATTAATTACACGATATTAAGAAGTATTGAATACAAGTTAGTAATATTGAACATTAAACCTTTTTCTTTTATCTTTTGAATGAGATATTAATAAATTTATTAAATTTTAAAAATTAATATCAATATTTCGAAAATTGATATGTCTGGTCAAAAATAATTTCAATAATAACTTGACTTAAAAAAGAAATTCATGAGATCTATAATTTGTCAAGAATATAATTTATCAAATAAATGTTATATAGAACATTAACTTTTTTTTTTTATTTCAAAATTCGTATTCGTTTGCATCTTAAGTCAAACAATTTTACGAATAAATTTGTTATCGTAAATTTTTATTAATCTGATTGTAATATTCGGATCAAGCATTCTCCGAATGCAACTCGGCATGCGTAAACCCGAAATTTACTTTTAATCCGCGAGATAAATAAAATAAATAAAAGAGAAAGAAAAAAGAGAGGGGAAAAAAAAAAGAGAAAGAGAAAAAAATTAGAGAAAAGAAAGAATCGCGGTTCTTCGTCATGCTTAACCGCGGCAATTTTTCAGGAACACTTTCTGGGTCAGAGAATTTTCTTTCCGGCTTTATTCACGACGCGGTAATTGCATCGTAGTCAAAAAGTCAATTTAATTAAGGAACAACGAGCTGGTTGATGTAAGGCGACGAGACCGCGATATCGCTTTGGAAAAAAAAAAGAAAAGAAACTTTAAATTTTCATAGAGGCCGTTTTAATTCCTCAATTTTCTGCCAATAATATCGTCAACTCTCTTTTCCCTCGCGTTATTCTACCTCGTGGAACTTTTCTCATCGCGATAACGAAAGATAACGATATTCCTCCTTCGAATTAATTTCAAAAGACTGTAAAGACGCTGAAACTAACCTGGAAACTAGCTTGAGATTAAAATAAAGGAAAACGGACGAAAGAAAGGGGAATATAATTTTTGCAAGAAGCCCTGTTCTATCCCTCAAGGAGGATGACGTCACGAGGTAGCCAGTTCTGCGAAAAGTTTTCTCGATCACGACCCCTACGTCGGTAAAGCAGCAATGGCGAACAGGCAGAAAGTTATAAGGGCGGAGGGGCTCCCCTTTTCGGGGTCGGTTTTAGGGCGGCTGTTGGGAATCCGGAGGAGCTTCTCTTTCGAAGGGGGAGTTTTTTGTCGCGTCTGTATTCTCGCGCGGCGCCGAGGGGGCGCTTTTAAAGCATGGTCGACAACGTGGTAAGACTACGAACAGGAGGATCCCAATATTCGCCTTTAATCTGCTGATACTAAATAATTTTTCTTTATTGCGAAGATAGCTTTTTCGCGTAATTCTTTTTCCATGACTTTTAAGTGATTAATATTACAAATGTAGATTTGATCATTACGATTATTGTTTGTATATATTTCTTTATTTTAGTTATTTTGATTATTTTTTCGATTCATTTCTTTTTAATTATATATCTATCGATCATTGAAAAAGAGATTAAGAGATTTATTATAAAAATGATTAATTTATTCTTTATTTATTTTATATTAGATATTAATTGCGGCATGTAAAAAAAGAAATAAAGGATAAAAATATTTAATGAATTAAATTAAATCTTTATTTAACGATTAAACGAAATGTTCATGAAATGTAAAGTGTATTTTTCCATGTTTCGAGCAAAATTTTTTAAATGTAATTTTATATACTCTTTGCAGTTTTAATCATATTAACAATTTGCAGGTATTAGTTTCATTAATTCTTTATACTTCTATATATTTGTATAATATATTTAATAAAAATAAACTGTGATGATTATATTAATGAAGATTATTTAATATTGATTTTCTTTTGTTAAAAATATATATAAAATAAAGAAAATTAAAAAACACGTATATGTATAAAATTAAACTAACTGCTAGTGGAATTCTAGCTATCTAAAATTAAATTTCAGGGATTCAAGCGTTAAATGTTAAGGAATTATGGAAATACGGATAGAATTAAGTATTTACTTATTTACCTTTCTCTTTGGAAGACTATAACTTCCCATGTGTGTAATGTACTTTTGTCGTTGAACCTGACACATACTTGAAATGTCTTTCTTGTTCGTTTATTTGACGCAAATGTTGTAAATGAAATATTAAGATTCATATTTATGATAGCAATTTGTACTGAATTGGTACTCAATAATTTGTGCTATATTCGTGTCATTTTTCTCTAATATATATATATATTTCTTTTACGCGAAATGTAATAAAGCCAGTATCATTATTATCCGTTATTGCCTGTCTTTAGTGTATTTAATGTGTTTAATATGTTTATGAAGTATTTCTTATTAAGTGTTACAAAATCTTAAATTTTAAATAAGAATTTTTCATTGCATTAGGTTGAAATATACGTGTCTTATATATTTCTCAGTCGCAAAAATAAATATTGAAGTCAAAAGTTCAAAAGTTTCAAGAAGTCAAAATATTATCAAATTAAAAAAAAATATTTACATTATTTTATACATATTTTAAGATATTCTTCTTCCCGCTATTTTAATTATCACCACTGTGACTCTATTAATAACAATTATAACAAAATTATAACAATATCCTCCTCTATTGCTCTAACGTTCTCCTATTATATAATCCATTCGTTTAGATTTTCAGATTTTATTCTAAAAAATAAATTTTCAATTAGATTTGAATAATTACTCCTAATAATACCCGTGCAAAAACTCGTCAACTTGATAAAAAGCTTGCAATTCCTTTTTTTATAAACTTTTTTTTATAAATTTTTTATAACCTTTTTTTATAAATTGGAACAACTATTTCCTATGCACATGATAACGAAAGTGCGGAACGAGTGTAAGGATAAAATTCGTTATTAACTGTAACAGAGATCGAGCCTTGTAACTCTTGTAAATTCTCTGGGGCCAGCGTTCACGTTGGACTAATTTTGTCTGGTGTGGCGCAACGACGCCGTATTAGAATAAACCTGTTTTCCCGAAATTGCGCCGCATCACGTACGAGAGCGCATCGCATGCCGCGTGTAATCTATGCATCGGTGCATCTTCTCCGGGGCAATAACTAGGCAACCTCGTCAGTAGAAGGGCCCTGCATTTAGGGATCCACGGCATTGTTATCCACGAGGAAACGGCTCCTTGTAATTTTCGCCACTGTCGAGGTTTATCCTGTATCTTTCTTGAAATTCTCGCGATCGTTTATCTCATTATCGGGGGAGGAATCTTGGCCCACATTGAGCAATCTGCCGTTTTACACATGTATCCCTCGCTAATATTCCCTTAGGAAGAATCTGTTAATGAGTCGTAATTTGTGGATCATCGTGAAATAGATTTTTTTTTTCTTTAGGTAGAATGTTATTTGAACATGTAACTTTGTTAGGCAAAGGCTGTTGAATGTTATTCGAATCGTTTTCAAATAGAATTTTTTTCTTGGTACTTTGATATGAGATTACAGGGGTTACTATTTATGCGTGTTAATAATATTGTGATAATATTGTGATAACGTTGTAAGGAAGCAGGAAATATGTATTTTAGAAGATAGGAAATGGTACGAGTACCGCATAAGTAGTAGAAATGTGCGATATTATAAGCATTTATGGAAGATATTACATAAAGAATATTTACATTAGCTTCAAAAATCTTTGTAAGCTTTATAATAAGGCTCCTTTTTATTAAAATAAAATAAAGTTTTAGAAGATTTCATTGCAAAGTTAATGCATTTTATGCTAAAAAGTCTGAAAGAGCTTATTTATTTGATTATATTTTAAAAAATAAGTATATTATTATAGAATATATTTTTATATGATACTTTTATAGATTTAGGCTTTTAATTTAATTTGTACAATTTAATTAAATTAGTGAAAAAGATATAAAACTTACATACTGATTTATATTATTATATCATTGTAAGAGAAGATAAATGTTCCCTTATTTATTAAAAAATTTCCTTATCTGTCACATTTTTTTATCAATTCGAATAAAAAAAGATTTTATTGTAGATTAATAACAACTTTTTTATATGGATTTATTAATAGCAATGAAATGTTTGGTTCTTTTCGATCTTCTTTCAATAAAGAAAAAAATTTCTTATATTTCAGAAAAAGCTTTAGTATAAAATTGAAACGAAAAATTAAGCTCTATTTTATAAGCAGGATAATTTAATAGTTTTATAATTTAATAATTTAATAATATAATCACAATTATAGATTTTATAAATACTTTATTTTTGCTTTTGCTTATTTTATTTATACAATATGAAATATTTTGCAATATCTTCGTATAAGGAAAAACAAAAAAATACAATTATTTAAAATTTTTAAAACTACGACGCTTAATATACGATGGAAAAATGAACGAAAGTTATTATTCTTTATTAAGGAAACATGCATATTGAAAAATATTAAACTTCTTTGATCTCACGATTTGTACTTACACATAAATGAAAAATTATTATTTAGAATTTAACATGATATAAAATTTATATATAACTATAAAAAAAAATATACGATAATATCCTGTGATCTCCTCAGAGATGCAAATATAATCCATATTTTTTTTTTTATTTTTATACGATTATTACTTACAAAGCATTTCTTTTGACGTTACTTTCATTTTCTCTTTTCAACAAAACCATTCATCATCAACGGGGTTAATACACGTAAGACTTAAGCATTAGACAACGCGCCACCCCTTTTTATTTTTCCAAGAAATCGATACGGGCGCCCGACGTGCCCACGAAAAAAAGGATTCGTGACGCGGAAGCGTTTTGTCGCCGTGTTCCACGGAGACCGGTCAACGGCTTAAATATACGAAAATCGATACAAATGCGATCAGTGATTCGAAACGTATACACGTGGCCACACCGGGGGATTTGTGTAATAGTTCGACTTTCACCAGTAGGATTCATCGCGGCGACTTTCGATTCTTCTTTCGCCGACAGAAGGGAGGGATGATTCCGAAGTTGCATAATTAATTTTTCTATAAATCTCTCGCCAAGGAATATCGCGAAATTTCCTCCTCGGGTAATATCAGCCAAGCTTAGCGAGGAGAGGAGAAAACTCGAGAGGAGAGAAAATTCCCCCCTCCCTCCCCGTGTACACCAGGCAGAGGGCGAGCCGAAGAGAAAGAGACGAAGGGAGAAAAATCAAGAGCGAGAGAGGGAGAGGGAAGAAGCGACGGGGGTGGCAAGGAACGGAACAGAAGCAGAAAAGGAAAAGATCGAGGCTCTGGTGGTGTCGAGGAGTGAGAGGGAGACGGGGTTATAAGAGGAGGAGAAACGAGACGAAACGAGAGAAAGAGGGAGACAGAGAAGTGGCGGTGTTCGAGGAGAAGGAAGGAGAAAGACGGAAGAAGAGGCAGATAGAAGTTGAATCGGGGAGAAGGAGGGGGAGAGGGGGATGCTTCTTCCACTCTGGTCTTTCGCGTCCTCGGGCGCTGCGGGAGAACGATTCTACGGAAGGAAATAATATTCTTAATAGAATATGAGAAAGCGTGCATTTTCTTCGAGGATATTCGCGAAAGACTGACTACATTTTAGAATCACAATTATTCTAAGATAAGGTCGTTGGACATGGGGGATAGTTGGGGGCTTGCTTAAGGGTGGGTTAAAATGGGTGGGAGGGTTGGTTCACCGCGAGAACTTTTACCGCGGGGAGAGTGACTCTGAGAGGCGGACTTTTTATTCTCATCGATAACATCGGATTAGGGCAATGGAATTAACGTTTCTTTCGTTTCGCCATTATCGTGCTATCGTAGCTCGCGAGGAAAGCTTATATTGAAATTAAAAGAAGAAAATTCTTTCTACGTGATTGTTTTCCAAGATACTCGCGAATAATAATATTCTAGAACGATCCGTTCGATCGAGAATAATTGGACAAATTGATTTTCGACGATGTGTAACGTGTTCTCTTCTCTTCTTCTTTTTTTTCTTTTTTTTTTTTTTTTTATTTCGAACATACTTCAACCGGTGTCGTGTAATTGACCCGCTGACTCATTAACCTTATCACGCAGAGCCTGTACAGACCCCGATGTCACCCCGATTTTCGCCTCGTTTCGTTTGACCTTTTTCTCTCGTTTTTTTTTTCTTTTTTTTCCTTTTTTTTTTTTTTTTTTTTTTCTCTTCTTTGGCTGGTAGTCGCGCGCCAACCTTCGTTCATCCGTGTTTACAGTCTCTTTGCACAATGTGAGCGTGGAACGTGGGGGCGAAAAGGGTGAGGAGGATTTTTTTTTTTTTATTAGTTTTAATTGCAGTGTTCATTATCCGATGCAAATTAAGATAATTAGGCGGTTGAAGGACGTTTTTATTTTTCACTCTTCAATCTACATCTCTCTTTTTCTTTCTTTGCTTCCTCTCTTCGTTTGCCCTCTTCGTCCCCCGCTATCTCTGTCTCTCTCCGTTCGTTGCCTCTGTTTTCCCTCTCTCGCTCATATCAACCCTTCTGCTAGACGCGTATCACGTTCGTTTCTTCTCTCTGTTTCTCTTTCCCGCTATTCCACTCTTTTCACCCCTTTTGCTCCCTTCATCTCCGCGGTTTTTGTATCTTGTTCTTTGGTGGCGCGTACAGCACCACTATTTTAATTCTCTGTTCCCCTGGTTTTTTCTCTTCTTATGCCCGACCGACGACGCGGTGTCGCCGCGCTTTTTACGCTTTCCTCCCCGATGCGCCGAGCATTCACCACCGTTTTTACCGACGCGTTTCTGTTTCAAGCGTTTGTAACCTTGAAGCGACTGTTCCCCGGTAAATTAGGGGTTTCATTCATGCGGCACAAGCAGTTCTCTTTGCTCCTTTAATTTTGTAATTAGCGGAGAAATGCGAGGTGAAACGCTACGTCGGTTTATTTCTTCTTTTTTTTTTTTTTTTTTTTTTTTCCTTTTTTTTTTCTCCTTTTCGTTTGTTTTCGCGAAATGCGATAATGCTTTGATTCTATTAAATGTTCGCGGAATTCTCGTAGCTCTCCTGTAATATATTCGAGATTGTAATACCATCGCGATGGGGATGGAAATTTGATTCTCTGTTTTTACACACAACCGTTTTAACTTGGTTAAAGGGTTTTGTTCGAAGTTCAAACTTTTCGAGAGTAAGTCACCTCAAGTGATTCTTCTCGTCCTCTTTGTGCCTCAAGATTATTTCATTTCCTTCGCTTTCCCTTTTCCTTCGCTTTGATGTTCCATCCAAACAATCCTCTCCCTCCCCAAAGAATCTTACCCCCTTTTTTTCTCTACCATTATTTCTTTTGAACCACATCTATGAATGATAGTCATTGCGATTTTTTTGTTTATCTTATTCTTTTGTTTCTATATTTACTCTGAATCGTTAAACAACGTGTTCGACATTTCTTCAGAGACGAATGAAATAATCTTTATGGCTCCTTTGTTTCACGGGGAACAATGGTTGATGCTCAATATTACTTTGAAGTGTCGTTTCTTTTCTTTCGACAATGTTTTAATCCGTCAAAATTCTCATTGAACACATTTCTTAAGGCCAAAGATTTGTCCATTAAAAATAATAATTGTTTTCGCATTTTTGCAATATTTTTTTCATTCTCCATTATTAATCCCGTATTCTCATCACTTTTGAACTGTGCTTTCTTTGAATCACTTTTCAAAGTTTCCTCTCAAAGTGATTGTTAAGTATCCCATTTTTTTTTCCCTCGTGTCGAATTGTGCAACCACTTTCGCTTTGCTTTTTCAACAAGTCTTCGTAACAGTACCGTATAATTACATCCATAATTATTCGGAAAGAATAATCTACTCGGTGCTGAGTAATCGCGCATTTCTATGTACAGTTTATTGGGCATTCGAGGGCATGTTGCGCTTTACGCATTTCATTACGCATTTTCGCCGCAACATTCAACTATTAGAGTGAAACAATTGCACTATTAGAGTGAACAATTGAAGATGCTGAAACTTAAAGTAAATTTGGTATAAGAGAGAATTTTATGTAATTAATAGATTTAATTTATTTGTACATGATAAATAATAGGGCAGCATGAAATATAAAGATAAAAATCCTTTTTGCTTTTCATGAATTTTAATATGAACAGAACAGAAATTCTTTTCTATAGTAATATTTAAACTGATAAAATCTGAATTTGATTAATAAATCCTTTTCGTATAATCATTTAAAAATTAAATATAATAATGTTGATTTTATAAATTTTTATTCAGTAATTTATAAACAAAAAATTAAAATCTTGAAATCTTTTTTATGACATCCGAAAAATTAATTTTACAAAAATTATATTTCGCATATTAAATCTGGAAAATTACAAAACTTTTTTAGTATTAAAAAAATTTCATTCATAAAATTTGTATTTTTTTATTTTACCATAATGAATAATGTAATAGAATTGAATAAGAATAAATTTTGACCACTTTTTATATTAAACGTAATATTTTTTTTGTAACACAGTATATTTTTTATTACATTTTTAATTATATTTTAGTTTATTCTTTAAGATTGCATTTTATTAATTAGTTAATTTTAAATTTTATATCAATTAAATATTAAAATCTGTATATGTTAATAATGATAATGTAAAGTTGAAACGATTCAATTAAAAAAAAAATTAATAAATGATATATTTGAATAAATATATTATTATATTCATTATTATATTATTAAACTTGAAACAATTTATTATGAAAATTTTTTATGATAGATTAAGCGATGATTAGAATTAAATTATTCTGTCATTATATCATAATCTACATCAGAAGGGTGAATAAATGACACATTGAATTCATTATTTTTACATTTCTTTACATTTATTAAAATAGGTAATCTATTGAACAAAAACCTGAATTTTCTCGAGCTTGAACAATAATTTATCAACAATATGTATCAGTGATTTGATAATTATAAATTGTATAAAGATTTTTCTTTTACAATTTTATAATTCTTCATCAATGAATAACATTTAATTTATAAAATTTATTTTCTTTATGAAATCAAATTAAAAATCGTTATATGTATATTTTTTGAATAACTTAATTATTAATAATTTATGATTCATTGGTGTTATTTTTTGAATAGCCTAGAAATAACTAGATATAATTTTTATTTTGAAATAATAATAATAAAAGATTTTAAAGATTATCGACAGATAATTCTCGATGTTATCCTATATTTTTATTATCATTATGGATAAAACAATATGTTTATTATTACGATGCGTGACTGCGTGAATCGTGTTATAAATTGGAATAAATCTACTAAGAGATCGAGCGATCTCGTGGCACGCTCGTTAACTTTCTGCGAGTCTCCACCTTGTCGTACGAATGGTCGACGACTTCCGGTATCGTCGGTCTCACGAACGGGCCATTGCGCGTGAATACGAGGTGCAAAACGGTTCAGTGATTTGATCGTTAGTCTATCCATTTTATTATATATCTATTATCCATTGCCAATTTTTTATTTTACGGATCATTGAAACTATCTTCGCATCCTTCCTTATTTTAATTGTAATAGTTAATTCTATTTATTATTGTTGTATATTATTAAAGCTAATATTATTATATTACATACACGAAACTTGGTTAAAAATTTGGAATTAATAACATATTTTATAGAATATACAAATTAGAAAAATCTTGAATTCCATTACCTCAGAAAATTCATTAAAAATCTATTGAATTAGCGAAATGATTATAGATATCTGTTGCAATAATTTTAAATTAATAATGAACACGGGAAAATTCAATATAAAAAGAAAAGAAAAATGATTCCATATTTTTGCTGGATAATATGCAATTTATAAAACTTAAAACGAGTCGAAAAAATTTATTATTTTAATTTTTGTGAACTGAATTTATCGAGTAAAACATGTTATTCAAAAAATTTACTATATATTCTTAATTTCATTCCATATTATTATTAAATTTCTAATTAATGAAGATCAATTGTATAATTGAATGATCTACAATTCTTTTTCGAGGCATTGCATCAATCGATCATCTCTATATTTTTCATTGTTAATTTTTACCAATTAAATTTATCGAATAACACGCACTTTATTTATACATTTTTATTTTTTTCATCGAAATTAATTGATCTAGTTATATCAA
The DNA here is from genome assembly GCF_014066325.1 of Apis laboriosa. Lineage (NCBI taxonomy): Eukaryota > Metazoa > Arthropoda > Insecta > Hymenoptera > Apidae > Apis > Apis laboriosa. Next base: position 2,378,015 of record NW_025221084.1, on the reverse strand, counting down.
CGGGGTTGAACAAAAATTTCATTTCGTTGTTCAACGTAAACGTGGAAAAAATTTGTATCGGAAATATTCTCTCTATTCTCTATATTACGGGAAATATTTATAAATTATAGTTTATTTCCATTTAAGTGACCCGTGTATTCGTTGCGGGAGGTGAGTTCAGAAGCCGAAATTTATGAACCAATGCATTATCAAAAGTTTAATGAACGAGCTCGTTAATATTAAATTAAAATCGATACTTCGTGAAACCGCTCATTTGGCTCGGCCAAGGGAATATCGTGAATTTACGTATATACTCGTACGATACATTTCAAGGTCGGCTACTCGTTTCGTCCTATCTTTTCCCACGGTCTCTCCCCTCGCTTATGCTCTTTCGAGCGAAGATGCCGAGGCGCCACGACTTCCGGCCAATTTTGAAAACACGCAGCTAACTGTTCCATATGATATTTAAGTCTTGGATCGACTTAAACTTTTGAATATTCTCACAAGTTTGTATATTTAATTATAAATATTATTGATATCTTTTCATTTAGAGATTTGTCAATTTTGTTAAAGGAAGATTAGATTAAATCACGTATATTTTTCTTTTCATTAAACTTTCCTTCAATTGAAAAATATTATATCGTTTATTTCTCTCTAAACTTCTGATACGTTCTTATATTTGACATATTTGGAACTATAATAATAAAAGCAATAACAAATATCCTTGTTCAAATCTTTGTTCGAACAACAAAGACATAATAATCTTTAAACATGGCTTCCAACGATTCTTTCCGCTTTAACGAAAATATTCGTTTCTAATTTTTTCCCATTTATACCATCTTCCCGCGTTCCACTCGAGGAAGCGCAGCATCGCTGAACCTCGCGGTCGAGAATTAAAAATTAAAATTAAACATTATCTGCTCGGTGGATCGCGTTCGAAATAATTCCCGACTGCCTCGTCAGCCGGCCGTTGTATCGAGGAAACAGTTTTTGCTACGTCCGTGAAAAATAAACGCGAACGATTGATAATTACACCGTGGCCTCTTCTAACAGTAAAACGGTTCCACACGGTGACTAGTGGACCGCTTCTGTTGTACGGAAATGATGCACCGTTAACGGTCGATATTATTTTACGAGGATGTAGGCTCGAGAAAAAGAGAGAGAGAGAGAAAGAGAGAAAGGGGAAAGAAAGAAAGAAAGAAAGAAAGAGAGAGAGAGAGAGAGAGAGAGAGAGAGAGAGAGAGAGAGAGAGAAGAATGACCGTTAGATATATTACGCGTGGACGAGGCGATTTTATGACATGACAGTGTACGGATGATCCCGGGTAAAACGAGAGAACAGCGGTTTCAACGTGGCAAGAAGCTTGGGGCTAGGTGGCTGGTGTGGGCGTCACGCATCAGCACCCAACAGGAAGCCATGCCTACTTGCACCGAGTTCGAGTTGCACAGTTTTCCCTGCGCCTCCTTCGCTCTGTCTACCCCTACCTCGCCCTGGACTCGATTTAAAAGTTAAACCGGCCACTTTGCGACTTGACCGTGAACCAGGAGCGATGTTTGCACGTGCATCTCGTCGTTGTGGAAGTAGAAAAGTTGAGGATGACAGGCTGTACACAGAGGTCAGCACTGTTTTTAGCGCAGATGACGTTCCGTTTTGTATCTTGAATATGTGTTTTTTCATTTTTTCTCGTTTCTTTTTTTTTTTTTTTTGAGGTAATTTTAATTTATATGTTTGATGAGCTGAGTGTTGTTTTAGAATAGGAAATAAGAATTGCTTTATTACGTGTTCGTTTAATTTGATTATTTCTTGTGAGATCATTTGAGATTTCAAAGTTTTGAAATTAAAAATTGAAAAATTAATTTCTTCATTAATTTTTATTTTCATTAGTTTTAAATTGTACATAGCTGATTAGATTTTCATGATTTATTCTAATGAATAATTTTCATGCTAAATCTATTATATTATAAAACTTTTTATGATGAATGTTTATGAAGTATTATGAATATTTTTTTTAATTTCATGATTTTTAAATTGTATTCGAACAAAGAAGAGATTTGAAATGAAACTACATCTACAAATTCATTTATATTTTTACATAAAACATTAAAACTTTACTTTTTTTTTTTTTTGATTTAGAAAATTAAAGAATCATGTACATATAAATCGCCTTTAAATAATTTTAAAACTATTTAAAATATAATAATATAATTTATTTAAAAATATAATAACATATGTTGATTTATGATAATTGTAATGATTAATCTAACACATAGCAATATATTATTGAAATATTAATTAAAAAATTGCTACGTGATAAATTAAATAGTAAAAAGTAAAAGAAACTTTTTCAAGATGAATTAATAAATAATCGTGCAGAACTAATCAACATGGATCTGGCGTTAATAGATTTTAATGTTAATGATTTTAATTTTCTAAATTACTAATTTCTAAATAATTATATTAACGAAACAATTTTTTAATTATTTAGTAGCGCAAATTAATACTCAAATTAAAACACTACTTCATTTTGCTTTTGTGTTGATATTTGATTTCAATATCAAATCATTTATTGATTTTGAATATGACTTGTTTAATATGTTTTAATTTTATCAATAAAAAATAATTTGATAACTAATAAAATTTTTTTAAATTATAAGTTTAGCATATGCATTTTGTATTTTATAGTTATTCGATTTTATGTTTCTAAACTGCGAAAAATTATTAGAAAAATCATCGATGATTTGATATATTGATCTTTAAATATCGGTAAAAACATGGATATTTTAAATATTCATTTGGTTTTATAATGGTTTCTCTTTAATTAATAACAAAAATCGTTCTATGCGAGAAAATATGAAAATATCGCATGATATAAGTTTATTAGCGTAATATTCACATTAGAAAAGCATATGAAATTGTTTCTAAAATCCTGATCAAGTATATATCTTTCGATACCACGATCGTGGATCGTTTCGAGGTTAACGGTGCATTCTTACCTCCTTCTCTATCGTTCCCCTCTCTTTTCTATATCATCATTTTTCTTCTCGAGTCTTCCTCTATTCTGTCTCTCTTTGCATTCTTGTCTCGTTGCTAACTGTCCTAGAAATCGGCCTATTTCAGACATTGCAGGACGAGTTGGTTCATTTTTAGATATAACACGCTGAAGGGAAGAATCTTATGGCTTCTCTACATTCACTTATTTTATCTGAAGAATTTCATATAAATATAAAAATTTACAAATATATTAGAAATCAAATCACAAAATTGTGAACAAATAATTAAAATTCGACATTGAACGTTTACATTCTTAAATTTTCCAATTTTTTCTTGTAATACTTGGTAATTAAATTCTTGTATTATATTTACCATTAACACTGCCTTAGCATAATGAGCTTTCAAACTTTAACGAACTCGCAAGTCTTTAATAGTACAATTATTCTTACGATAGAGAAAAAATTAAAAAAAAAAAAAAAACAAAAATAGACATGTTTAACGTTATTCCCATTAAAAAAACAAAAATATCAATCCTGTTAACAAACGAAATATTCTTTAGCAAAATATTATTTTGATAAATGTAAAAATTTCCTTCCACGGATCATTTAACGCAGAAACTAGGTTTATGCGTCTCGGCTGTTCACGCATATACACAACTAGACATCCATTTTTACCTTATAATCTTAAATAAGAATTATTATAAATATTCCTAACATTCTTCTGTAACAGGAATTAAGTCAAATTCAATAGAAACGCAGATAATCTCTCTGATATAGTAATCACTTGAATTAAATTATTTATAACGATGCACAGATACGAAAACTTTTCGTTTGAAAGGTATGCACGCATACGTACATCAAACGTACGAACACACGAACACTCTCGTGTCATTTCGTTCTCCTCCGCAAGAGGATTAAGCGTCCTGCTTGAACCCCTCTTCTTCTTCCCAATCGTCAACCACGTCCCATTTCCTGCGGAAGGATTAGGCTCGAAAAATCGGGAATTCGATCAGAATCGCGGAGGGAGTTCGATTACGAAACAACACAGACTGCAAAATTCCCGACCCCGCGGCACCTAATCGCCGGTTTTCTTATTCGCTTCGTGGCAATCGAACCGAGGGTATTGCTGACTCTCTAGATGCGCGAGATGGAGGTGAATTTATATGACGCGGTCGTATTATCCGGGGGTTGTGGATTCAATCCATCGGCGATTCCCTAACTCTGTGTGTTTCGAACGAATTAACTTTCCTGGTGATTTCTCTTCCTGGTGAAATCATCTGATTTTTAGATTCGAAAAAAAAAAAATTCGAATTTTATCTGATATATATATATATATATATATATACGAGTCGAAAGTTATTTATGCGCGTAACTAGCAGGTAAATAAATTCAAAGATGAAATTAGAGAGTTGAATTAGAATTTACAATCATTCTTCCTCGCCCCACGTAGACTTGTAACCGTTTCAAGTAACGGAATAAGTTAATCGACATAAACATAAGTTGATCGACACGCGTAGTTTCCCCTCACGAGACTCATTACACACACGGTCGCGTGAGTGATTTGTAACTGGACGTCGCGAGTTGGTTAATCGATAACTATATATCGTTCGCGTTTTGCGGTCGCATAAAACTTCACTCTCATTACTAATAGCATAAGGTAATAAAAAAAAAAAAAAAAAAAGGAAAAAAGAAACATTGTTTTAATTACTTTACTTATCATATATACAGACTTACTATTGTTCCACAAGAGAACTTTTTAATAACTTGTATGCTTTTAAAATAATGTGTCAGATGTTTGGACAATGTGCTGTATAAACTAACTCGAACGAATAGACTACCGAAATATAATTTATAGCCTTTATAATATGTTTTCGACGAAAACCGAAAACCCGGAAGGAGGGGAGGGGTTAATTGGCGGAAAAGTAGCGCGTATAACACCGTATCGTTTTCTCGAGTCGTGTCCAGGAAGCTGTTAAAGACGGGGTCAGAAAATCGTGAAATCTCGGTTTTACGTTAATTCGCGTAATTACATTAAACGTTCGAGTTAAAAACCGGGCGAGAAGTTGGCGCCGGTAAACATCCCTTTATTCCTTCCCTCGTTATTACGTTAGTATTAATCATCGTTGTTGACGCGATTTTCATTGGCCATCCCACTGGCTTCGAGGAATTCCCTTCCAATCTCTCGCCGTCCTGGATTTTCGCGCAATTCGGTGCAAAATACACGCGATGGCTGGTCCTTGAACTTTTCCTCCGCAATTAAGAAGTCGCAACGGGAAGTTAATTACATGCCCGGTTTACACGGGGCATGAAGTTTTCTTCGTTCGAACCGAGGAGGGATAAAGGAAGGGGCTAAGAAGGGAGGATGGCTTCTCGAGGTTTTGGTGGATGAGTGAAAGGAAAAGGGAGTTTTAAAGGGCGGGTTGAGAGGGAAAGGAGGAGAGGAGATGAGAAAAAGCGGAGAAGAAACGGGATTGGGGAGGTTGAGAAGCGATTCGTGGTCGGATCGACGATCGTTGAAAAAGTTTTTCCGGGGCTCGCACGATGTCTGTAATTTCCTTGCGGCAGGAAATGCAGTCAACAGGTGATTCCTAAGGAGGCGGACTGGTATTTAAAGTGGCAACGGGGTCATCTTTGCCCGTGACGTCAGTAAACGGAACGATCGGCTCGAAAGAAGGGAATTCTCCATCGCAACCCTCTTCTTCCCCGACGTTCTCTCCCCGTCGATGTATGTGACATTAATGGAGAAGGGTCGTTGAGTCGAACAACGTGAAATCATAAGATGCATCGTGAAATGCGTATATAGATATTCCTCGAGAGGAAGATACGTATTTTATGTTTCTGTTTCTTTTTGAATCGTGATCCTTTTATATGCTGTGCTTATCCTATTTTTTAAAATAAATGTTTAGGATAAATTTGTAAATGTTTCATAATGTATGCGGATATACGATTTTTATGCGCGATTTTTTTCCTCCTACGATTGATGTTGTGTAATAATAGATATTCAGATATTCTTTACAAAAAACAAGTATAAGTTATGTGTTTCACAAATAAGTTATAAAAAAAATATATCCTTAAGAAAATTTGAAAAGAATTAAGGAATGATAAAAATTTTATTACTTGCGTGTTTTTAATTAATTTAAGTTTTTCAGAGTTAATTGTACTGGTATATACATGGTTTATATTTTACGTTATTATTGATTTTCAGTGTTTAGTCTTTTTTTAATTTTTCTAAAAAATATATATAATATAATATATACAAAAAAAAAATAAATCAAATCATATAACAGTATAATAACGAACAAATTATTACAAGTCTATTAAATATTCTTGCTCTTGTGCTAAATAAAATTTAAATATACTTCATATACGCTAATTCTCGAGTAAATAAATAAATAATGTAATATTAATAATATAAATTTTTTAATTATTTTAATTGAATAATTTTAACTACGATAGACTTATTTAAAGAAAAAAAGTTAAGGAATAAAGATAAGTCCAATATTTATCATTTTTAAAAATTTTTGTCTTCTCTTTCGAATTCTAATTCTAATTCATCCTTGCATGAAAAAAAAAAAGATTTTTAAATTTTCTATTTCATTAAACTAGTTGTTTAGATAAGAATTAACGCACAATTAGAGAATAGAACATGTTACATAATATATTTTACATTTAATTTTAATATTATTTTTATTCTTAATACTTATTACCCAACAATGATGAAATAATTATATTATTTCGGTTTGAATGCTCGATATTCGTCCCAGTTGGTGGATCTGTTTTCGTCGTATTAGAAGCCGACATGAATCCGGCGTCCGTCACGAAAAGGTTTATCCTTGGCCGTCACATTCGAACTGGCGCTGTTCCGGAACCGACCAATTGGACGCGAGTACCGCGCGGAACCGTCCAATGGGAGCGGCTTTGCGCCGGAAGTTCGGTGCTCCTCTCCCTTGTCACACAGGCGGGGCATCCCCCGAAAATACGGGATCGATTCCCGCGCAAAAAGCCGACCAATCGCGAGGCTCCCGCTCTCGAAACTACGGACTAACAATCCGAACTGTACTTTTGCTCCGTTCCTGACCGTTTGGTTGGCTGCTCGTCGACGTGTTTTCCTGGACAATGCATCGCGCCGAAATGTGCGGTATTAAAATTAATTAGGAATAGTATATTCGCTGCTACTGCTGCTGCTCGAGTTGACTGATACCACGAATTCCATTTCTTCAAATTGGAATTCTTCGTTCGATTTATGTATCTCTTTCTCTCTCTTCCTTTATCGGGTTAAACTTTCTTCCTTTCGATGCGATTCTGAACGCGAAATTGATATTAAACGAATTTAAAATCGAATCGTAACGATTGAAAAGCAACGTGATGTTGTTTCGACCATGTTGCATCGAAGTTAATCCGATAATTGATCAGAGATGGTGCATATTGATCTTCGTAATTCGTCAAATTTTCCTATGTCCACAACGTGGAGCACAGCTCGTTAACTTTAATCAGTGATTAATGGACTGCCGTCGCTTCTGGATGCCCATCGACGAACTTCGCATTGATCATCGACGCACCTCCCTCGCCGTGGAATTCTTACCATTTCACGCTTTCAAACTTGTTTCTTTGTCGCGGTAATTCCGAGGAAAGTGACAGTGGTCGAGTGACGTCCCTTAAAAGGCACTCGACCACTGTTTTCCTTTATTTCTTTTCCTGTAATTCGTCGCGTAACGCGGTGACGAAGTTATTTCTCCACCCTCCCACGAGCCTTCCTCCTACACGATTCCTCGTAACGAAGCACTAACGTTAATTGAGAGATGACGTTACTTTATGACGTAACGAACGAAAAGTCCTTTTATGTAGTGCTGTTCAAGCTTTCCTTCGATTATTAAAGATCGATATTTTGGTATTAATTATTTCGTTATACTTTATCGAAAATATAGATTCTGTAGGGAAAAATTAATAAAACGAATAAAGTATTTGATGTATTTTATACATTTAAATAATTAAAATCGATAATATATATTTTTTCGAACGGAACAAGAAAATAAAAATCATTGTATAGTTAGCATTTTATAAAAATTAATATTTTCATATATTTAAATATTGTAATAATATACGTTTAATAAATAATTTTTACCAGATTTAAAGAAGAATTAATAAATTGTTCGAATAGTTAAGGTGGTTATATTTTATATTATTATGGTTTTATTTTATATGAAATCAAAATCAATATTGTTCGATTTATTTTTTTTAAACAAAAATTATCTTGGAAATTAATTCATTGCTCGGTATATTAATGATTATATTACGTTTTTTATATAATATGATTTTGAAATAAATATTTTCATTATTAATTTTTTTTTTATGAAAAGTTGTCGATAAGATTTCCTGAGATAGATTAGATCCGAACGTGTTTTCAAGCAAAGCAGTGGCATTAATAGTTGATGGAAGGGTAGGAAAAGCAACTGTTATTCACTTTTAGCGGTCATTCGACATTAGCGCACGATAAACAAAATGGCCGACCCCTTTTCAGACCCCCCTCACCCGGTCGCGATCGATGAAAATGGTTGCCTAGCTGCGGCTAGAATTTTGCTGCGCGATATTCCCTCCAATATTTCGACCTGCATTCTCACCCCTTGCTCTTCTCCCCTCTTTTTCTATTTTTGCCAGCTATGATTTAATTACATCGATTCGTAACCATCGTGCTCTCGTCCTTTGTGTTAAATTATCGCACTACTTAAAACTTAGATTGTTCAATTTGCATTTATAATTCGATTCATGATTACTGATTTTTTTATACCGCTATTTTTCATGGTAAAATTAAAATACAAATTTTCGAGTTATTTCCGTCGTCGATCCTAATTAATCACAGCGTGCAATTATATATCAAAAATCAACAAGTAGAAACATCTTTCGAAATGCATTCTATATTTCATATATTTTCGACGGATGAAATTTTATCTTCAAATGCGAATTATATAAAATTCATCGAATCACTCGGCGCAATTTCATACATATTTTCATAAAATTTCAAACGTTGTTACTGCTTCATCGTTGTTTGTATTTCACGAAACAGTTTCCTACAGAGCGGCCATGCGAAGTTATTCTCTGAAAGAATCCTCGAACCGCTAACGAACCGTAGGGATGGCCATGCACAGAGTGATTACTCGTAATCACCCGCGACCAAAGCAGGATAGCAAAAGTCATTAATCGTGAATTGAAATATATCGCGAATCGCCTCTAAATCGAATGGAAATATTAATCTGTGCGGCGGCGGCCGCGCGTAATTATTCCTGCGGTCGAATTCAACTTCGTAATAATGCTCCAATTTCGGCGTCGACGTGGGACATTTGAAGTTTCGGGCGGCACGGTGGATAGCGTCCTTCCTGCGCATAGAGCGTGCGCGCATGCGCACCGACGCTACTCGCCACAACATAACCTCCCAATCCTGATGGTTGATCACCATTATCGAAGAATAACTTCTGGTTTCCCTCCCCGTCTCGAGCATATTTCTCGTCTCGTGCACGACCTTTTCGATGGGAAAAAGTTATATCTCTCGGCGTAACCGCTAACCCACAAATTTATCTCCGTATAATCTCCCTCCCTACGCGCGATGTTCACCTATAAAGTGTAATAATTCAATAGAGGAAGACCGATATAGTTTAATAAACAAATTCGATCGATCTAACCCTGATGTTGGTTTCATGTTGATGATTATATAGCCAAAAGCTATACTAGCGCGAATATCGCGTATAATATCGTTCCAGTTTCATAGCTATGGCTTGATCTCCACCACCGATTCATGGACGGAAAGCTTTAATTGCCGGTATACCTTTGAAAACCTTTACGGAGATTCTGGCTTGGCCGATTATATACTGTATACATACATATATATATATATATATATATATATATATATATATATATATATATACATATATATAACTCAGTAGAGAGAATAGAACGAGCGCTGTTCAAACTAAAGATACCGAGTTGCTATTTGAGTAAATTTCCGGGTCAACTTCATCTTGGATTGTTTTCCATCGCGATGGATATTTCAGCCGCGTATAATTTCGAACGTGTGCCATCTCCTTTTCTCCTCTCGAGGGCGCTCGAATTCGTAGAATCGCGACTGATTGCAGTCTTCACGATCCTTTCTCGCAAATCTGGATTACTCGTGGAAAGAGAGGAGATCCTGCCGGTCGCGGTTGTTTGTTTGTTTACGATTCAAGAAGCATAATGAACCCCCGCTGTCTTCCATCGCCTATCTCCGGGCTTCTTTAACAACCGTACGTTTTCCTATCTCTCTCCCTTATCTCCCTTTATTTTTCGAAAGTACCGGCTAGGTGAGTGAGCAGAAACAGTAACGGAGAGCGTGTGTGCAACGAAGACAGAGTGAAAACGGGAGTTAGAGAAAGATAGGGGAAGAGAAAGAGAGAGAGAGAGAGAGAGGGGAGAGGGAGGAGAGAACTCCACTTCATCGACCGTGAGTTCCACGAGGACGAGGGGTAGTGACGAAGAGCAGGGGTTGTGTAAGTGTGCCTCTCTACGTGTACATGCATCTATGTGTGTGTGTGGAGACAGAGTGAGGGTAGTTGGAGTGGAGGGGACGATAGGACGCCATCTTCCTTGAAAATCGATCCTGACACTACTAGCTCCTTCGCGGCGTTTCCATCGTAGCTTACGCTTTTCCCTTTGCGACATTTTCGACACCCAACGACCTGCTTTCGAATCCCGCCTCCGCCTTCCATTTAATTTTCATCAAACGTATATCGTGAAAATTACGAGAGGAAGATCGTATCTTTCGATCTTCCTTAAAACGGATACACGGAAGCGACTTCAACAAGAGACAGAAATTAGTGGAGAATAGTATGGATGGTATGGCAAAAGGAACAGAGAGATGGAAGGGAGAGTAGGAAAAAACGTTGACCACGGTTAGCAGCAAGAAAATTGATGAAATATAGGAAATATACCAGAGCAGGGTATCGTCCAAGAGAAAGATACGGGGACGGTCGTGGTGGTGAGGTCGTGGTAGTGGAGGGTGAAGAGATACGAAGGAGGTATCAACGTGATGGTATCGTGCAAGTAACGTAGTTGGTAGCAGCGGCGCTGGTAGCGTCCGCCAGGCTTGGGCGCCAGTTTCTATCTGACAGGGTATTTTTGTGGGAGCTTGACTACCCCCGTTTTCCAACCCCTCGCGTTTCCATCTCTCATACTAGTTCCCTCTCTTTCTTCCTCTCGTCCCGCATCCCTTTTCGTATCTCCTCCAGTGGCTCCCGCCTGGCCTCCCCTCGTTCCTTGTTATCCTGCCGGTTTTCACGTGACGTCAGCGGCCAACGTCGACCAATCGCAGCACGAGTTGAATTATGGAACGAGACGGAGCAAGAGAACGATCGGGTGCGACGCAGACGGGAAGGGTGTGGATGTGGGTGGCAAGGGGGGAGGGAGAAACTGATGCAGGCCGGATTACGCTACCCTGGACTCTGGACAACGAGCAACCCCTCGACGACGACGACGACGACGACGACGACGACGATGACGATGACGTTGTAGGACGATGTTAAATTTTACTTCGCGTTATTTTGTTTCCTACGAAATTACAAATATCCTTCTCTCTCTCTCTCTCTCTCTCTCTCTCTCTCTCTCTCTCTCTCTCTCTCTCTCTCTCTCTCTCTCTCTCTATAATAGAATATAAAAAGAGTTTGAGAAAAATAAATTTTCGATCGATCGTCTGCGCTTGCTTATTAAATTTCGAACGATCGATAATGAAGAAAAATACGATCGCTCTAGTTAAATAATAAATAGAGAAAAAACATTTGAATCTATTCTGATATTAAAAGAAACGGGGAAAGAAACGCGGGATGTGCTACAATCACCTTTCACCGTGACTGCTTTCACCGTGAAGTGGTTACGAGGAGGGAAAGAGAACGCACCAGTAGCGAGAGGAAAGAGAAGGAGAAAGAGAGATACACCTGGTGGTTACGTGTGTATGCAACTGTCGAGTAGCTTCGAAAGTCGCTCCGCGAAAGGCACCGCGCGTGCACACCGCGAGAAACGAACGTGATCATCTTTTTTCTCCGTTCTTTTCTCCCCTTCCTGTGCACCCTCCGTCCGCTCGATCCTTTGCTCCGCGTGGGAGAACGAGGCGTTTCTTGCCGCTTTAATACGCGATCGTGGACCGTGCGAGCACACGATATGGAAAGGAGAGCCTCTCCTTTCTCGCCGCGTATCCACGCATACGCAATGGAAAATGTCCTGTTCCCCCGATCCGTTCGTCTCGCGCATCGTGACGCGTCTGATTAACTTTTCCGCGATTCGTTTTTCCTCTAGCTCGGCTTCATTCTTTCGATTCTCGAAACTCTCCGATGTAATCCTTCTTCTCATTGGTGCTCTGGTCGTCGCAGTTTCGATCGGCCTGGTAAATCGATTTTCCACGTTTCGAAAGTCTCTCTCGCTTCATAAATAAATACGGACCGACGAAATTTTCGATGAAATTTCTTTATCGATTTTTAAGAGGACTGGCCGTGCAGGTACGCGGAAATAAATATCGCTGTTTAATCCACTTATCTTATGGAATTATACGCGGATCCATCCACGGCTACTTAATTATCCCGAAACGAAATTAAACAAGCTGGACGAAACTAATATCATACTTCGAATAAATTTAGGTCTCGTCAAATAACTAATTAAAGCACTTTTAATCATGTAATTTAGGTACAGACGCAACGTGCGCCGAGCCTCGTGGTGTCCACGCGTCACCAAAGGTGGACCCTCCCTCCCTTCCTCCCATGTTACACCTACAATTTCCCAGTTTTCGACGGACTCGACAGAGATAGGCAAAAAACGGCATAAAGACCGACGAAGACGGGAATAGATAGAAATTGAGAGACAGAAAGGAAGGAGATGGAGGGAAAGAGAGAAGCAGATCGAGAGCTTGCAAGCGTAACCCGGTCAGAGCGAGGGAGAGAATATCGTTGCCTGAAGGAGGATGAACAGTCCACCAGACCATGACCGTATCTGTCCATGTATACGTGTTTTGCTGTAGCACTCCCTGGTATTGGTGAAACTTCACTGCGCCACCATATACGCTTTCGTGAAGCTTTATCGCGCCCACGCGCGCGCATATACGCCCTCCTTCTGATAGTGGTGAAGCTTTTTCGTTTAAGTGTACCTACAAAAACTTACCTCTACACCCACCTGTAAATGTGTACACCAAGGAGCGAACGTACACGGTTAAAAGGGATTTCGAAGTGGGGATGTGCAAGCATCTCGCATACAAACGTGACACACTCGCACATATACGCGAGATACGGGGCTAACTTATACACTGGCGCATTGGTCACAAATGCACGAGAGCATGTAGTTTAGTATGTACTTGAAAACGTGCTCGTGTGGTGTACGTGTACGTGTACGTTTATATGTGTGAGAGTCAGTTTGAATTCGACAGGGGATGGGTGCAACTCGCGTAAAACGCGATGCTCACGTATAGACATACACAGGCAGGCGAGCATAAGCATGGAACACGGACGAACACGATGGAAGGTTCTATATGTAGAGAGGTGGGGTAGGGGATGGACCGAAGTAGAACCAAGCCGAAGTGGAACGAGGGGAAACGGAAGGAGGTGGGGGAGGAACGAGGGGAAGCAGTGGAACTGGGCGGTGGCGGGGATGGGTCGGTGCGAGGGAACGTGAGCGAACGAAGCGACCTCTATGGTGGGGGCTGCGGCGCGCTGCTGGGTGGTGGTTGACGACGAACGAACGAACGAACACCGATGACTTATTAGCAGAGTGCAAGTTGGCCGCGTGTTTGTGAACTTTCGAATAAATGTACGTACGCGCTGGTGCCACCGGTGCCTCTCCTCCGTGGTGAAACGATAGAGAAAGAAGGGAATGGTTGCCGGTGGTGGCGCTGTATTCTCCCCTTGTTTTTTCCACCCCTGTCCTTTCCCCTCTCTCGGTAGGTCCCTCCCTCCCACGCCTCCACCAGGAGAAAACTCCGACGATCACGCGCTTCGTTGCGTTTTTTTCCTTTCCTTTCTACCTCTTCCTCTTTTCCTCCCTCTTTTCTGCCCTTCTTCTCTCTTTTTTTTTTTTTTTCTTTCTTTCTTTCCTTCCCTCTTCTCTCCCTCTTCGTATATCGCCGATGTCCCTGTATATACGTTTACAGACGAAATTCTATGTATATTTTATACGCACGTACACCCGATCAACCCCTTTCGTGTATACATGCACGTTTGTTCGGCCAGATGTGAGAATTGTTATTAATACCACGCTCGCTTCTCCGTACAATGCGCGACGCTTCTGTGTGCCCGCGCGCTCTCTCCTCGCGTACACGTATCCTCCTTGCGACTGTGCGACTGGCCGGGGCCATTGATCAAGTTTGTCTCGCCGAATGTACACGGAGTTACTGCTTCCATTCGTTGTCTTTTTTTTTTTTTTTTTCCCCTCCCCCATCCCTTCCACGTTTCGAATTCGTCTCTGGTTCCCCGTGTGCCCTCACCCTCCACGGGTTTTTCCTTCATTTTTTTCTAGAGATACGTGCTCATCTCCGATCGGATCGGTCGTGAGATTAGCGGCAAGCCGAGAGACCCGTTTCGTTTTGTGTCGCTACGCGACGAACTGCTATGATTTCTCGCGGTTTTCACGGGTTTTCTCCACTGTTTTCTTTTTCGTTTTTTTTTTTTTTTACGTTTATATTTCGACACGTCGCTGCGAATCGTCTCCTACAATCGCAGTTATGACAGTTATGAATGCTATTTTCAATTATGTATCGCCAAATGATTTTATGGGGAAATCGATGCATTAGAGACTCGCCTAATCAATGTTCAATAATCATCTAGTTGAACGGCAAGAATGATGCATCGATGTTACAATGCTAAGTTTTGCGAATGGCTCTCCTCTTCGAGAAAGTAGAATATTATTTACATAGAAAGAAGCCCTAAAGCCCATAGGATTATCACGTGAGCCCCAATTTACTCGGTATTGTCACTCTCCTCGAAATTTTCTCTATCCCGTAGAAACTGTATCAGGAACACGCCATCGAACAAAGAAAGCTTTCGAAAAGTCTATTCTTGAAATGGTAGAACGATCTAAAGCAGAGACGTGTTTAAAGGGGAGAGGCCAGAGTTTCGGGATCGAGAATTTGGTCAACGATTCTTCCGCCGGCGTCTCGGTTGATCTGCAAGGACAGGGACAGTGGAGGGTGGTTGGGTCGGGGATTCCCCAGCCTACGATTAGGAAACTTTGCCGAGACTCCATGGACTTTGTGAAGTCGCGCGGGGGTTGGGGCGTGGCGCCACGTGGAAACCGTAAACATCGTTGAATGTACGTATAGCCGATGAAATCGGATACATAGTCGTGGATCAAAATGGCCCACGTTGCATTTAGTCCTTTTTCACCGATTTTTTTCAAGTAAAACAGCTTCGTGAACGAGTCGGCTGCGACCTTCGACATTTTGTAGATTCGCTCGAGTACTCGTCGATCGATACGCCGGTTCTATTTCGACTTTCGTGTATTTTGAGATTTTACTCGAACTCGTGCACGACCAGTCCTACTTTTTCTACTAGATGTAACGATTTATGGTGTCTCGATATTTCATTGGTTATATCTTGAATGGATCCTTGATTAATGAAAAGTCTCCAAGTTCGGTGAAAATTAACAATGCGATTCTCTCTCTCTCTCTCTCTCTCTCTCTCTCTCTCTGTTCGTCGTTGTGGAAGGCTAAAATTAATTCTATGTATTATTAGCCCTTTGACCCTTTGTAATTATACTCTTCTTACCTTACGTAAGCTGACATTGCTGCTTCGTAAATGCTGGCTTACAAAGATATCGCTATTAGATACTTTATCTTTGTCTAAGATGATAATTCGTGATCATGATTGTATATTGAATGACAGTTTGTTGGTATTTATTGAGTAAATATCGACTACATTAAATATAAAATTTGCAAAAATCGTAAAGAAATAATATTTTTATGTTTATTATTATTTTAATCTTTTGACTGGGAATTTAGACAAATGAAATTTTGAAATATGATCTAATAAATGATTTATACTGTTAATAAAATTAATGGGAATTAACCAGTTAAATCTAATTTAACTTCGAACTTCGTTTTATTACTTTAATTTTGTATCTTCGTCTCAATATTAGTCGATTTAAATTTAACAGATTACTCTGTTTAAAGTTTTATTTTATAAATCTACAATAATTTTAAATTTTTATTCGTTAGAAGGTTAAATTTTGTTTCAAATATTGAAACAACTTTTCGAAAATTTAAATTACTCTATTTATTAATAATTCCATAATTATTCTATGATTATTTCAAATAGAAAGAAATAATAAATGTGAGGTTAGAAAATTTTTATAATACATAAATAAATTATATTCCCATACAAGAGAAATATATGGATAATAGATAAGCATAAAATATCGTTATTAAAATGAATCAAAAAGAATAAATGTAATAATTTCAAATTCTATTATAAATATTCTCAAAGATTATTCGGCTTTCGAAATACGGTCTGAATCGTAACAAATTTTTATTAATAATTTTAATTTTTTCAAATGCATCAATGATAATAATTTTAAATATCTGCGCGAGTGTAAGGAAAACGTGCACTGGTGTACATACATGAACAGGAAGGGATGAGGAGGGTGGTATACTCCGATGCATTTTAAATGAGTCTAAAAGCGATTCGGCCGCCCGCGCGCACGTTTCGTATATATCGATTACCGAAATGCGCGATTCGAGAAGCGCGCCAACAAGATGCATTTCTTTCGTTATTATTATCCTTTTTTTTTCTTTAATAAGATTCTAATATCCTTTTATTTTATTGCTGTTTTTTTTGTTTATATGAAATTTATCATATTATTTTTATATTTATTATCTACACTTTTACGATATTACTCTTATAATTCCATATACTTCATATTTTTTTTATATTCTACAAAAATAATAAATCTTACATGTTTTAATTTTATTTTAAGCGAAAAAGTGAGAAAGTGATTTCCGAATATTATTAAAAATTGTACAAGAAACCATACGAGAAATTATAAAACTTATATAATTACTTATAGAACTTTTTTCATTATCAATTATATTTATTCCTACAATATTATCCTTTAATTTTTCCATTAATTTATTCACACATGTATATAGATGGAATTTCTTCCTTTCTGCCAAAATTTATACTTATATCCCAGAGTCTTGTAAAGTTTCTCGCGACAATGGTATAGTCGAATAGACATTTATAAGGCTGTCTCACCATTTATCGTTTTACTGCGTGCATTGTTTTTGGCATGGAGACGCGGCGGATTCGCAATTCACCACCCCCATAATTCTGACCGCCGGTCATTCGGCTAACCCGTTTCCCATTCCGATGTCCGGCCAATGTCCATGCACCCCATTCTCCACTCATCCTATACTCTCCCCTAGTAAGCACTTTCTACCTCGACTGAGTGAGCCACGTGTTCATACACTGATTTCGGTGCGAAAGAAGATTGAGTAATTTACATTTTGTCACTGTGATATAAAAAGTGAAAATTTTTCGATTTCCCAATTTATCTACGATTTCTGCTATAAAGAAATAAAATAAAAAATCTATGGTTAGCACGTAGATATTTGGATAAAGATTTAGTCGAAAACAGGGATCTATATTTATCAATTTTATGGAAATTAAAAAACTTCTTTGAAAAATTTCTTGTGAAATTATTGATTTGATTTAATATTAAGAAGAGAATATATAAAAAAATTATATATTTTTCAGTCAATAGTTATTCAATTGAGTATTTCAATTTTTTTGCGATTTTATAAATTTGAAGTACATATTTGCGCGAAATAGAAGGGAGAAAAATCTGCAGTAAATCACTCGTTTTTTATGGTATGTGCTTCAAACGTGCATCAAACGATGCAGGACGTATTTTATACATAATAACTAAAAAACTGTAAAAAATGGATCTGCATCTATTATCTATTAAATCTATCTACTATCTAGATATTAAATCTATTATTTAAATAATAACACTATAATAATACTGTTTTGTACATATCATTTATAATATTTTCACAACAAAAAAAAAAAAGATACGTATCTAATTATTTTTTCGAGTTTTTGCTTCTAGTTCACGAGCAAGTGATAATGGTAACAGATTTAATCAATCATAAATCATCAGCGTATAGTTGTTGTATTCCCAACGCATCTGTATAAACTAGATATTGATCATGTCTAACTCATAAAAGTGAATTCCGCGAGATTGTCCATAATTTGAAAACGCGGTCTTGTTATTTTCACGTGGAACAATATTTCGCGTTGGTGTGCGCCGGTCGAGAGATCGCGCGCTCTTCCCGCTCGATCGATACCTAAATTTATTATGCCCCACTTGCCGCCGTGGAACCGTGGTATGTTACCGCCATTACCTGTTTTGACTTTGTGCCATTCAAAATTTCACCGTAATGAAACGTTTGGTTTTCCATGAAATTGAACTTCTGAATTGTTTATTAATTTCCGCTGTAATAATGTTTTCCATTTATTTATTTTGTTGTTTTTTTTCTTTTCTTTTTTATTTTTTCCTTTTCTTGCTTGTTTTCTCGTTCGTTCATTGACGAGGATTATGAACGTTCAAATATTCTTTTTATATCTATGAATAAGAGAAAATTTCAAATTATTAACATTCTTGAGTAATACAAATTTAATATCTTTCTATTTAATTGTAATTCATAAATTCAACGAAGTATGATAAGTCGTTCACAAGAATTAACTTAAAGTTAAATTGAAGTTAAATATATTATCTTACAATTAGTCTTTTCGCATATTCATGGACCTTAGAATTCTAGAATAATAATAATCTTTTTTTCTTTCTTATTAAGTAAAGTAAGTTTACAGTAATATACTTATATACTTACACTGATACTAAAATATCAAATTAAAAAAAAAAACAAATAAAATTGAAAGTAAAATAGCAATAGATTAAAGAATGTTAAACTCGTCTCTAAGGAAATCGGTAAAATTGTAGAATTTAACTAAAGAAGAAGAAGGAAATCGTGCAATAGTTAGTATTTCTAACATTTAAGAATTCTTGAGCCACATCAAAGGCGGGTACGTCCAAAGAAGTGTTTTTTTCGCGGTTAAAGAACAATTAGCAATTAGTCGTGGAACAAAACAGCAAAAGATTCTTCAAGGAATCATTCAACGCGACAAATCTAAACTTTCCCTTTGTTTTTATTAATTCGAAAGTAGATTTTAAAGTAGCAACGTTCAATTGGAACAGAATGGAGAGAAAAGAGAGAGATCTTTGAAGTTTTCCATTCTTGTTCGAGAAGTGTCGAAGAAACGGAGATCGGACAAGGAAATCAGCAGAGGGAATGAAGATGAACGTAGATGATGAACATAAATGCGGGGGTGTGTAAAGAGTTTCGAAGGTTAGTCGACGAACGTCACTGTGAGAGACAAGAGTCGAGAACAGCGTGGCTCTGAGGGGCTATAAAAATCGTATTTTGGCGGGAGACCCACGTTTGTAGGTTGTATTTTCCCTTTCTATGACCCAATGCAGCTTTATCGGGTCAGTTGCATTTGCATTGCGATGCGCACGGCGTTCCCGTTTCACAACTCTCTCACGTATTTTCCCTCCTTCTCTCTCGTCTGTCGCGCCATCCTTGCTTTTCACTCGTTTCCCCTTTTCGTCTATCGTCCTTTTTATTTCCACGTTAGTTTCCTCTTTTCCATCTACGTTCCTGTCCGTGCAACGTGCTCCGATGGACCGTTTGCCTGGAAAATCGCCGGCTATTCTCTTTTAATTCAAAGAAATATCGCTTATCATTCTTCTTATTATTTTTGCGTTCTTTGGAAAATTTTGTTAGAACTTGAAAGGATACAAAATTTCTGTTTTTGAATTATTTTCAATCTATATTGAATTTTTTAATATTTGTACAAAATATTTCGATTTTTTTTTTGATAAAAGTTTTGCTAATGTTATATGAATATAGATATAAAAAAAATGTTAATGTTAAAATATAAATGAATTGTTAAAACGTTAATTGTTAAATACAGAATACAAAGATAATGATAACATTGTGTCAAAATATTAATTGCTAAACATTAATATCTCATTTCAAAATTTTTCTTATTCCTAATGATTGAAATTGACGATACAAAATTCATTATTCTTTGATTTTATTTTATTTTGATAAATTAATCACCAATTTTTTGAATCAGTATATCATGTGTATTATTAATTCTTGTGTTACGTTTTAAAGATTAATTATTGTAATCAAAATATCCTTTCCTTTTTAAAGGAAAAAAATGAAATATCGGAGGAATGAACGATGATTATAACCACAATGAACGTTTTTGTTCGATACTGACATTCTCATGGCTTACCAAACTCCATCCATTACTACTACGCGCTATCTGATAGCTGCGATCGAATGCTCGATTAAATTTCTACATTAAGCGATTCTATGAATCCGTATATGTTTTCTCATGCACATACTGGAAAAGATCATTACAATTACCGTTACGTAATCAATTTAAAGTAATAGAAGAAAGGAAGTACATTGTTTAGTGCCATTTTATACTACGAATTGCGATACTACACATGCGCAAGTGATGTATATATAATAGAGTTTCGTTCTTCCTTTGAACGCGAAAAATAATTCAGGCAGTTGGAGCTTAAATCGGGATCACCAGTGATTTAAGAATCACGGGGTTAGCAATCAGAGCGCAAAGTGGACTTGCCGAAGTCTAGTTGCTTTTGCCAGCCAACCTTCACCAAAGAAGACCAACACCGTGCCGTAAACATCACTGATAGATGGATTGTTTTCGCGCCTTTCCAGAATTGTTGACTCACCAAACTTCGACTTGAACTAGACAGCAAAAACAGCGAACAAATCGAACATTCTTATCTACATAACATTGTTATGTAACATTATATACAAAATTAATGTGCATTTAACGGATATCAGAGAAGGGTGCATTTTCTGGATGCATTTATTCGAAAATAATTTTGATTGCCCCGTTGGTAACCCTATCTGATACCAGGGCCAACATTGTACCGCGCTGGCGTCGCTGCTGCCGTTTATCTCATGAAACTCCATTACCGACGTTTTCTCTGAATTCCGCGCTAAGCAGACGCGAGAGCACCGTGAGTTTGACGCAATGAAATTTGAACGCGCGGTGCGACGCCTCTTCTGTCCTTTTCTCTTCTTGTATATCCTCTCTTTCTATATCTATCTCATTCTTACTTGTGCTGCACTCGCTATTCTTATCCTTTTCCTGCAGTGGTTCCATCGTCACAATCTCTCTATCTTTGTTTTATTCCTGTTTTCTTCCTTTTCGTTCGGGCGGAAAGAGTGGGGATAGACGCCTATCGTGTCGGACGAAGGGGCGTGGTGTGAAGGGAGGGAAAGCACGAAACGTGGCAACGCCACACGACCGTGCCACTAGCAATGGCGTAGATATGTATATTGGCAACGCAGCAGTGACTCAGCACCGGGTAGCAGCGCTCTTGCTGCTGATGGTACTGGTGCGCTACGCTCTGCGTTGGCTACGTGATATAAGACAACGTCAATGTAGACCTTTTACAACTCGGTTTTGTAACTCGATTCTGTATGAATACCCGACCAGACGTCGTTTGCTCATGGTGTCACGCCGCGACGTCGGAGATACGCTGACGGCGACATGTTTGCCAACTGAGTCCACTTTCATGGAACACGTGTCGAAAACAACGCGTACCGAAATCAATTCGAATTATGAATAGATTTAGCACTAGTCTGGTTGGAAATTGCATTCCTTAATTTAATGATGATATAATCATATATCATTGGTGTTAATTATTAGAAATAATTTTTTAAAGAAATTTTTTTTCATGAATATTAATAACGCATATATAACCTGAAATATTTTAATACATTATAAATTAAGTTATATGATATATCTATAACTATCTTTGATTTTATTATAATTGCAATATTTTGAACGAATATTCTAACTTAATACTATAAAAACTTTAAACGAAAATTTATGTTCATTCTATTTTTAGTACTTAGAAATAATACCGTTGAAAAGTGGAGCTTAAGTGCCAAAGTACGACAATGTCATATCAGCAGCCGATAAAGCAGAGACTCGAGAGTAGTATTACATGGAGACGTCCTCGTGGCCAGTGGTTTTGTTATATCGTGCCGGTGTTTAGAATTTCGTGCAAGCGAGTCCGGGAACTCCTTGCCTGCATCGATGACGAAACCAAGGCATACGAGGAGAGAACTCTGGACTGAAGTCTGACTTGGTGGGAGCGGCTGAAGGCCGGCGTTTTGTAACAACGAACATACCGGACTCCGGAACGCCTACGATGAAATTTTGGCGTTACTCATGGTTCGATTAAGCAACATTTCTTTTATGTTTACGATACCTCTTCTGCTTCCATAATTTTGCGTAATTTTTTTCGTAATATTTCTATGCAATCATTGTGTTTTTGTGAGAACATACTTAATAATAAATTAGACTTGTATATATGTAGCAGTAAGTATATAATGTATAATATATAGTAAGTTCGTACTAAGATTTTAATGTATTTAGAATTTGTATATAAATTATGATAAATATGACGAAAGAGACATGAAATTTCATGCCATTTTAGTATCATTGAAAATTTTATGTTTCAATGCCATTTTAATACATAATGTAGATACACATATTTAGATAAATTATTAAAATATAAATTTTTTATTGAAATCTATACCAGAAAAATATAATAGTATCATTTTATCAATTTCAAGAGATGTAACAAATTTCCTGTAGTTTTTCTAGAAATCGATATAAGCTGTGCTAAATATAATTATAGTTCGCACATTAAATTTTCAAATGATTTGAAATATCTAGCAATTGTTCTTAATAGCACATTCCAGTATTTCTATTTTTATATTCCGATTTCTATTCATTTCAAAAGTTTTTTTTTAATGATTACGAAATTTTAAAAAGAATATATTAGATAATTAAATAATTTAAGATTTCAAAATCTTTTACTATTTCTTATATATTTTTAAAATCGTTAAGAATTGAAGAGTATTTGATATCTATTTTTTATCATTAAAACTAATTTCAAGAATATAATTTAAAACAACAATGAATTAATCATTTATTGGTTAATATTTCTCGATTCCACGCACAAATAAAACTTTATTAGTGCTGCAAACACGGTGTACATGATAAAACGGGAAGAATAAAACAGTGGTGAAAATAGAAGTATATAGAGAAATTGAAGAGAGAAACAGCGTAATGATAGAAAAGGATAGAAATATATGTATAGATGGAGCTCTGGCGCGGGAAAGATGAAAAGTGAGAAAGATGACCTTTGTGTATTATGTGTTCTGTCTCACTTACACAAAAGTAATCTATACTACAAACAAAATCGCGGGATTGAGAGAAAAGCTGGGAATAGAAGGTAGCTGCACTATCGGCGATACGTCAGGATGTCGAAGAGGGAACCAATCGTTTCTGGTGGAATTGGGCTCATAGTGCGCGCATATGCATCCGTGAAGGGAACTGGTTACCGACCGCGATTCGATGAACGCGGAAAGTTCCCCAAAGAGGACCGTTGTAAGGCGCCTGAACTTGATGTAGATGAGAATACGAAAATAGTGCGAGGCGCTGCGCGAAACATGGCACGTTGGCATTTGCCACTGACATGTTAATTATATTTTTGACAAGAAAAAACATATTTTTGAAATGATTTCTTTGGAACTCTGACATAAGTTACATATATAAAAATAAAAGAAACACTTTCGAAATGTCTCTAGAACTTTATTTTCGATTACGAAAATCATTTGAAGTTATGATCGATTCCTTAAACTTTTCTCTTCTTTTATTTTTAACCGATAAAATTTTCATTCTTATCAATTTTTTTCTAGATTGTGATACACAAGTATTCATTGATTATTAGACAATAAACGGTATCTAATCAGAGAAAATGATTTAAAAATAATCGACGATGAAACAATTGACGTGGATAACTTTGTCATGATCGTTAAAACGTAATAGATTCATTTGCTCCATCATTTTTAAAATAATTTCTTTTCATATATCATAACTTGTCATGTTGATATATCGCTTCTTTAAATTTTTTATAATTTATTATCCACTGATGTACTATTAATCCTATTTCAATTTTGTATTTTTCATCATGATTTCGTTATTTGTAGTAAGATGATATGCGTTGGTTTAAACACAAAGATGTTCACGTTCGTAATTATGAAATTGTTCTATAACAATATATAAATATGAGTGTTCTAACTCGAAATGGAATGCACTTGGGTTGAATTTTGTGGGGAGAAAGTATACGAAAGGGAAGAAAGTGACAAGGATGTCTTTTAGCCATGTTGCGACACATGGAAACTTGGCGAAGTTTAATACATATACAGTTCCTTTTTCGATGGTTCTTTTTATTCGTCCACGGTTATGTGCTCCACATACGGTTGCCGGTGCACAAGTTGTCTCTTTCACTTTGCCTTGATCTCTAGTCGAACTAGATGCTGTGCTGCAAAGTTTTTCTTTCTTTTTAAATTTTCATTAAGAATGTATCTATTATTCTAATTCTATATGATAAAAAATGAGAATTAATCTTTTTTTTGAATTTTCATTAATAATATTCAAACTATAATTTAATTATATAAAATGTATATAATTATATAAATGTATATTTAATTTTTTATTGCCTATGTATAATTCATATATTTAGTATTATGTACTACTAAGTAGCTGCATAGTTTCAATGTTCAAAAAAATTTAGATTTAGATTAGCTTTTTATAGAAATATTTAAACATTATAATTTAATTAAACATTATAATTTAATTTAATTCAACATTAGTGAACTTATAGCTCTGTTCTGAAAAAATTCATACTCTTTAATTTATTTCAATAAAATAAAAAATTAATATTTAAAAACATAGATTAAACTTATACAAATATTTCTTGCAAATATAAAAATAAACTTTAATCTGTTACAAAATTGATTTTAAAATCAATAATTAAATATTTTTTTAGTTTTCTCTGTAAAAATTATAAACCATTTAAATTTTTTTTCATTACTTTATGAAATATATATTAAAATTCTTATTTTATCAGATCTCTTTATCAGAAAATAAGTCTAACTATTATATACTTTTTTACATTGCATGAGGCAAAAGCAAGAAGTTCGCTTTTTATGCATAGATTTCTGATAGTGGTA
Organism: Apis laboriosa; assembly: GCF_014066325.1. Lineage (NCBI taxonomy): Eukaryota > Metazoa > Arthropoda > Insecta > Hymenoptera > Apidae > Apis > Apis laboriosa. The sequence continues at coordinate 2,352,845 of NW_025221084.1, read as the reverse complement.
GAAGACTTATTTAATTACCTAAATAAAAAATGGATTTACTTAAACGTGGTATAAAAATTTTTTGTTTGTGTCTAGTTAAAATTTCAAATACATACATAAGTATATTGCTTATAATATAAAATATACATTCTATAATATAGAAAATACTTATTCATGTTGAATCTATATCATAATCTTGAAATGGAAAGATCGATAAAGCTAAACGAATACAAACATACAATGATATATAATGATAAGATGAAATAGAAAAGATACAAAATCAAATGACAATATAATATATTGATATTATAATTTTTTATAAAATATTAACATTATAAACAATTAATATTAACTATAATATTAATTATTAATATAAACTATTAATCTACATATAATATTAATATGAATATTAAATTTTAATAATTTTAAGTAAAAATTATAATATATATATTTATTAATATAATTAAAAATTAAATTATTATATGTATATTTATTAATATAATTAAAAATTATAAAATTATTGAAAAAATGATATATATTCTTAAAAAGAAATAAGAGAAATTTTAATTGTACAAATGTTTTCACGCTATGTATTTATTTTAATTATAAATTTTATTTTCTATACCGAGAATCTAGCTTTTGATGGTGAACGCAATATTGGATGCGAAATCATACGAAGGGACAGCTGTGCCACGTACTGTGGGTCTCTTGGAACATCAGGCCCCACTCTGTCTTACTGTCGAGGCTATAGTACGGATGGCACGACACTATAGCTGTTTCCGGTATGCTTGTCCTTCGTACGCTTTCGTGCGACTGCTTCGACAGAAAACAACTCGTACTTATTTATATTCGAATCTCTGATACGACCTAAAAATTTGAAATTATTACATGAAAGTCTAAAATGCTCTTGTACAGTTTATATGTGTTTTTTATACGATATGTTTTTATTCATTATACATTTTATCATGTTTTATTTTATAATTATGTATTTTATATAAGTTATTTTTATCTATGTTATATTCATAATTATGAAGAAAATATTTAGAGATTAATTACTAGAGATAATTTAGAGAAGGGAAACAGAAAGAAATACAGAATTTAAATAAAAAATTAGCTTAATTGTCGTAATTTAAATTAATACTGTTTTAGCTTACAATTCAATGACTAAAATATTTTCTGTAATTAAAAAAAAATTGAATGTTTTGAATTGAGAAATTTGGAGAGATTTGGAGAATTATGGAGATTTTATGTCTGTATATATATGTCTACATAAAAAAAAAAATAACTGATATATATAAAAATATACATATAAAAAATTTATGCAATGAATCATTATACACATTAACAATTCTTTTATGTATTATAATTTTAAACATATCACTTTTCAATTATTTTTTCTGATCAAATAAGTGTAAGTTAAAATTGTTAACTTGAGTTAATCATCCTTATAATTTCACTATATTATACATAATTTCAACTTAGTTATCTTTTCTCAGTTAAAGTGTATTTTCATAATATCGAAAAAATACAAGTCTTGATTTAAAATAACAAATTCGAAGCGGTTATGATGAATCAACTTGCAAAAAAATGGCAATAATCTGTCTTATACCGATCACTATAACTCTCAACCCGTCAATTATTTCAAACCAATGAGCATCGATGCTCCCTTGTACATATAATACACACACACACACACATACATATATACATATATTCCATATCACGTCGTTCGATAATTATTCGACACTCGAGTAACCTTCGCTCTCCTCTCCGGTTCGCGAGTCTGCTGCTTCTTGTACGGCCAAATTGCAGATTCTTATCTCCTCTTCCAATCAATTTTCGATTGATCCACGGCGGACGAAAGGCGGTGGGTAAAAATGAAGTCCGGGAGGAAGAGCATTAATGCATTTATACCTGAAGAGTATACACGGGTCTCTCCGTCCAGCCGGGTGTTTCACGCAGCTGCTCGATCTGACGGCGACGCTCCCTCGGACGTCGAACACGCATAAGCGCACGTCTCGCTCGAGGAACGCGAGGGGTTCGTTAATTGCGTTAATATAATTACGTACGCTCGTAAGGAGATAAAGCAATGATTAATTTTATTGTTTGATGCTTTGCTTTAATTAAAAATTATTATTTTAATTACATCGAATTTCTCGGTGATCTTGGGGGAAGTAGCGAAATAATAGAAGGTTCCTTTGTGGGATATTTTTGATTAGGAATTTTTGAATTAATATTTTTTTACGCAACAGAAATGAATATTTTTATTCTTAATTTTTTGAAGAATTAATGATTTTTTTTAGGAAAAGAAAGGAATTTCTTGTGAAAAATTTTTTGTTTCGTGATTAGTATTTAATTATTGATAAATTTTTTATGAAAAATTTTTAATTTAATTAATAATAAAGTTTTAATTAATAATTTTTATTAGAAAAGAAATTAAATTAAAAAAATTAACTAATTATTAATGATTTCTTAAATTCTAAAGAAATCTAAAGGAACAAATTGAACAATTAATTTCTTATGGAAAATTTTCATTTAATAATAAATATATATTTAACGAATAAAAATAATATTTATGAACTTTTGACATTTTTATTTTTTGTATGTATTTGTTTAATTTAAAAATTGTAAGAAAAATTGTGTAACTAAATATTTTTTAATTGTGTAATGAATTTTTCTTGTTTTGTTAAACATTGAATTTGCAAATGAAATTTGTAATTATTGACATATATCATGCGAGAAATAAAAATTTCATAATCAATTAATAATCAATTCTTTAATATTTATTTAATTTAATTTGTGTTTGTAGTTGCAGGTGCACGTATTTGTTAATAGTTATTTAAGTTTCAAAGTGACGTTGAATTTTCATGCATATTAGTCAAAAAACTTGGTGAAAAATGACGTGAAACGACGAAAGCCATCCATTCGATTCATAATTTCAACGCATTTAAATGTATAAAGAGGATATATGGTTGAAGGTAAGAAGAAGAGTCTATTATACTATTACTGCAATTTTATGCTATTATGTTATTTATTTTAATGAGACATACGAAGATTGGAGCGTTGTCCAAGTTGAAATGAAAGGTTTAATTTAAAATCAGATCCTTCTAAAGATAAAAAAATATTATTCTTCTGAAATATTTAATTACTCAGTAGTTAATTAGATAAGTAAAGAAAATAAATAATTAATTAGATTCGTTAGATAAATAATTAGATAAATAATAAATATAAAATAATAAGCATTTGAGATATTTTATCGCTATTTTCCGCTATTAATATATTAACAAATATATTATTATATTTCGATATACAATTGCTCCAATTTTTTTATAAGATTAAGAATAGAATTAATTAATTTTAATTTTAATTTTTCGAAAGATATAATATTTTTTATATCTTTATCATTACTATTTATTATGCTAGAACCTTATTCACTGCAATGAACAGTCCAAAGATAAAATTTACATGCATGTGAATTATTTTCACGCGCAAAGCAAAATTGAGCACCGTAACGGGGTTAAAACCGTGACCATAGTGATAACACTCCCATAAATAAATATTTACACATAATAAATATTTATACATAAAACTATAGACTGTCCATATATTCCATTATACAATTCATCATTATGGATTGTAAATTCAACTATTTTTATTGAACCCTACCAATAATACAAATAAAATAAATTTTAAAACTCGAAACAGTTTTATCATATACAATTATTAAAATATTTAATATTAATTACGTATATTCCAAAACATCATCCCGAATAAAAAATAATCTAATAACCCCTTTTTCCTCTTCTGACTTATTTCCGATTAGAATCACTCGCTTTTTCCATCGTTTGTAAAATTTTCAAAATTCGAGAAAAACGCGAATAATTTTTTTAACAAAGATTAAAAAAATCATTTCATTTCGCTTTCCATAAAATTTAACGAACACATCTCACATATCATTCGTCATTTCATTAATCTCACCCTCAAAAATGTATAATCGCGTAAAAATTATTCTCAATTTATTCAAAATCAAAAAAAAATTTCGAACTTAAGAATATAAGAATTTAATTTTACAATCATCCCTTACTATTCCGGGAATAAACTTGTTGCATAGAATTGTAAGAATGTTCATAACATCCCCAACAAATAATACCATTCATCCGCAAACTCTGTGTATTTCATAAAATTACGCGCTCTTTCCCCCTCGTTGTTTCCCCCCCCCCCCCCTCAACTAATACGCATTCTTCACCGAAACGAATGCCACCTGCGTAACGGGCGCAGGGAACGCGAAAATGTCTTTTAAAATGCATTTGCTTATCTCGGTTCGCGATGTACACGGGCGATACGATGCTCCAAATAATTTCAACACGGCAGAGGGAAGTCCAGGCCGCATCGCACTTTCCTGTTGCGTCACGCATGCCGACGCATAACAGTACAACGTACGGTCTGACTGTGGCTCCACAAACGCGTGGCCGTTTCAGAATGTCGCCGATGAACACCTACGTTACATTACATTGGCCGGATAGGAGCGTCTGGGTTAGGGATCACCGATCTTGCATGATTTAATGCGCGTGCATCTTGACGTGATACGTCTCTTTGTTCTCTCTGGTAAGAAGCGAATAATGAATAGTTCAGGATTGTTTGGTTGCGATATAAGTGGCAATTGATCTTGGGAGGGAAGAGGTGGATAGATTGTTAATCTTTTTAACAATTTGGGAAGATATTAAGCTGTTGAATATATTTTAAATTTATTGGCTGTGAAAAATTGAAATGTAGGATGAAAGGAAAATCTTTGGAAATCTCGATGAAAACGTGTAATTTTTATTTATCTGTTTATTTCAATAGATGTCTCTAATGTTTCTTGATTGAAATTATTAATTGATATTCAATAAATTTATGTAATTTTTTTTTTAATTTGAATGTTATTGATGTATTTATTATTCAATTATCGAAACAGCTTTTTTTTTTTTTTTACATTTCAATGATATGTTTAACATTATTGGATCGCAAAATTAGTAAATAGTTATCGATACGTTCGTGTACATGACGATTTTCCCTTTCATTTTTTATATTATGTATAATGAAACATTTATTAGCTTTTTTGTGAAAATGCTTTTTTAGCTTATTGATTAAAATACTTGTATTAAAATACTATTTTTAGCTTATTTATTAAAACGCTTGTATTAAAATGTCATTTTTTAGCTTATTTATTAAAATACTTCTTCAAAATATGTCACAGTTTTCAATGTTGTTTTTAATAAGCAATAAATGTCACATATTTAAATCGATGTAATATAAAATTATTAAATAATTGATAACTTTATATAGGTGTTTTTTTTCTGCGTTTTACGAAATATTTAAACTTTTTAATTTATTTATTAAAATATTAATTAAACTATAATTTCTCATAAGTTACAATATCTTTAAAAATTTATTACTTATACCGTAATTGTATTTATCTTTGTATACACAATTTTCTTTGTCACAAATATATTTAATGATAATTCATATCATCCGATTTTCTAGATATTTTCTCAAATTTATATCAAGATCAAATTACATTGTAATATTTATAGCTATACGGAAATATCTTTGATGAGAAGAATTACAATATCTCTCCTCAAGTAGATATAAAGTTTCAACGATGAATATTTCACCACGCGAAATCGTCAAATCCAACAATGATGAGGCAAATCATTTAAATTTTCTCAAAAAAAAAAAAAAAAAAAAGAGAAAAAGAAACGCGTTCCTCAGTCTCGCAATATTCTCACGGAATATCCAAAAGTTTTCCAAAATTGCACGAGATATTAATTATTATATTAATTACCGCAATTACTCCGGATTATCACGATAATTCCGCCGATAAAACCGCGTGAAAATAACGTTAATCATTCGCGACACTTTTTACGACGTTATCACCCGCTTTTTAATACACGTTTCAATGCGCGTTCACGTGGTTATTAAACGTTATTAACGCGTAAACTCCTCCGCGACACCGCGGATACGCAAAATCGCGGGAGGGAAAAACGAGGAGGGAAAAAAAGAATGGCGAGATATCGATAGGTGTCCATTGTAAAACGATCTTCCCTTCGTTCGTTATCGCCATTTTATTTCCCCATAATTGGAGACACGCGCGTGCACGAGCAGGTTTCGTAATTAAACCAGGTATTATTTCCCAAACAGCGCAAAGCACATGTTCCATAAATTTCTGCGTATGCCGGTAAAGGTGCGAGTTCGTCGCTCCGCCGCGATAATTAATCACGCCCACGCCCATGTATCTGGCCGCGGTAATTAACTTTTGTCGGGGAAGAGGGGAGGGGAGGAGGGGGGAGGAGAGGTCCGAAACGAACGAAAGTCAGAATCTGGGAACGCTGATTACCAACTTCATTAATTCGATACATATACAGAATAGCATAGTCGCCACGGTTACAATTCCTCCACCCCTCGGTTCCCCCGATACAAGCTTTTATTTGAGCTCGCCGCAAGTTAATGGAATTAATTACCCGAAATGGTATAAAATGCGGCCAATCCATAAACAATGATATTACGACGTAGACCTATAGACCTGCGCATAATATAGCCGAGGGAAACGAACGAAATGGCTTATATCATATTCGAGTTATAGCGTATAGGCTATAGGGGGCATAGACGCGTTATTTTCTATGCACGCGTTGCTCAATGAAACGCTTTGGCCGGCCACCGAAATATCGAAAGTGTACAACAACAATGTTTCATTATTGTTTTTATCGATGTTTTTTTTTTATTATTCTCGTTATAATAACGGAGGGATGGTTAAGCTTTGAGATTTCTGGTTTAATGGTCCGATTGTGATTCGTATATGAAGATGTAAGTGGGGTTGATATTTTATTTATGGATACGTGTATCCATTCGAGGAATGGTTGATGCATACCGGTGTGTACATACGATGTTCATAAATATTAGGACATTCCCTGATTTCGTGTAAAATCAGTGTTAATTGACCTAGATTATCGGAGAGATACGATTAATCGGAATTTTGTATTTAAATATGTAAATTATGCACTCTTAAAATTTAAATTCCATTGAAGAAATTTGAAGTGGATTAAAATAGAAAATTTTGCTCGAAATCTAAATGTGAATGATAAGAAATATCTATAATAGAAACAGATATAAGTGTTACAGTTGATTGAATAGAAAATTTGATAGAAAATTTTGCTCGAAATCTAAATGTGAATGATAAGAAATATCTATAATAGAAACAGATATAAGTGTTACAGTTGATTGAAGCAGTGACAGATAGAGTTAATGATTAAATATTTCAATTAATTGACGTATTGGATATAAATGAGAAATAGTACATGCTCTTTTAGTAATTTTAAATTTCTCTAACTTTTCTATAATTTATTCATAATTTCTTCTGGATATTCAAATACGAATCTTTTTAAGAAATAACCTTTCTACGAAAAAATAATCATAAAAAATGATAGTTATTAATATCACTACTAGTTTAGAAAAGAATTAAAACGTTAACTCTCTTTAATATTCTTGAACACGAACGAATTTTCACTTTTCAATATCCACTCGTTGAGAAGTCATTTTAAAAATTCGAAAATTTTACCAGCAAGTAAAATTTCCTCCCGTTTAAAACCGATATTCATTTCTATAAATGAAGAAATTTCGTTTCAAATTCCAAACGCACAGAAGCCTAATCCATCTAAATGATAAATCCACTCGTCTATCGTTCCCATTCAATCTCGAATTTTCCATTCAGTTCGAGCCGCGAGAGTAGCGAGAGAAAGTGAAACGGTCGAGTTGCTAATAGGTCAAGAACAGCAGGCGGAATTCCGTGATGGTTATGCTTGCAGACAGACGTCAAACTGGCGGTATGCGGCCCCCGGTTCTATTCGGTTCTATCATCTTTATGCCGTACCACGATACACGTTATACGTCCATCCTCCTTCATCGAGCCATCTCACCACCGACCCGTGGTCGTACACGTCACGTAAACTCAGCTGTTGACCGATCAACGGATTGCAACACTTCCTCCTCCCTCCTCGTCCATTCGTTTCCCCTCTCTTTCCCGCAAACAACGGGTCGTTTCCCTTCCGAGTTGGTGGAGAGAAACGCGGAAGAACCTTGGCATTGGGGCCTCGCTTCTTCCGCTCAATTTAATGCACGTCCAGTGACGGTCGGCCGCGTTTGCGATTCATCCACGTGAGGGGCGAAGAAGGACGGCCTCGAGGTGAAGAATAGACGGAGAATAAGGGTGGAGAGAGAGAGAGAGAGAGAGAGGGGGAAGGTCGAGTGATAAAAGGGGTGAAAGATTGTGGCGAGAGGGAGAAAGAGGGAGGGTGAGGTGGTGGGAGGGATCCGAGGAGCCGAAAGAAAAGGAGAAAAAGAGGAGGTGCATCGAGGTGCTTTGATATCTAACGTAGGGTGAATCTGGCTTACATACGAATATATCGTATGTACAGCAACCTAACATCCAACCAAATGCATCGGTATGTATATATATGTGTGTATATATACACGTACCTGTTGCTCACTTCATTGTCTCGTGTCGGTCGTTTCATATATGTGTATATATATATATATATACATATATACATATATATACATATATACGTTCCTCATCTACCACCCCCTCCCTTGCCTCTTTTCTCTCTTCACCGGTTGTTGCGGTATGTACTACGTACTCGTAGCTACCGGCCACTCTCACAGAGACCCCGAAGAGTCCGCCTCTGATCCGCATGAACACACGAATGTAAGCAAAGTATATTTACGGAGGAAGGTAGGTACACGGTTGGCCTGCTACTTCGACCACATACTTATGCATGTACACGGGGCTCTGCCACGAGGAAGACGACGCAGGACGGGCGCTAGACGTTCTTCGTGCACACGAACCCAGCCCGGATATTTATGTATGAGTCGGATAAACGGTTGCAGAACGGAAGAAAGAGTGAAAGACGAGAGAGAGAGAAAGAGAATTCGTGTACAAGAACAGTACACCACTGGCCGCAGATCTTGCGGGTTAAGCCGCTCGGCATTCACGCTGTCCTTTTTCTTCCTTCGGAAAGGAGGGAAGAATATAAACCGAATCCCTTTCTTCGTAGCGGGCCGACCCTTACGTGTACGGGCGGCGTGTTAACGTTTGCGCGAGCCCACGAGAGCAGAAGTTTCTCCATTCATAACGCCGTGGAGGTGGAGAGCAATGGTCGGTCCCCCGGCCGCCTTCGGGCTGTTGCATGTATACGCGGCTCTCTCTTCTCTCTTCGATAGTAAATGTAGGTTACCGCCTCTGACGACTCTGCTGCTCCCGTGTTGCATCGTTGTTTGCGTTCGTTCCCCTCCCCGCAAGCTCTCGGTATTGGTTATCCGTGTCTGTGGGTAGGATCATCTCAAGGTCACTGGGATCCGTGTTCCAGCCTTGTCATTTCTCGCCTCTTCCTCCTGGGGGAGGGGGGAAGATCTTCGACCTCACTTTTTTGGGGAAAAGATTCCTTCCGTTATTATCTCGTTCTAATGAGAGTCGTTCGCGAGTTTATTCCGGTTTTATCGTTTCGGATATTTATTTAACCCCTTGATGGGATCGCTGATTTCGAGTGTCACTCGGGGTCACGAATAGTTCACACGTTCGGTGATAACATGTGACACGGAATAACTATGGAGAAACGAAAAATTATTGTCCATCCTTTTAAAGCGATAAATAAGCCTTGAACGTTGTTCAGGGTTGTACGTAGCACGGGTGATAATATAAAAAATTATTCACATAAATGCATATCTAATCAATATTGAAGCCTTCGTAAGTTCTGTTTAAATAATCATTTATTCCATTTGAATTTTATAAAACAAACTCACTGTTCTAAATTGATGCTTTTACATTTCTATGCATCAATTGTAGTAATCGATAATTACTATTGAGATAACGTTTAATATCATTAGATACGTTAATAAAAAGTAATATCGAAATAGAGTACTTACTGAAAATAAAAAATAAATTGTTTCGATAGGAAAGAAATGTTATAATTTGAATTAATTCTTTGATAATATTTACCATTTACTTATTACTTATTATAATTTTCAAAATTATTTCCTTGAAAATTTTTTTATGTTCTTTCTCCAAACGATATATATATTCAATTGCTCGACATTCTTTCGTAATTTAAAGTCATTTTCTAACGACCGATCTCGAGAAAAGAGAGAATCCAATACAGTTGGTCTCTTTGATTCTCGTTTTATCCGTTCTATAAAAGCGTACGACATGTTAGTTCGAGGGTGGAGGAGGGGGGGAGGAGCCGAGGTGAATCGTATCTTTGCCCATGGCACAAATTGAACCCTTCACACGGCCGCGTGGAACACGAAGATTGCTCTTGCAGAAAAGTCGCGGCTCGTGTTAATGGGACGATTTGCGATTCAACGCTCGCTGATTTCGAGGAGGATGAAAGAAGTTTTCTGGTTGAACGGTGGCCTTTGTGCTCCAACTTCTATTGTGAACGTCTACATGGTACTCGGCATTTGCGGATGAAAAGGAGTACTACTGGGACGAGCACCGTTTGTGTTTGGCCCGGTTAACATTTTGCCACAGCTTGATTTGCTTAAATTATACGTTTCTCTCTTATTTCATGATGAGTACGCTCCGATGAAATTTTATTTCAGTTTACTTATATTAAGCAATCTTTATCTCATTTTTTTCTTTTTCTTTTTTTTTTATGTTATAAGATGAAATTTTTCTCATTCTTGCACGCTTTAATGTCTCCAAATGGTCATGTTGGAAGCGTTGTAATGTTTTTCTTTTTCTTTGTTCTTTATTATTATGTTCTTTTCTTCATGTTGACAATTTATAATAGATCCATTCCTATGAATATAAATATCTGAATATTTTTTAAATTTGGATAATTAAAAATCAGATAAAAAAATAAAAATTTTTAATATCTTAATAGTTATTTTAATATATTAAGATGTTATATAAAAATTGTCTGCAATTTAATATTTCTAAAAGAAAGTATATAAATACCTTAAAAATAAAATATCTTAAAAAGCATTTTAAATGTAAATTCAAATAAAAATATAATAACAATTTTACACAATTAAATCAATATTATTAATAAAATTATAGAAGTTATAAATTGCAAATAAATTCTCTGGCATAACGAAAGCAAAAGTTTGTTAATAAACCAAATAAAATTCTACAAGTCAATTATACAAATTAATTAATTCAATATATAAGATTCTCATTCAATATATAAGATTCTATAAGAAATCGCAATAAAAATACCTATCACTTGTTAATCAGTTAGTAATATTAATAATTAGAAAATTTGAATATAAAAAATTCCAAAAGCAACAATTAAAAAGAGACTTAATACCGTGCATAAGGGAATATAGGTGGAAGAATGGCCAGTCTGACAAGTGGCGCCCCCTCGCTTAATCCCTCCTCGTCCCTTGTTGGAACCCGCGAAGTTTAGCATAAGATAGCGTACATTCCATCCTTCTTTCTTCTCCTCCCGGCTTCTCTAGGTCAGATTGGGTATTTCGAAAGTGGTTGCCACCGCGTGTACACACGTATACACATATACACAGGACCGAAGACAGGGGTGGGTAGTGTAAAAGGAAAGTAGGGTGGTAGGTGAGAGAGGATGCAGAGAGAGGTGAGCAACAGGTTCTCCAAAGCTCGAATGACACGCTTCAGGGATTTTCGCGAAACGGCTGTTTTGCCATTTTGCAGGAAGGTTCGATGGCATTGGGTGAATATTGGAACACAGAGAACGTGGAATCGTTTCTTTTGTGGAAACTTTTCCTGATCTATAGAAGCCAATATGGTCAGTTTTGTGAATATCTTGAAGAATTTAAACTGGAAAATTGGTACAAGTATATTTCTTTTTTTAAGAATGAGATTGAAGAGAATTACTAGTGAATTTTAATTTTGTTTCTTTTTGCTAATGGTTGAAATGGAAAATAAGTTCTGATCGATTGATTTTTTTTTTCTATTTTCGTATAAGTTTCATAGAACTTGAGATAATAATTATATTGATATCTCATATTATATAATTAATTGTTTTATAATTTCTGAAGTTATATTCACTAAAATCTTATATTTTGTATAAATATAATATTATATTGTAATAAACAATTATATAATAATATATATAACAATAAAAACTGAGCAATTATCCATTACGTATTAGATACTTAAAGCTATTCAACTATTATATTTCTTTCAATTAGTATCAATAATACATGCACCAATTTAATGCATATCTTATTTATTCAAAACAATATCATTCGATACTATAGTTTAACAACTTATCATAAAAACGCCCATGATATATCTATGTACATATAGTCAATACTATTTACGAACTCAATCTTCGTGCAACACTTTATACTAACTATACATCTTTAAAAAAAACCAAAGAATATAATAGATTTTCGAAATTCGCAAATATTTTGTACATCAAACATATCCTTTACCTGATTTAATTTTAAATATATAATTTAAATTTATATGAACTCGACACTTTGTATTTCATTTTCCACTTAATACTGCCCTACATTACATACGCACAAATTCAATCAATCCCCCTTCGAATCGTCAGAAACCGTTATCCTGTAATCTATTTCGAGCTCGAGCAGTAGCCTGGCAAATCGTAAATCGTGGGCCAGGAATAGCCCCAAGGTCAACGGTATATCCCGATTTCGTGACGGAGATAGAGAGATAGAGACAGAGAGAGAGAGAGAGAGAGGCAGAGCAGGATCGCGTGGGAACCGGGCCTGAGGTCGTACGCACATGGTGCGCGCGGCCGAAGTTTCGAAAGCACGTGGCCGAATAAGTTTCGCTAGGGCCAACGTCGGGGATCATACGTCACGGCACAGCTGAGCCTCTTGCATCCACGTGAAATACCGTCACGTTGCCCCTCGGTGTACGTTTCACACGTATACACACCGTGTAACCAGCTTGCGCGTACCACACACACACACATACACATTGCCCCCGTGACGTGAACATATCCGTGTATATCCACCAAGGGGATGAAGGAAGGGTGTAGAGATGAATATGTGAATATGTGCCACGCGAGCTAGCGAGCGAATGAAAGTGAAAACGGGGTTGGAGGGCCTCCTCCTGCTCCTCCGCCCCCCCCAACCCTCCTCTTCCTCCTACGTTATCGTTTCCTCTCTCTCTTTCTCCCTCCCTCCCCGGTTCTAGTGTGTTCTCTTGCTCGATGTATATTGCACCCGGTGCATGCACAGCCATGCACCATTCGGTTCGATGTATGCGGGATAGATGCGGAGCGAGGTCGAGTCCCGGTTTACTGGCTCTCTCATCCCTCGCCTCCGACTACTCCTCCTCGTGCTACGTCGGATTTCCTAGTCAATACATACGTGCGAATCGTCCGTGACGCGAGTTCCGACGATTCCGGCTTTCGAGTGAAAACGAGTCCGCGTTGTTTGATATTCACAGTTTGATTCATAGGATTCCGACCTAGGGTTGAATATATTCAATCTCCACTTCTTGAGGATATTATACTGTTTCGGGAGAGTATATCACAAGGATTGATTATTCTTTTGTTGGAATGATATATTTGATTCCATTTGTTACTTGTGTATATATTAAATTGGATACAAATGGATAAAAATATTGCAGGTGTATTGTTTGAAAAAATTATAATCTCAAGATCTGGAAAAAGTAGATAGTAACAAATTTCCAACACAATATACGTCTATGAATAACGGCAAAAGCAAGGACTAATGCAAAAGTGGAAGTCCATTCCAGAGTGATTTACAACCCAGTAGCCTCGAAAATAGTCAAAATATTCGCCCATACGAGGACCGATCAATTTCATTGTTCGATCCCCGACGATGAATCAGAATCAGAGTCGAAACATGGTTACCCAGAGATTTCCAAAGAACTTCAATGGACGTGGCCTCGGGTCAAGAACGCTTCGATCACGCGTAAACATTACGAAACGTCGTTTTATCCGTTTAAAAGAGGCCGTCACGACACTTTTTTTCGACCTTCCTTTTTCCACGCGTATACGATTACGTCCGCATTCTATACAGGATTAACCGCGTGCACAGGTGGCACGCGCCGATTACGTAAAACACGCTCGATGCCGCATCCATAATGTACGAGCGGGTTTCTGTTAAAGCACCTACCTTCTCGCGGATATCACGGTGTGCGTTCGAAGTCTTACAATCCTATCTGCTCGATCTCGTTCCGGCTATCTCGTTCCCTTGCCCCTTACCTTACTCCTCCCCTCCTCTCTCTCTCTCTCTTCTCTCTTTCCTCGTGCACGTCCAGTCGAATAAGGAGCACGAGCTGAAGGCCGCGGTTGCGGTACACCGTTGGTCTAAACTTGTCCGGCTATGAAAACTTGGCACGAAACATCCTAGTGACCCCATTGTCTGCCGACAAAACACGCCTTTCCTTCCTTCGAGCCCCCTCCGGGCCAGCATTAAGCCCGAATTAACAAAGGGGTAGATATACTCCGCGTCCACGACCCCTGCGATTCCACCCCCGCCCATTTTCTCTTCCCTTTGACCTTCCCGGTCTCCTTTCCACCTCGACCGCCACCTCGACCCCCGCCCACGCGGCTTTATGGCGTTCGCCTGTTGTGCACCAGGCCATTTGTTTCTAACCGCGAGGCGGCCACGTTCCCTCCGACCGGTTCGAGCAACAGGTCCTTCAGGATCCTTCTGCGATCGCACGCTCGCCCAAGTGCGACACTTCCGCCCACTTTCTATGCGTTTGCGAGGGATATATCGCGTCCCTTGGGGGGAGGGGGAGGGCGGAGATTCGATCTCGAGCGCACGGATATCTTACGAGAGTTTCGGTTTCAACGATGGTTCAGGGGGTTTGGGGTGGGATGGTCGTTGCTCGGATATTGATGTTTCGTTTCGATCTCTCGCGAGGAAAATAGGTGGTGCACGTGTGGTGAGATATATTTTATTGGACGATTTGTAACGTTTGTTGGGTTGTTTGGTCGATGATGAAGGATGAATTGAAGATAATAGGAAATACATGAATCGTGTATAACAAGGATTGAAATATATTTAAATCGTTTAATTTTCTTAAGATATATATATATCGATTATTTCATTTTTGTTTTGATATTTTGTGTTTTTCGTGATAAAGATCAGATGTACAATACGGATTTAATGTTTCGTTTAAAATATTACGTTAAAAATTATATTTTTGGTAGTTTAAATTTGATTGTCAATATTATTCCCCGTTATTTTGCGTTCGTTTTAATTAAAATGTATTATTACGTAGGAATAAATTGTTACAAAATTATCATTCAAAAATAAAATAAAATTACTTCATTGATTTTTATTCATACGTAACAGGTGGTCGGGTTGTAGTATTTGAAAAATCATTTCTAGCTTTATGAATGAAAATAACGTGCATTAACAATTTCGCTTTCATTGAAAACGATTCCTCGTCTTCATTAAAAAATCTCTCGTTTTAACTTTAACCATGCACATCCAAACGATACTTTAAAAATATTTTAATCGTAATTAAATATATATATATCAAGTACATATATTAAAAAAGAACCAAATAATTTATTATCAACTTAAATTTAAAACGATCTAACAGAGAGAATAATTCCATCGTAATCAAAATTGACATTTACGGTTTCAATTAAAATTCGTTTCCAAAAATTTATCCATCAAAAATCGCGATATCAGTATAATACGAATTTCCATATATGTTTCGCGAGCTGGTCGTAAAACGAGAAATCCTGAAGGCAATCCATCGCATTCGAAACGCACGCGACCAGAAATAAATCGTTGGATCCACGAGCCACGCTGTTCGACACAGTCGTAGGAGGGATATATTCTTTTTTCTCCTCTCTCTCTCTCTCTCTCTCTCTCTTTTATTTTTTTTTAAACTGGGTCATTGTGTGACGCCGCATGGAAACTATAAATCTTCCCCGTGGGTGGCGAGGAACTTGACCTTGCCACTTGAACTTGTCCCCTTTCCCGACGCTCGTGGTTTCGACCATATAACTTCGCCAGTCATTCTTCTTCCCTCCCCCCGTAACTTGAATCATAAACTTCCGAGAAATAAAGGATTCGCGGAAACTCCCGTCGGATTCTGCGACGTACGAGCTTCCGGGGCATTTACCTCTCTCTCTCTCTCTCTTTCTCTCTCTCTCTGTCCCTTTCGTTCTATACCCTTCATTGTTCCCCGAAATGTCGATCGTCTCCGTTTCTTCGCCAACTTTCTCTCGAATTTCTCCACTCGGATACGTTGTTTGTCGTGTAAACTTTATTTGTGGAATATCTTAAAACGCGTTTGAACGTCTTAACATTTTCGAAACAGTTGTTCTGCAATACGAGGATTGTAGTTTGCTCATAATGGTTGAAAAGAAAAAGTTTATCATAAATTTTCTATTCATTTCCTGATTTCATTAAATTCTTGATGATAAGATTAATGGTTTTTTTTTTCTTACAATGAAATAATAGTTTTTGTTGATATCTAAAATTCTAAAATCTAGTAAATGATACTTTAAATTAATTACTTTAAATAATTATTATTAATTCAAAATTTAAATATTTGGGATAATAATAATACAATAATGATATTCATGAAATTTTTCAAGATGTTTTACAATAAAATCAATTAGTTTCGTTATAATTCTATATGTATAATTAAAGATTGTAGAAAGTTTATATCGTTATCATAATTATTATTATAACTGATATTTCACTCGACTTCAAACACTTCAAACGAATAAATTCTCAAATTTTACAATCTTATTATATTATAAACGTTAAACAAATAACACATGGTGTCGTTCATTGTTAAAAAAAAAAAAAAAAGAAATAACAAAACGATTAAATTTAAACAAACACATTAAAAGAAGAATTTTCAAACACACGATTGAAAGCATTTGAATTTTCATTCGTTCGCCAATATACGATAAACAAACGTTTCAACAATCACGTTTAAACGTCCCAAATATTTTAGTTCCATTCCATCCGCAATTATTTGGTCACGCATCAACATATCTCGAACAACAACACGGCCCCTTGCAAATATTGATATTAAAATTCCATTCTCTTCTCTTCTCTTCTCGTCTTTTGTTCGTGGATCAAACGTCAAGTGTGCGATATAAATTCGCACGGAATCTCGTCGAACGATCCAACGCGTCCACGCGAGAGGCAAGGACGGGTCGAAAAAATCGTTTCACGTTCGAGCGATAAAAGCGATGATTGTCCCGTCGCAAGGAACAAACGATTCGTAGCGAAACAAGCGTTGAACCATCGTTGGACCAACGGTGGCAAGGGCGCGAAATAAACGTAGGAAATACCCGCGTAAAACGTCGATAACCAACGGAGATGAAAGGGCGAGAACGAACCCTGTAACTGGCCGGCGGTACATGTGGGCCAACAGTTTGTCGAGGTGACGTCGCTACGATATGGGGGCAGGTCAGTGATATCCAAGCGGAGTTTAAACGGTTGTTCGCCTGGATACAAACTCTCGATGGCCAGTGAAGGCTCTCGAACCGCTTGCAAGCACTGCAGAACAAAACAAACGAGTCTGGTGTATTGGTTAACCTTTTCGAGTACTGCTCACCGTGTTTCTTGAGCAAATAATAAGGCCATTGATTCTCGTGGCCGCTGTTCTTCGAGGGAAATGTTTGAGTTTATCGTGTTTCGCGTGTTTGATGTATATGTAACCAGCTATTTTGTTATTTGACTTTTCTTCGAAACTCGTTGTTTGTTTGATTTGTACGATACTTTATAAAGCCTCTGTGTTATTGTTAAGAATATATGTTTAATAAAATAATATTTAATATTTATAATAAGAATACTTAATTTCTAAAGTACTTTCATTATATTAGCAAATCCAAAGTTCATCTCTCATTCAAAAAATTGTATAAAAATACATATATATGTGCAAATATATTAAATATTCAATTATAATTATTACACATACTATATAATATTATAATGAAAATTATGTACAATAATGCAAAAAAATGAAAACTATCTATACTCTATTGTCATAGCTATTGAAAAGATTCTAAAGATTTTTTTCAGATCATATATCTTACCAGCGATAGACTTTGTGATTCACTTTTAAAATATTATGTTTATCTACTAGAAATATATTTTAATATATAATTAAAATATAAGGTTATAGAATTCGTTCATTAATATTCACGAAAATCAAATTTAAACAAAAGATATACGCACTTACCAAAAAAACATTTTCACCTTTGGAATTTCGTCTTACTCAGGGATAGAAGGAGAACGACGGTGGTTCATCCCCGTCGCTAGTTGGTAGTTATTATGCGTGGGGCGAGTTTCAAAGACCGTGATCGTAACCTAACAATCAGGGCTCTGGGTAGTTAGTGGGGCTATTAGCCGACGTCGCTGTGCCGCCCAGTAATCAACGCCTGGGCCGCGTGCTCCTGGTGAACGATAAAGTCAAGAGTGGAACAGAGATGGAGCGTGGGGAGGTAGAACGCGTGCACACGCTTTGAGCCACTGAAACACTGTAACGGCACAATTATCGTTAATCGAGGAATCGTAACAGGGCGTTAGATAGGTGACCGTGACAGAATGGAAAGTGTGGCAGGGATGCGTTCAGCTGACAGAGCTGTGTAATGGCTTCACTGGATCGTTTTATAAAAAGGCGTTGTACTTGAAACAATTTGCGCGAGATGTCGCCTTTTTAACGGATCATACAATATTTTTATACCGATCTTTACCGGTTTTATGAATCGTTTTATATTTAATTCGTTGATCGTGTGTTTTGTCCAATATATCAAATTGAATCTGTGAAATTTGCACTATTTTTATACTTTATTGTCTTAATAATAATTCGATTAGGTCAAACAGGTATATTAACGAAATTATTTATAGAATTAAATATAAAATGTAATATAAAATTTAACTCGATATAATTGTTATATTTTACGGATGTTTATCGTCTTTTTTTGATTCCAATTTTTACGATATCCATTCAATACGTGTTATACATATATACGGCATCTTGCGTAACATTTCAATGAACAAAGCGCGTAAATTAAAATAAATCGATTAATTCATCTCCGCCCGATGGTTTACCTCAACGCACTGCAATATCATGTTAATTATATTATCGTGGAATCCAACAGAGCTCCACGATTTAACAGCAATTATAATTTCCATTGTGTTCTGGCTATTTATTCTAATGTATGGAAACCATTTTCCAACATTAAGCTTAGAACCTCCGGTCAGAAATTCATCTCGTTCCGTTTCAATAATCAGCTAACTTTATTTCTTATAAGTGATAGAAAAATTTTAGTCAAAATTATTAAAAGAATTATCGTACGTTTTACTGAAAAAAAAAAGAGACGTAAAACTGAATATTAGAATCATTATATCACTTCGTCTAAAATTAAAATACGTTTTCCCTTTTTATCTAATACTCTTTCTCTCTTCGAAGAAATCTTCATTTCTTAAGATAATATTAAAATTACCTACTTGTTGTAACGAAACGCTATACAAAAAAAACGTTACAAACACAGAAGATCGAAATACACGTACACCTATCCCCTGTATACGGATTATCTTATCCCTTAAACGCGAAGGAATCAGCAAGCTCGACCCTCGTCTTGTCAACTCTCTCAGCGGGTCGCGTGTCGCGTACGATAATTGCACACGCGAATTTCACTTTCGATCGGCGATACCGATCGCCGATTTGCTCGCATGCAGGTATACGAGCCCCCTTACCTGTTACCTTCCCCGCTATCTTATCGCTTTACAACAATGTCGCCGTGCTCGATCCATCCCTCTCCCTCCCACGCTCCCTCTTCCCTTCTTTCTTTATCCAGACGCTGTGTTCGAGCACACGCTTGCACAAGGAGCAAGAGACAGAAGCGAACGAAAGGCGGACAGAGAGCAGACGAAAGAGAGAGAGAGAGAGAGAGAGAGAGAGAGAAAAGGGCGGCGTACTACGCGCGTACTACTCTCGAACGCTATGTGACTGGGCTTTAGGTCGTGTCCGTGCACACCTCACACCTACCCAAAGTTCCCGTACTCATGAATGAACTTCCTTGTGTGGAACCGTTTATGCTTTCCCTTCCTGCCTCTCGTCGTTCGTTGCACACACGTGTACGCGAGCTGCGTGTGCGTGTGAGCATTGTGTGTCCGCGCCTCTCTCTCTCTCTCTCTCTCTCTCCTATTCTGTGCATGTAAGCGTGTGCACGTCCTCTCGTGGGGGGTTAAACGGCTTCCCAACGTGGTCAATAGTTTCCCGATCCCTCCCTTTCCATCCCCTTACCCTCCCACGTCCGCCCATCCACCCCATCCCGACTCGTTTCCCTTTAGTCGTCGGCTGCCTCTGGCGCCGCGACGTTTCCTCTCTGCCACTTTATATCACGCCAAAGAACGAAGAGAGAGAGAGAGAGAGAGAAAGGGTGAGAGGGAGATACATGGAAGAACACATCCACCACTACGATCTCTCTTTTCTCATTCTTTCTCAGATCGTTCCTTCCTTCTCCTATTCTTTCTTCTACTTCCTCTTCGTTCCTTTCTTTTTTGGTTTCCTCGTTTGGCCACCACCGTCTTATACCACCACCACCACTCCTCCTGCCGCTCGATCTAATCCGAAGATTGATCTCAGGAGGATCCCACAGCCACGCGCCACCTGTTTTTTAAGACGAAGTCGAGGACCTCGTTGCGATTTCTTTTCTTTGGGAGGGGAGGAGGGGAGGAGAGAAGGAGGAGAGGAGAGAGTCGTGGGACAAGGTTGAATTGGGCCAATGTGGCAGTGGATTCCGACCTTTTTTTCTCTCTTGTTCAGGATGTTTTATTTGGATTTACGAGATTGTTTGGATAGAAATGGGTCGAGGGAAATGGGAATGGGATTTTTTTGGGGAATGGGAGTTTCGCACGCGGTGCGCTCTGTTAAACGGCTCGTGGTGGAGAATAGGGTGAAGGTGATTTGATTGATCGAGAGGGAGATTATGAATGTAATTGAGATTTATGCGTTGTGAGCTAGTGTATGTGGATATCTATGGATCCAATAGGATTGGTCAGATATGTTTTTGATCATGGTTATAAATGTGCGCATTGAGAATATAGGCCAATAAAAGAGGAAAGCGCACAATAAAGAATCGTCGATTATAGTTAACTTGGATTTGGAACAATGGAATTTTTGAGATTTGAAAAATATGGAATATTTTGTAAGTTCATATATATATATATATATATATATGAATATAACAATAAATTGAAATTGCCAATTTATTTGTCCATAAAATTTATGGAGAAATAAATATAAATAATCATATCATCTTATTTGTCTATAAATAACTGGTTATCATACTAAAAATCTAACAATTATTGAAAAGACAACTTATTCTAAACAAAAATATACACTGTTAAGTATCAATTGTGCACTTAATAAAATCGTCATTGCTATTTATTCGAATTGTTCCATTAGTTAAATTCTCAAACATTGTAACAACCATAAATCAACTACGGTAAAAATATCGATCGTGCGGGCGTGCAGTGATTACACCCATATTATAGACGATCAAGCAGCCGTAACATCGGCTCAATTCAGGGTGGTCGACCACGTGGCGAATTACACAGATTCTCCCACGCCACGAGGATGCTCGGCCTTCACTTTATCACGTTCTCACTCTCTCCTCTCCGTATTTCCCCTTAAAATTGTCGAATCTTCCTTCTCTTTTGTTCCAATATAATTTTGTCACGTAAATTTATCTCGTGATCTTCATCTCTTTCCTTTCTTCAATAATAACTGAGATATGCTGCTATATAAAATATAATTCATGGAGATATCTCGAAAATTGATTTATCAGAGCAAGAATCAATATTAATCCTATCCTTAATGAATGACTTTCACAATATCTCGTCCATAATTGCAAAACAATTTTGCTTTCAATTCACGATCTTGCAATATTTTCGCCACTGACTATACCCCATTCTCCGTATCTATGATGACAGGATAATGCATGGAAAGCAGTTCCACAAAAGGTACAATTCCCCTGTAACCTCTCTTGGTGAATGGATTCGAGCTATGTACTATTAGACCGTCAGCAGGTCGACATAGCCTGTTTTCCGTGTGTATACTACATATATACGTGGCCGTAACAGGGCAAAGGAGTAAACGAGAGCGTGTAAACGGCGCGACAGAGGCGAACGATCGAGGGACCAGGCAAGAATGAATGGCATACGCCGTGTTAATAGCTTGTTCTCGCTTCAGGGTTGCGCGAGGTCAGTTCACTTTTAACCGGCCCGATGCCCCGTTATAACTCGCACGACCGTCACCTGTCTTCTTTTTTGGCCTGGCTAATACGTATACGTTAGAGAGATTTCGAGCGTGAACACGGTGACATGTTAGTTAAATTGATGACTGAATAGCCCGGTGAATGGGCCAGGCAAGGATCACGCTCGATCTATCCAGAAAGAGGTGTTTGGCACTGCTTTGTAGCGTTTGATAGATACGGCCTATCTTGATTTATTTTTTAACTTTCGATTTCGTTACACTCTTTCGCTCCTTTTAATTAATTCTTTGCGGTTCTGCGTTCGAAGTAGAACCCATTTGACTTGATCTTTTTCAGTTCTAATGTATAAAATCTATTCTTTCGTGTTGTGATTTTAATTAAAAAATGAAAATTATTACACTTTTGAATAGCTATTGGATATTATAAGAATGAGTTGCATAAAATATTGAATTTAAAATATTGAAAATATTAATATATTTTGATGATTCATTTATTTTTAATGATTAATTTCATACGAATGAATTAGCTGTACTATTTTATTGTCTACGAAATATATCTCATTTTACACAAATATATCTCACTTTACAAGTGAAAAGATCTTGTTTTTTTCAAAAAAGTTTTTGATTGATTCATTAAAGAATTTAATTAGGATTTTAATGTCTAACCACTAGAAATCTTTCGTTGCTAATGGTTAGGAATCTTGAAGAATTCTTCGTTATCTTTTCTGGAAGCATCTTCGAGGATGAGATTGATCTTTGAATAAAACGAGCCGAACTTAAAGCAATTTAACTTTTCAAGCTTTCAACCTTCCTTACTATAACATCTTTTTTTTTTTTCTTTCCATCCTCGATCTTCTCACTTCTCTCAAACTATCAGTACCATTATTTATCATCATTTTATACATCATTTTTTATATCTTTATTCCAACAAAAATCCAGAAATGAATGTCCTATATATCAACTACAATGAATGAATATCAAAAGTGAATATATCTTGAAGCCAAAGAATTCATTTAATAAATCTTACATTTATTCCTATTCCACAAATTAGAAATCTAAGTAAAATATCTATATCATTTTCTAAAGAGTATACTCATTCATGCTATACACAGCGAAAAAGAACTCGAAAGAATTCAATGTGGCACGTACATAAAAAGGGACAAGGAGCATAGGAGGCAAAACGAAATCTCATTTTTCCGGGACGAAAACCGAGCTCGACCACCAACCACCTCATCAGCAGGGAAACCACGCGTCGGCACGCGGCCGAGTTAATAGCCCGTTCAGGGTTGCCTCAGGTTAGTTGACGTTTACATAAATAGCCGGGACCCGTGGCTCGTGCCGTAAAAGAGAACGGTTTGGCGCCTGCGGGGGAGGGTGTTGTGTGTATATATATATATATATATACACGCATAGGCGACCAACACGAATCCCATCAGAGCGAGATGGAAGGAGAAGACCTGGCGGAAAGGAGGACAGAGAACGGAAGGAGGCTGGTCGCAACCGTGGCGGCAGTTGGTGACAGGTTATTAGTCTGCCGTAAGTCTGGTCGCGGTGAATGAGAATAATAGCTTAGGTGTGACATTGCCCCAGTGCCTAGACTCGTGCCAGGCGGTTTCCTGTCTCTTTCCGTTCTTCTTATCCGGCTGCTTCTTCGTCCACCTTCACACACTCCCCTTTCGCTTCATCGTGCCTCTCTCTCCTTCTCTCTGTTGTTCGCTCGTGTCCTATCCTCGACGAATGACGGTAGACCCCGGCATTATTGTCGTCTATCTAGGTCTAGGCGGTCTTGGTCTTGCCCTCACTTCAGATGTCATGTGCCTATTGTTCCCCAATGAAATCTCTCGCTCCCTCCACCAGCGGCCACGCCACAGAATCAGACGCAAGGTTGGTTCTTTGACCGGTGAACACGGGCAACGCGGTCGCTAGAGGGAGCGAGAGAGTTGTGCCGCAGGACAAAATCTTCTCCGCCGCGATTCGCGGACGGATTCTTCTATTTAACCGTGGTTGAAACACGGGATATGTGGAATATTGTCCATAAATTCAGATAGGAATCGTGTAGGAGGAAATTTTATAAACTGTATCGATAAATTATTCCAAACAGTTTTCAAATAATTTGGGTTGAAATTCATAATATAACGTAATATATAATACTTATTTTTTGTTGTACTGTGTAATTTTCAATTATCTGCGTGTATTTAAGCTGTATAATTAATTGTTCTTGAGAAATTTCAGTTGAGAAAGAGAAAAGAATCCTGTAATTTCAATTTTTTTAATACATATTATACCTGTCTATTATTGTCTCATCACAAATTCTCACAATTTGGAGGAGAATCAATTTCGACGTTCCATATATTAATATTATAGATTTCTACCAATAATATACTGGGTAGATAGAATCCAACTCATCCTATGTTGGAAAAAATAAACATAAAAGACCCGTCTTTCTATTCGAAACACATTCATTACCATAATATCTACATCAATGCACACTAATGAAAATTACAAGAACCGGCATGATATCCTTTCAAACGTGCACATCAGACCGGTCCAAACCAACGGACCAAAGAAGGAACCAACGACAAGGCTCATCGCGCGATTCCCTTCCCCCCTTTTCAAACATATTCCATCGCAATCTGAAGGCAGCATCTCTGCGTCCACGTCGAACGACGTGTCTGTGGATCTCTGTGGGTAGATATGGCGTGGTGGAGCCAGCTCTCGTAATGAGAGCGCGGGATTTACGATCGTAATCAAGCGTGACAGATTGCGCGTCAAAGAAAACAGGTCTGGTCGTTAGCTACGTGTCCCATGCTTCCTACCGTCTCACTTGGAATCTACCTGTCTCCCTCTCTCTCTCTTTCCCTCCTTTTGCCACGGATCGACCCTAGAAAGAACTGGCACGCGCCCAACCGCTCGTGCATTAAACAGAAGCCTTTTGCCCTCTGTCGGGCGACAGAGGCCGTGTGTAAGTATGTATTACACACAGGTGTATTGCGCTCCGTGATCTCGTGAGCGAGGCCACCACCGTATAAGCTAAACAAATCCACGAGCGTTGCCGCCACTAGTCGTCGCAATCCGTGTGCCGATTCGTCGATGTTGGTGACACACGTCGCCTGTGTGTTGACATTGGTTAACGGCGGCCTGTCCCGTTGACATTGGCGGCGACGGTGGTTTGTCGGTCGGGTTCAGGTTCACGGAAGCCATTCACGCTTCGCACGCCGGCATAAAGAAGTGGAAGCTGGCGCCTACGACCGATAAACTGGGTTGCCGCCGCATTCAGAAAGGGATTTAGATGAGCTTTCGTGTTATAATGTAGACAGAAAGAGAAAGAGGGAGAGAGAGAGGGAGGAAGAGAGGGAGAGACAATTGGGCAGGTGAACAGAGGAGACGACCTGGTTCTGGGACAAAGGTATGCATATTAAATTACGATTATTTAAGCACTTAAATTGTTTAACTTATGCTTATTGACATTGGCAGCAATTGATTCTTTATGATATATTCTTCTTATTGCTAATAATTCGTTGAATTAAATTGAAAATGAATTTATAGAATCCCTTTTGGGGATGGAAGAAAAGTAAAATGAAATTTTCAAATTTTACGGATAATATCCTAAATTTAATATCTATAGAAAAACAAACGGTAATTATCTTCTTCCAACTTACTATAAATTTACCTCTAAAAAGATTGAGAACAATCACTCACTTTTTACTCCAATTTCAAACGCTAATTCAACCTTTGCTTCGAACAAACGATATCAGAAGAAAAAAAAAAGAAAAGAAAGGAAAAAGAGATCTCTCTAATTTTATCAATTAATTAACAGACCCATTCCCACCGAGCAATTAACCCCTTTCGTCGATTCGAGGGGAACTAAGTAGAAAGGGAAAACGTTCTCTCGGCTCGTAACAGGGTTGCCTCCAGTTTCACAAACGCCAATTGCACGAGTTTCAACTCGTTAATGAAGTGGCTGGCGTCAGTAACGACTCACGGCCGGTAATGATGCGACTCGTGGAAGAGGTAGTAGTGGTTTGCAGAGACGGTGTATCGGTGGCGGCGGACGATGGTGGTTGGTCGGACCAGGTCAGGTTCATAGCGGCTATTAACGCTTCACACGGTGGCGTAAAGAAGCGGAGAGGCGCCTAGAGGCAATAAAGTAAGGTGGATGCCAGGCATGAAGCGCCGCCACTCATCTGGTGCGAGGTGGAGAGAGGAAGGGGGTTGCTGGTATCAGTGTACAGGCCAGGAAGGATGAGAGAGGGTACCGGGAATTTCAGGGTCGTAGGGAGATAATGCCTCTCTTAGAGCGTTCGTGAATGGAACGGATCGCTTCCCGCTACTACGACCTTTCTTCGCGTAGTCCTAAGGGTCGATGGCCCTGTTTAAAGGAGGCTGCCACGATCGTTCCACTACGTCACGAGGCGTGATCGTTTTGCGAAGGATGAACTGCTCTCTTTCTCTCTCTTTCTCAATTTCTTTTAAGTGCGTTTGTAGCTCGTGAAGTTTTACGATCGTTTTAAGATTGACTTTATGTTGTTGTCAAGAGTTGGGGATGAACGGTGGATTTCGGCGAATTGTTTCTCTCGCAAGGAATTTATCGTGTCTTTTTAACCCTCTTCGATGGAAAGACTTTTAGGTAGACGTTTAGTATTGCGATATAATTATTATTATTATCATAAGTTTCTCGTGAAAATGAAATAGTCTTTTTTGACATATTTTCAAAAAATGTCATCAGAATGATAAAACATTATAACAATACAAAGAAACATATGAACACAATTTTCTGATCTAAATGTTACTCGATAAAGATCCCACGATGATCTCAATAAAGTTTTGGAATCAATTATTATTTTCCAAGAATACAATAAGAATTAAACCTTAATCTGTTGCTTCCCGTCCATATGATTCCTAGTAGCCACGTTCTATAGCGTGTTATATAACGTAAACACGAGGGTAACTTTTCGCTAATTTGAAATTCAAGATTCGGCGGGATTCTCTAAAAGAGATCGTCAGGGTGGCATATCAGCTGACTGGCGCCTCTCCTAAGATGCATCCATTCATCCCCGTCTGATCCCTCAGCTTCTCTTTCTTCATTCACACATTCACGCGGGTCCCTCTCGTGTTCGCCCATTGACGTGCCTCTATTTTCTCTCTTCCTCGTTCCCTCTCGGTCTAACCACCGCGGTTGCCCGTTATGTCGGCCGATTATACCCTCTCTCTCTCTCTGTCTCTCTCTGTCTCCTCCTCCCTCGGCATCTTTCTCTCCTAACGTCCTCTTGTGGTAATACCACTACGACCATCGCGATCACGACCACCAAGAAAGCATGGATATCCACGAAGCTTCTCCTCCTCGACCCACCCCCTTTCTCCCCCAACACAAATACCCTTTTCCTTTCCCCCCCGCCCGGTGCGCTCGTTCACCGACCTCCACGTGCCATCCCTCTGGCTCACCGTGCTATTTTTCTTCGTCTTTCGTACATTCCCTCTCTTCGTCCCTCCACGTGCCCCGCTATTTTCCTTTGTTTATCGCCGCGAATAACGTGGCCGGCAGGTAGCTCGCGGAAGAAGGACGGAAGAAACGACGGACGGGAATGCGAATGGACGAGGAGGATGCGGAGGATTCTCTTCGTGGAATAAGGATGCTGGAATAAGGAAGACGATGCCACGTGAGATCGTAATCATCGCAGTGCAACGGGAAATGAGGTTTTGGCATGAATAGGAAGAGGAATGTGTTTAATTTTGAAAATTTCAGGGAATTTTTTGTTTTTAGTATTAGTGATTCTTATCGGGATCAAATTCTTTTTTTTATCTTTATTTGATTGTTATTTTAATCTTTTTTTCTAAAGAATAAATGAAAACTGTTGAAGTCTAACACAACAACTTTTTTTTCTAAAACAACTTGTTTTAAAAAAGAAAAAAAAGAAATGTATTCAATGTTTTTATGATTATAATATTAGAAAGGTAGAGAGACTAAATTTTTCTATGCTTTTATTATGTTTAAGGATGATTCTAAAGAAATTGAGAAAGATAACTTTTTTGTTTTTGAAAAAACTAAGTTCTATAATTAATAAAATAGAATATGAAATGTCAATATTGATTTTTCTTATTATTATGTAATTTATTTTCTTAATTATCTGCATGTTATTTTTTTCTATTTGAATCAAAAAAAAAAAAAAGAACAAGTTTAAGAAATTTATCTTATTTCTCAATTTTTTTTAAAATTAGCACCAACAAATTTAAAAGAAATGCATATTTCTTTCGCTTTACTATTTATTGAGCATTTAATTTCATGATATTTTCTTGAAAAGCTTGTCCTCTTCGGCAATGAATTTTGTAGAGTAAAAGAAATTCCTTCTAAAGGCTTTTAAAGTATTTAATTTCTTGTATTAAAAAAAGGAAGAAAAGATTTAATAAAAAACAAAATAAATTATTGTCAAACACTGTTACATGAGTGAATCGAATTGGGTTGAACGTTCTAACTAAAATATTCTTTATTATTTTTCATTAACATTGTCTTATACATGACACCTTTTATATCCATATTTTTCAATTTATTTGCCATATTGTAAGCAATATTTTATAAATAATTCCTATTAAATCTCATAAAAATTACTCAGCAGAATGTATTATAAAAGATTATTGTTATTAAAATTATTATAGCTTTTATTACAGTTTTATTATAATCTCTTTACGCAGTTAGAACACAGTAGAAAAAGTAAACCGAGTACTCAAATACTCCAAACACTTTTCTTAAATCTTGCAGTAGTATAGTCCAGCCTGTTACAGACTGTAGCATTCTTCACAAAAACTAACTCACTGTACTTCAATGCTTAAACCTTTTTCACTACTCATCCTAGTTATGCCCTACATTCCCTCCCCTTGACTTTTATTTTCGAAAAAATATTTTTTCCAACTACATCCAACGGATAATTTTAATAATAAAAAATAAGGATCTTTAAAAAATACAATTTACAATAAAATTTCTTAAATATCATTCTTCTTTTTACAATCTTATAAACAATTTCAATTCTCTGAAAAAAAAAAGAAAAAGAAAATACCTAAATTTCACTTTTTAATTCCAAAAAAAAATTCCCTCTACCAACCATCTACAACAATTCCATCAATTCCCGACGACAAACCAATTCCCTTACCCAATTCATCCACCGCGTCCACGCGCATAAACCTCGAGCATATCTCCTAAGGGCATAGCATAGAAGGAGGGTGGCGGCGGCGGCACTACAGCTCGGTGGAAGTGAAATATTCCGGTCGTCCTCTCCTCCGGGCTCTCCTTCGTTCACTGGGTCAAGTTCAAACCCGTTGGTAAGACGGAAAGGGGTCCGGAAGGCCTCGGCGTCGAGCACGTTGAACAGAAACGGGAAGAGAGAGGAGGAACACGTTGGGAAGGGGTGGGAGGGGAAGGAGGCTAAGTCGTTCTTTCGTTAGTAACCACCGATCGATGGTTGATCGAGATAACAGGTAGGCGAGGTCGCTATAAGGGGTTTGCGAAGTTTCGAATGCCGGTTTAAATTCCCCCCTCCCCCCGGCCTCCACCTCTTCTACCCTCTTTCTAGCCTCTCACTTCCTCCCGTTCCCACTGTCGGCCGCTCATTCACCTCGGTGCATCGTTCTCTTTCTACCTCCGGACGAGAGTGTCCCTCTTTAATCTTCTCTCCCTCTGCACCACCAGCACCCCACGCGAATGTAGGTGAACTTGCCTGGTTCGAGGTAAACTACCGTCGACACTGGCGTATGCACACATGTATACATATATATATATATATATATATGTATATATATATATATATACATATATATATATGTATGCTTTATATGCACTTTCGTGTACACGCGATACTGTGTGCCGTTCTTGCGCGCGTGTGTATGTATACACGTACGTGTACAGGGAGCACGTGCACGGGCTGACACGTTTGCACGGTTCGTTAGCGGATACCTGGTGCTCCAGATTCGTGGCACGGTCGTGCCACGACAACCAGACAGGGAGGACGTCCGGGGAAAAAGAGCGAGGGAGAGAGGGAGACGGAGAGAAGGTAAAGGGCTTATCGCGATGCCACTACATTGCAGGAATCCGGTCCGCTTATCGCCATTACCAGTCTGTAAACATCGATGCCGATCTTCCACGTCGAATCTTCGATGTCACTGTGCCCGTGATCTTTGCTAGATTTCTTTTCTTTTAATGTTACGATCGATGTTCATATCGAGGGATGTTTCTTAATTCTAAGCATCGTTGGAAAAATTATAGATCTGTACATTGGTTCTTCTCAGAACTGAACATTTTTGGTTTAAAATATTGAAATGGTTTTCTCAGTGTAGTTAATTTCATTTCGAATATACATATCCATAGTAATTTTATTTACTTAGTGGTAATATTATTTTATTTAAATAACAGATTTGATTTTGAAATAAAATTTGTTCTTTGTATATAAAATTAATCGAAACAATTCGTTGAATTATTCAATTATCGAATTACATCGATGGTTGATGAATTATTCATAATCTGCTCATAAACCGTGATCTTTGAATACAAGTCTGATTCTTCATTTCTTCATTCCCCTTATTATTCTACTCTTCTTGCAACGTCATCTCAAAGATTCGTCTCAAAGATCAGGGAGATTTCTTCTCGTCGTGGTATCGACGAAATGCGAATGCTTATAAATGCACGTGAAATGCTCACGAACCAGGAGAAACGTGGCTGTTATTCATTCGGATCGCTTTGCTCGACTGGGTCAAGTTTATCGTGGTCGAAAGGGAAAAGATAAGACGAAAGGAATGGGTGTCGAGCCACGCTGCGCGATAAAGTAGTTTCCCGACTCTTTGCGCGGCAAATAGAGAGACAAAGGAACACTGGAGGGAATCGTTCTCGTGTTACTAATGACCGATCGATGTCTTATTGAGATATCGTCGCTTTTCCCTTGTAATACCGTTTTTTTATCTTATTTTTTTTTTTTTTTTTTTGCCTTTCCTCTTTAAAGGAAGATCTCGAGTCTTGTCTTGTCTCAGACCCCCCTGGAGATCTCCCTGGAGTAGGGTCCACCAGTTTCACTTTTACTTTTTTACCCGTTCGACGATCTTAATCCGTCTTCCACCTTTCGCTTTCTTTCCCTCTCGGGGGATCGTGGGATGAGTCATGTTGCTGAGACGTTGGCCTCAGTCTGTCGAACAGGTTGTTGCACTTTATCGTGGAATTCCAGCACATTTTTCTTCTCTTCTTTTATCGAGTATTACTCGAGAAAACGAAGAATTGTGTGAGTGGTGTGATGGATCGGAAGAATTCTTCTCAAGCAAGCGTGAATAGTTCCGAGCAGAATAAATGGATGATCGAAGTTACGAGGTGGCAATAAATAATTGTGCTCGATAGCTTGGACCAGTTTTCGAACTTGTGGGTCATCGGTGGTCTAAGATAGAAGAGAAACTTTCATTGAGGAAAGAAAAGTTTCTCGGTGTAACTGTTTAAGTAAGTCAGATGTTGGAGAGGAAACTTTTTAATTAACTATGATGTAACTTTTTCACTTTTGCATTCCAACTTTTCCCCAAGTTTTTATTTTTTTCCCCCCCCTGAGATTGATAATAACTATAATTTCATAGATATAGATATTTTTATCTACCAAAATTGTATAATACCAATTGCCAATCACCAATTTTTATTAGAAATTTTTCTTCCGACAAATTTTTCTTTCAAACTTTGTATTGAAACGAAAATCGTTACATATATATATATATATATATTAAAACATCCTCTTAAACGAAATAAAATTTATATAATCAACATGCACCAATTCTTATAATTTTTATAAAAACCTCGAATGCCACCAAAAATCAAACAAAAAAGAATTCAAACTGCCATCGATATATTATTAAAAAAAAAAATCGAAACAACAATAAACGTTGAATAAATTGAGACGAATGAAAACACCGACGTTTACTCGGCGCGATCACCAACACACTGGAGACAACAAACGTTCTCCACGTGTCTCCAGGTTAGGCATGTCAAGATCTTGGGTTCAGGTCTGTTCAACTTTTTCTCCCCTCCCCTATCGAAGCGATCCCTCGAAGTCGGTGTGGTCGGCACGTGCGATTTCTCGTGTGATCGACGTGGATGGAATACACGGTCCCGGGCCCTGTTACATACTCGCTACCATCCAATAGATCCGCCAAGTGTCTCGTGAACGTGTGTCGGTAGGGAAAAAGGCCGGAGAAAGCGTGACGGAGAAAGAGAAAGAGTGGAACGAAAAAAAAAAAAAAATAGAGAGACCGGGAAAACGAGAGCAAGAGAGGGAAACGGGTCGAGAGGGAGAGTAGAAACGACATCTATGTATGCGTATATATACACATATATATATATATATATATATATATATATATATATGTATACACACGCGTGTGGCACGCGATCGTCGAAACTTTTGCTGTCCCGCGAATCGAGAGGTATGCAACAGCTGTTATCGTGTTACGGGTTCGCACGAGCGGCCCGTAACTTCATATCATCGTGGTGGTGGTGGTGGTGGTGGTGGTGGTTGTAGGAGCCCACTCCATGGAGTGGGTCAAGTTCACTACGCTTATGATAACATTTCTGCTCCGTTCCAGTTCCGTTCCGCGTCTAACTGCACGCCTTTCCTGACTCCTTCGCCCCATCCTCCCACGATATTCTCCTCCTCCTCCTCCTCCTCCTCCTCCTACTTTAGCTTTAGACCCGGTGTATATACTCTTCCCGTTCCACGGATCCCTCCCCTCCCCTGCTCGACATTCCTCTTTCTCCCCCTCTTTGTCTAGCAACGTTCATCCCTCCGTGTTACCGTCTCCAGACCCGTCTGCCTCTTCGTCCTCCTTCCGCGTTTGTAAACATCACGAATCCATCCGGATGGAATGGTTCGCGATGGATCTCCTTCTTGGAATATGGGGAGGAGAGGGAGAGTGTTCAGGGATCATCTAGTGGCGTTGTGGATCGTTTTATCGTGACGTGCTTTCCTCCGCTTTGGGAATCTCAAGTTCAAGGACGGATCGGGGAATACTCTCGAGGATGGTGGTGTATATATATATATATAGTTTAGTGCAATGGTTTAGGGATAGGAAGAGTGGGATCATTGAGATTCTATCGGGAGATTGCTATCGGTGTTTAAGATTGTGCATAGGGGATTGAGAAAGAAGGAAGGTTTCTTTTTTTCTTACTAATCTGTTTTTTCGTCGTTTTCTCGTTAGAGATTATTTTATATGGAGATTGATTAAAGGGATTGAACAACAGAAAAATCCGCTCTCTTATTTGAATTACATTTATAATTCTTTTATTGTAAAGTTAATCACGTGCAAGGAATTCAGAATTTAATATTCATATATCTTATCCGTCTCTGTGAAGAATTAATAGAATACTATTGAAATAATACACGAAAGTTAATATCCAAAAATATAATTGAGATTTGTTTATTAAATTACGAACAATTAAACGAAAGAATGAAACGCAAGTAAAAAACGACCGTTTCGTCTCATCTAATTTCTCAAATATAAATCAAGTACACCACGAGATCTTAGAAAAAGAAGAAGGCCCTCCCTTGTAACAGTCCTCCAAAGCAAATTGCTTCTCCACCGGACCCCGATGGTACATAATAAAATCGAGCAATCGAGCCATGAGTCACCGTAATGTGAATCTCGTGGCGCGGACAGACAAACGAGCCACCGGTTTCACGTGGTGATCGAGAAAGTAGAGAGAATCCCTGGACGTGACTCCACGATGACGCGTAGTCCATTACCTTCCGCAATTCCGAGCAGACGGACGTGCGCGCGGTCCCCGAGTGATTTCTTACACCGGCAAACGGAACGTAGTGTGCGCACACACGCCCATCGAAAGGCAGACGGTGTTTAGCGAGCGGTGTGTATACGCGGAACCCGGCGATTACGATCGTTGAGTGATTTACGAGCTCGTTGGCTCGCACGAGTCCCTTAACCTGTATGTTTGCAGACCGCATTCCTGGGACGGTTCGTAATGCGGGAGAGGCACGTGCTGCATCTCTTGTTGCTCGATTTCACCGTCAAACGAGGGACGTTTCTTCTCCGGTGAGTGTGCTAGTATCAAACGTGGCTGCCTTTATTCCTCATCCCCCAATTCATTCCGAATTGGTAACTCCTTAGAATTCACTCCTTTCACTTAAATTGATCCATTGACTAATTAATTAAACAAAATGTGGTTTCAATATGTATATATTGTACGTTTAGGTATTAATTTTAATCAAGTTTATCAAGTCTTTTTGTTATGTTTTTTATTATTCATCGATCTTGAAGTTTGATATTATAAATGTATAAATACGTATGCAATTTGTTTCAAATCTGATTTATTTAGGAAATCAATATTTCTGTCCTTTGAATTTGTATAATATTTTGCGCAAAATGAACGTATAGTCGAATACTTATTTGGATAATTCAAAAATCGAGTTAAAGAAGAAAGATTCTTTCCTTCGTCATCGCCAATCGAACAATAAAGCCATCCAACAATTTGCGAACCGAGCTGCCACACAAGCTCGAGTATCAGTTCGATATCAATCGCGGTGTTGCGGACGTCGTTTATATACATGCCCTTACATACCTTCCACTCGGTTTCTCCGTTGCCCTCAACCCCCCTTCCTCTCCCTTTCTGTCGTGCAACAAGTGTGACGGCTCGTAGCGGCGGGTAGGTAGGCGAATGAACCAACGAAAAAAAAAAAGAGAGAGAGAACGGTTTAGAGGGAGGGTAGAGGGTGAGAAAGAGAGACGTTGCATCAGCCGCGAAGAGGAGGACGGAAGGCTCGAGAGGGGAAAGGATGGAAAATGGGTCGACTTTTGTATACAGACGAGCTTTGCGAGTACGTCAACGCCAGGACACACCTGCAGTTCGACGGTTCACCCTCCCCCCTTTTTCTAGTAAAAGTCCTGCTCCCTCTTTGTCTCTCTCTCTCTCTTTCTCTTTCTCTCTCTCTGCGCGCCCCTATGCTCTTGCCTTCGTGTCCTTGAGAATTGGACTCATGTGTGTATGTGTGTATCTATGTGAATAGTCTGCATACGTGAACATTATGATTGTGTCGTGTGTGTGGTCTCTGCGGATTATTATTCGATCGAATGTGTCGAATGTCGTGTGTGTGTGTGTGTGTGCACAGCTAGGATGGAAATATGTGAAATTCGGTTGTTTGCTGGATCTTGGAATACGTGAGGTGGTTATTCGAGTATTGGAAAGGATGTTACGATTTTTTCGATTAGTGGGGATTCAGATGGATTTAGGTGGATTTAGTTTCGAGATAGTTGAGACCGAAAGAGTGTTGTTTTTGGACGAGTATTCGTATATTGGTATTCCGAAACTCTTGTATACGTAAGTGGTTTATGAATTATTTAGGGTCGAACATTGTTAAATGAGTTTCTCAAAGTTTTAATTAGAATTCTAGTTTGTATTTAAAGTACATATATCTCGAGATATTTATATAGTACATTCAAGATTAGGATGAATGGGCGTTGTGATTACGAGATGATGTTGACATCTATTAATTGATTATTGAGATTTATCGTAATGCGTGGTGATTCCAATTGATTCTAGTTCCAATTCATTCCTTTTATCTCTTATAAATTTGGCCTAGCGATCTTGACATTCATGAAACTGATTTTCTCTATTAGAAAAGTAATGCACGCTAATAATGATCGATTATTATATCAAATTAAATATTACAATTTTCCATAGGAGATTAGAATGATTAAATTAATAATAACATTGAGAAAATATGTCTCATCCGAGCCACGATATATTTTTACTCAAATTGTTTCATCATATACATATATTAATAAATAAATAATCTCATCCATATAACAAAAATAGCAAGAACGATATCATATATACCGAGATATTTCATCATTTCACCCTTTTTTAAAAAGTTTTCTTCCATTACGTATATACACAATTAAAGCTCAAATTTATATACAACGTAAAGTTTATTTTATCAATGTATACAGAAACGTGTCACAACGCCGATACACATTACACACAATTAACATTCCAAGTGGAAAGATTTAATATTCTTCGACATCAATCTTTCCAATGTTTAATTACTTACACGATTAATAAAATTTCATCGTGGCAACGATACGCGATCATTAGCACACACACACACACACACACACATAGGGTTCTTGGCCGCAAAATCGCCGAGCCGCGAGATATCGGTTTCGTGGAGAGGAAACCGGGGATCAGTTTCTCGGGCGGAAATGAAAAAGCCGGTGACGCTTGGTGAACGTTCGACAACTTAATTACACGCCGTTTGCCACAGGTGTTGCGCGTCGAACGTAATAAATATTTCATGAGCGAAACAGCCATTACATTGTTTGATTATATTTACATACATTTGATTGCTGGCCCGCGTGATTAATAACCGTCCCGTCGTTTGGCCCTCTCCCCCTCCCCTCCCCCTTTCTTCCTCCTCGTTTTATCCCTCCCGTTATTATTCCTCGCTCCTTTCCACGATCGTATGAAAACCACGTGGCTTCGATCGCGTTCCATTGCGTAACGAATCAACATAAATATTTGGCGTGGCGCATGTGTTATTGACTCGTCCCGATGAATCACCGGCGCCTTCGTAATGTGGGAATTTCCGAGTGAATGTTTTATAACGAGTCGAATGGCGAAATCATCTCATCTATTTTTACTTCTTTTATCGCGTTCACGATATAAATTTGATTATCGTGTGAATTGGTGGGAGGCACGTCGCTCGTATTTCAGGTATATTTAAAGTTAGGATTAATTTTATTATCAAGGGATGGTGGATTTTTGATAGAAGACGATGATTGTTGCTTCTGTGAAAAAAATTTTTGCTCAGTTTTAATCAACGTTTTATAATAATCGTTTTTATATTCTTATATAACCTTTTTGATAACAAATTCAACAACAAGTATTTTAAGTTTCATCAAAGATTGTATCAACAATCTTTTTAAATTATTCATTTGATTTCTTCTTCTCTTAATTCTGGTTAAAAAACAAAAATGATATCTCACACTGTTCTCATTCATCTATATAAGAAAGGAGTGAATGGTCATTTTCGTATTTCAGGCTGGTCGATGATAATCAAATAACAAATCCGGAAGTAGTAAACAAATTAAAATTCTTTCGTTCACTTCCCTCTTCTTCGATTCCTTTTTTTTAATACCCGTCAATGATGGCGTTAATTAGGCGAGAGATTCATCGATGGAACTCACAGGAACTTCTCGCAGAATGTTTGGCTCGAGCCGGAAACGGGGTGTCGTGCAGCGGGCGAGGAAAGACTCGATTACGGATCGATTCGATTAACTGGCAAGATTAAACATCGACATTGGATAATGACATAATTGTGCCCGCGTGCCATGTGAATTGATACTATGTTTAACCAGGCTCAAGCGCATTTGACCGAATACTATGACGACCACCGATTATTCGACCCATTATTGTTGCTACTTCCGCAAGACACGTGCAACGCTTCTATATCTATTAGTTTGATTCACGAGTTTCCACATTCTATACCCCTTTTTTTTCATTCGTTTTGACATTATTATTTTTGCGATTATTATTTCTATATTCAGAAAACAAATAATGTTTAATATAAGATTATTATACGTACGTATAGAATATTTATGATTGATGTAAATATAAATTTTCTTTTAAATTCCTAATAGATCATCAATCATATAACATATATAAACATTCTAATAATTCGTAACCTGTTCATCTTTCGTTACAATTTCTTTTTCCACATTTCACAATTTTCACTTATCACATTCATAAAGAGAATTCCAAACTGAATTATTCTACCAGGAATGCCAGAACAAAAATCTGAAAATCGCTTACAACATCCCTTTTACCAGAAACATTTAATTTAATTCCCACAATTATAAAAGAACGAACTAACTTGCGAGAAAGAAAAGAGAGCGAGAAACGTCAAACACCTGAAAAAAAAAAAAAAAAAAAAAAAAAAAGAAAGAAAAAGAAAACAGGGTGTATCGTATCTCGTGAATAAAATCGGCGATTTCGCCCGATTTCTTTCGGAAGAGAAATGGGGCATAAAACGGCGTAAAACGGACGTGTAATGACTTAATTATGTCCTGGCGCGGATCGCGAGGTGTTAAGCGTGTCGGTACGACATACAGGGGGAGGGAGGGGGGGGGGGAGAGGCGTGTTGAACCCCCCCGTTGTTGAGGGTTGCGTGGGTGGGAGGAGAGAAAGGTCGGCCGCGGTGTTCTGAATGGTTTTAATGGGATTTATGAATGGATAACGAAGCTTGGCCGGCTTTTTCCTCGTGTGTACGTGTAAACGTGCGGTCCGAGGCCGGGGTGCACGGGAAAAAGCCACGCATACACAGGGACACGCTTTGGGGCAAAGAACGGTGCAAACATTATTATAGCCGTAGCCGTGAATTATAGCTGGCTCGTTCAGCGTTTCAATTTCAAGCCGGCCATTCCCCCTCTTTCTCTCTCCTCCCTCGCTCCTGTTCCAGCCTCCGGCATCAATTAAAGGGGAAGAAGCATCAGACCGCGTGTCCGCGCCCACCTACCCCATCCCCCCCTTTTTTTTTTTTTTTTTTTTTTTTTTCTTCCTTTCCTCCTCTACTCGCAGTTTCAACTTTCCACGCTTTCGGCCTTAATGCGCGCCGATTTCACGCGATTTACCGCCTGTTTACATAAGCGGCTGTAATTACGCGCAATTTATCACGAATACGCGCTGTATCAGTTTCACGTTACGCCCATATATCGTGCAGGAGGACGTGCAGGCTGGATGCTGGGGGTGCGTAATTAGCTCTGTCTCGGATTCGCGGATTCCCTAGATGGTTGTTCTTTGGTTGTAACGGTGCTTAGTAATCGTTGTCGCCATTGTTTCAGCTTGTTTTGCAAGATTTGGATCATGTTTGAAGCGAGATCGATTTTTGAATTTTGGTGCGAATATGGAGATGTGATTCTATTATTTGTAATGATAAAATGAAAAATTATCTGAATTTTACAATGAGAAATTGTTGGCTGATAGATTTATCCGTTTTGCAAGAAAGTAGAATAGAATTCAAATATATTAATGAAATGTGAAATTCGAATAAAATAAAATATATCCTGAAATATTTTCATTTTGGAATTCGTTATTTGAACGAGTTTGGTCACAAGATAATTAAATCATATTCTTTACATATTAAAAATATTTTTTTTCATAATAATTAATGAAATAATATATTTGTAATACTTTATAAATATAGTATATGTCATAAAAAACAAATGAAGTAAAAATAAAATATCCTAAACTATAATTAAAACTTCATGTGAACTTTTTGATCCTAACATTATATCCTTACAAATTGACATTATCAACTTTTGATTTCAATGATAAATTCTCTAATAATATTAATTAAAATTATAACAATACATAAAAAAAAAGAAATTATTTTTATTCACATTTGTGCATTATTCATCTATTTGTAATTGCATTGCATTACATATAAACAAATTTGTCTACGTAAGAAAAAAAAGAAACAAAAGAAGGGATAAAAATTTCTTTTTCGTTCATTCTTTCCTCCGCTATTAAACTTTCAACTAGTTGGTTCGCGTTGGAAAGCATTCCTAGAGCACGTTTCAACGTCAAGTCTTACGATCAAGTTCGGTGAAACGTTTTCATCTCGGGTGGAAAGAACGAGCCGTTTAATCCGGCGCCTTGCAACACTGGCTAGCTCGTCTAAACCTGCGACAAGAAGTGTGTTCACGTGCCAACAAGCCGAGCAAATCGTCGCAAAAAGGGCGTAACCTTATAGAATCCAGTCCAGTTCGGGAATGCGAGACGCACGTGCTGAACGGTGCCGTTTATAGAGGGTAACACACTTTAATCTGCGAATGGAATTGTCGCGAAATGACAAAAAAGGAGAAGCGAAGGATGTGAGGATAATCTTTGATTCGCGGTGAAGGGACGAGAATTAGGGTGAGAATTAGGATATTCGATGATTCGATAATCTTTAAATAAAATTTCACTTTGTTGTTGAATTTTGTTCGAAGATGTTTTTCTTGTATTTTTGGTATTTTTTTTTAAAAGGGGATTAAAATAAATTTTTAAGGGTTGATGGATTGAAGGATTTGCAAGGAAAACAACCCCTATCGTTCTTTATCTTTTATGAAAAATTCAGAACAATATTCTTAATTTTTGGATTTGAATTTGTTTAACAAAATATTTATTGTATACTATTGTGTAATCATTGCTATGATATTTTTTTCTTTAATTTATATTATTTGGTCAAATTATGATATTGATTCGAGTTGTAAATACAAGTTATTTTCTATAAAAAATATTATTTAACAATTAATCTACATGTTTTTAATAATTACACAAATTTTAAATCCGTTATTTTTGAAAAATTTGATTGAGTTCTGAAGTTAAATAACATATACTTCAATAATGTTTTGGTACATACATATTCATTCTTTAGAAAGTGGAAAGTGTAATTAACAGTTTTTTTTTTATACATATTCATTATTCAGAAAGTAGAAGATGTAGTAAACAGAAGATGTTTTAGATGGAATGATTAATAAATCGAAATTTTGTCTGCGAAATAGCTATGTCATGGAATTTTCAACATACTTGTATCAAATGTAGAACGTTGAAATTAACGATGAAGTGTGAAAGATAAAGATTTTCATTTTTATTGCAAATTCTTTCTATGTTTTAAAATAATTATTTTCATTGATTTTTATTTAAATTTATTAAAATTATCAAAATATTTAAAATTTATGAAATTGTTTTAAATGAATATGTATTATTATAACACTTAATCGTTTAATCGTTTTAACTATTAAAACATAAAATAAATTATTGTATCAAATAAAAATTTAAAAATATATTAGAATATGAATATATTTGAGAACAAAACTATCGAGAGTTATTATCGAGACCTATTTCTATTGTAAATATAATATTGAGAGTTACAATCAGATAATCATTCTCAATAATATCTATTTACAAACAATACTTTCGAGAATAATTCTCAATAGTATCAATATCTCTCAAATATTATATTTGTATTTGCAGCAATGCGTGTAAAAAATTAAAATAAAAAAAAAATATTCCCCATAAAAAATAACTTACAATAGAAATATTTATACACATTTTCGTAGTTGTAATTTTCCAAACAAAAAAAAAAGATGCAATTAATAAAAATATAAAACAAAATTCGTTTGAAATTATTTTCAAACGAATATGAAAAAAAAAACAATTATTAAAAAACCATGGATATAAAGTTCAAAGTAAAATCTCACGTTTCTCGTATTGCGACACACCTGAAAATAGTAGATACGAAATATTCCAGGTATAAACCGACGTCTGCTGTGACTCACCCATTGCACGATATATACGGCATGCTGGGCAATGATAAAAAAGCGTGGCAAACATCGCGACCTGTAGCTCCAATTGAGTCATTTGCCATATTTACCGTGGCACGTGCCGCTCCTACCGACTATCTCGATCCGGATCGATCGATCGTAAACCGGATTAATAGCGTACGTATCGAGGGGAGACATGGAGAAACAATCGAGCAAGTTTGATCTTGGTTCAACGGGATTCTTAATTGACGATTAAGCGCTCTTGGTATGGGAATAATGTTAATTGTTGGCAGAAATAGATCGTTATTGCGAATCTTAAACTATGGATGACTCGACATTGTGGTGTTGGATTAATTTAAGATAATCGAGAAGCGGTATTCTTTGACAGAGCGATACTTTCGTTGCCATGGCTCGTTAATGATTTATGATATCTGGCGGGAATGAAACTTTCATCAGAACAGATGGACGACATTTTTTGCTATAGATAGACGATGCTTAAATAAAATAGACATAGCGGAAGATTAAAATATATGGATTTATACTTTTTCTTTGATTTATTTAAAAATTTTTTTTCAGAGTTTTAGATAATTTAGATGAGAATTTATTTAGATAATTTGAAATTGTGAATTTTGAAAAATCAAAAATTATTTATATGTATTTATATGATGAAGGGATGAAAGGATGATGTATATCAAGTATAATTTTCTTTCTTTTCTTATGTTATTATTTAATAGAATATTTTATAAGAAAAAGAATTTTTAAATTAGTTTTAAATTAAATAAACGTATAAAAATAAATTTATAAAAATTATCTTATATCTATTATTCAAAAATTACTGTTATTAATAAACTAATATATTCCTTATTAACATTTTATCTTAAAATAATAAAATATCAAAATACACAAATATATTTATCCTACTTAAAATTATTAATTTTAAACGTATATTAAATCCTAACGTATAGCATCATATTTGCATAAAATTACCAAATAAAATTATACATGTAATATACATAATTTATATAATTATAATATTATATAATTACAAAAATTTATTCATTGAATTATTTAATTATATAATATTTAATTCTCTTTGAAATTATGCAAGTAAATAAATTATGGTGATCTTTCTTATTCTAAATATATATTCATCGTGGCACGTGTTGTTGCCTCTTCACTGTATCGATCAATCGAATCAGATTAATGACATGTTTACCGATAGAATACCCGATGATAGCTGCATCTTACAGAATGATGGATAGTAGTCATTATGCTTATCGTAGTGAGAAATCTCGCGGTCGATGGAATCATAATATGTAATCGAAACATTTTTATGAATATCTTTTCATTCAGATTCCCGACATATGTGTATCGTATAATATTATTCATAGTACTTTTTCTGTATCGATAATTACATTTCGATGCATTAGCCATGCGTTTATCTGATAATAGATAAAGATAATAGATAGAGATAAATTTAAAATAGTTTGAAATAATACATGTATTAGAAAAATGAGATTGTATTTTCATTTATGTAAAATATTTATACTCGAATTTGATATACATAAAATATTTATTTATAAATATTTTTTACTTGAAATGTAATAAAATGACTATATTCTCTTTTTCATATTTAAAAATACATAATTAATATAATATACTAGAATATCGATTATCCGAATTAAATGGTGAACAAATCCATTTACTATAAGCTTCCATAAAGTTATTTCAATAATTAATCAGAAAAAAATAAATTTATTATAAAAACAATTAAACAATTTTCAAATACTACATAAAGAAATATACTTAATAAGAGAAATAAAAAATAAATTAATTTTTAAATATCATAATATATATTCCAAAAAAATTAAAAATTATCGAAATACTATTTATTTTCTTATATCTCAATGAAATATTCAAAATAGTATTTTTATAGACTTATATTAATATATATATTATATATATATTTATATATATGTATGTAAATATTTAAATAATTATTTCTTTATATAATTACTATTTTTTAGGAAAGTTTATTTGCAATATCTCATTCGAAGAAATAAAAATATTTATTTCTAATATTTATCTATTATAAAAATTTAT
The DNA here is from genome assembly GCF_014066325.1 of Apis laboriosa. NCBI lineage: Eukaryota > Metazoa > Arthropoda > Insecta > Hymenoptera > Apidae > Apis > Apis laboriosa. Next base: position 2,309,212 of record NW_025221084.1, on the reverse strand, counting down.
TTTTCTCACCTTTACTTATAATGCATTGATTTTCACAAATAAACAAATACTTGAGAATTTTATCGTCGATATGGCTGTTATATAATGCTTGTATAATATGAGGATCGATTAAAAGTAATCAATCGAGGAAGTTATTATTTGTTAAACGATATACACGTAATAAATTTATAGAATAAATGATATCGACAGTATATAACAATATACATGTAAATAGGTAATAAATTTGTAGAATAAATAATATCGAAGGTAATTTTTGTTGATGAATGGTGGAAATTTTAATATTAAATAAATATTAATTAATTTTATACATATGATTTCACACACATAATTATTCAATTTGATAAATATAACTTAAAGTCCAGTGAAAAAGTAACACAAGTGACAAAATCTTTAAAATTTGAAAAAGTTAAGTAAAGTTAATCTTTAATGAAAACATTGACATGTTATATTGACAAATCAAATATAAAAATACTTTATTAGATATACGGATAAATATTTAAAAATTAATAAAAAAAAAAGAAACTTATGAAATAGATCTTATGTATCATTTATATACTATCTCCTTTTCTAAAAACATTCTGTTATGTGAATTATACGAATATGCATTTCTATATTTAAAAAGTATATGACTTATTTGCAAATGGAACAAAAAACTCATATAATTATTTTTTGATAAAAGTATTTTCTAATTTTAAATATGTATTTAATTATACAGGATTTTTTGAACAGATTATCTTTAAAATATATCTATTTTGAAACTTCATACCATCTCTTGACTCCACTTAAATCATTTCACTTTTCATTATCTCAATTTTTATTGGAGAAAAATTTAAACAATCATTTTAAATAATCATCGATTAATAAATTAAGCATATTAATATAAATAACTCTAATTTCTTTTTATAATTTTTCTGAAAATTACCGAAACAATTGTATCTTGTATTATGTCTAAAATAGAATATCTATCATATAATATTTAAAAATGATTTAATAATATTCCACATCATGATATTAATTTACCGTGAAACTTATATAATTCGTCATTATATACGTCATAAACACGGAATCGGGCATGGAAACAATCGATGGAAGACTGGAAGGTTAATCCACGCGTGGTATTCTACCGCTATCTAGTATATATCGATTTCAGAATCAATCCATGACCTCGATAAAATGGTAATCGATTGTCGTAATAATTGTTGCGTAATCTACGGCAGAAGTAATAGCCGGCAACAGGTGAGATTCCGTAATCACGCGGAAGGACTTCCAACGGGTAAAAGGAACAACAACTGAATAGCTCGACCCAATACAAATGTGTTGGTGATCTCTACGAGTCTTTTTCTTTTCCTTTTTTATTACAGGCAATTGCAGAGTTGGAGAAGATAGATTTTTGAAATAGATAATTATAAATAAATTATTTTCACTTTCTTAATCCGATATGAGATGTTATAAATAAATTTCTGTTGCAAATAATGACTGTAGTAATGTAATAAACAATGTAATTTAAACGAGAATGAAACGTAGTTATGTTTAATACTGTGTTAAACAAAAATAAAAATTTTATTCAAGTCAAATTAAAATAATAATAATAAATATTTGCTCGTGAAACATTAAAATAAAATTTTTAAATAATATTAATTTATAGAAATATTTCAATCTTCTGATATTTGTTTTATTAGCTTTGCTAATTGTTTCGTATAATTGTATAATTGAAATAATATTATTGATGACATTTTATAAGTATAAATTAAAATTGATGAGATTTATTAATTTTATCAAGATTTATCAATTATTATTTGATTATCTAATAAGTACATTTTTAATATTGTAAAATTATAAAAAAAGAAGTTTAACATTTATATTATTATTAATTAGTAAATAAAACAATATCTAGAATTAATTATTAATGATATTTTATCAAATCATAAATTAACATCACTCAAATTATTTTATTGAAAAGATAAAAATATGTTTTGAAAAATAAGAAATGTAAATACATTAAAAATTAATATTATTTCTTCATTTCAAAATTAAAGTTTTAAAATAAAATTATTTAAATGAAACACATACATTAGAAATTTTGAATTTTTGCTAATCTGTCTATCCCTTGAAGTAAGTATTTTGAAGTAGTAAGTGTTGAGAAGTCTTCTTATCAAAAAACGCTCTTTTTTATTTTGTAGCCTTTAAAAATAATATTCCTATTCTTTAAGTAAATGGTTTTTCATATTTAAAGGTTCTAAACTTTCTAAATAGTATGTTATGTATTTATCTGATAAAAAACATATTCATGAAAGGTCTTCAACCCTTGTCATAAATTAGTCGAAACAATGTTGGGTTATCTGCTTTCGATTTTTCTTAAAAATAAATTGTTAACGTATTCTTAATTTAATATATTAATGAGTTTTCACGAATTATGTTTAATTATTACATTTTACAAATGAATATTAATACTTATTTCACAAATTAGAGTCTTTGCAATAATAATATAATAATGTAATAATTTATATTTAAAAATTATTTTTAAAATCTTTCATTCTAATCTCAGTTCAAAGAATTTGGAAATATTATATAAATTTTTTTTATCAAAAACTTTTACTCAATGAAAATCAATGATATACGAATTATATTATCTATTATTACTAATTAACCCCCAAAAGTTTCAGAATTCTTTTGAATGCAATTTTACCTAGGAATATTTTTTACAACAAGATGATGAAGTTAAAATTAAAAATTAAAAGATTTTTATGTAATAAATTCTGCTCTATCTCTCATCATTACAAAGTTATATTTAACAAACAAAAAAACTTTAAAAGAAGTCAGAGCATTTAATTTAGCTCGTTCAAAGTGATATTCCGTTGAAAGAAGATCATTTTAAATACAATGCACTATTCTCTTCATACTCAAAAAGTTTCGTTTTAAAAATAAAAATTTTTTTTTCTTTCGCTTTCTAAATATAACTTTCTAATGGTACGTGATAGAGCAAAACTTTTCACTTAAAAAATGTCTAATTTTTAATCCCCTATCATTTTGTTGAATAAAAATAAAAACACGAAAAAATGCTGAAATTTTTAGGATTCATTCCATCTTCATAAGTATCTCATTACTAAAAAAAGAAAAAAAAAAATATCTGCATAAACTTTCATTAAAATTAGAATCATCGAATTAGCTAAATTTCTTTGTAAGATGGTATCTATATGATCGATTTTATGTTTACTATACTAGATGATTACACGTAATCCTGGATACGTTTAATAAAGATAAAAGTTGGAAACAAACACAATATTACATAACGTAAAACGAACGATCGTTGTTTATCGAACACTCGTGGGAGACACGGATAAGCGATTCGAGAATGAAACGGAAAGTTACATCGGTGCAATTCCATCGAGACTCGGTCAATCACGTTTGTGACGACACGTGACTCGATTGATCCGCCTGATCGATGTACGGGCCGATTCGATCGATGGATCGATGATTGCCCTTGAAAGAGTCCCGCGATGGTAAGAAGCGTAGTCACACAGAGAATATATATATATAAATATATATATATGTATAAGGTGTTGATATATTCGTGGAACACGTTTGAAATTGAATCGATTCTAGAAGCCAAAGCAAACACGAAAGTATATAAAAATATCGGTTATCGGGTCTTATTTATTAAATTAACATTGCAATTGAAGTTTGAATTAAATCAGGAATAAATTCACTTCAATCATAGGTCATTTGTCTAAAGTAGAATAATATATATAAATTAAAATTTTTTTTAATATTCATTTAAAGAAGTATCAAAGTATAAGTAAGTATAAGTAATCTCGTTTGAGATTCTTCATTAGACGAAACGAGATTACCATCTTTATTTTTATTTCACTTCATCTAAAGTGAACTTAAATTGCTTAACTCAACAAATAAGCGTCGTATACCTCGATATTTTTATACATAACAACTTTTATGTTTGTTTTGAAGAAACATTTTGTTTATCTAGAAATCTTCCAAAAGTGTTCCAGGAATATATTAATACCGTGTATATCCGCGATCCAGTTGGTATATGCGTTTTGCGGCGATATTTCTCGTGTAAAATGGAGGGGAAAAAAAAAAAAAAAAAGGTGCAAAAGAAAGAAGGAAACTGGACCTCGCGGCGACTGTCACGTCGCTCGTTTACCATATTTAACGCGCCACGTGCCGCCTCGTCTCGACGACCTCGTCCGAGAATCGAGCTGTCGATCCCTCGATCAATCAACGTGAAACAAATAGAGACGTACCAGTCCTTTTTTTTTAAAGGAAAAACAGCGAGGTAGAGCGAGAAAGAGAAAGAGAGCGAGAGAAAGAGAGAGAGAGAGAGAGAGAGAAAGAGAGAGAAATCGTTCGATTGCACTCGTTTGATTGATTTCTCCAGCGATAGGAAGCTTCCATGGATACGGTTCAATTTTTATTTTCGTGTCGAGGTTGTGTTTTTTCCCCGATTCATGTGGATGGATGTATATACATGGATCTATATATATATATGTATAGATATAGCTGGATTGATGTATATCGTTACGCTTGACCTTGTATTTTTATTTTTTTTTTTTTAAGTTTTTTTTTTTCGAAGCTTTTTGTAATCCTCTTTTTTTCGTAATCCGGGTTCAGTGAAATCGAAAGAGGGTATATGCGGAAGTTTCATTCATTAGTTTTATGTATTTTAATTGTTAGGAGATGAATTAATTGAAATTAATTGAAAGAATAAGTTTCTTTTTGTTGTTTAATTAAAATATCAAATGTGGAAAATAATTTTTAAAATTTTTAAGAATAATAATTCTATGTATGTATAAGCATATTTTATTTTTGAGTGAAATTATGAAGTATCAAACATAGGAATTAAAAAAAAAGATATATGTACGATGGTTACAAAAAATATTTGCATATGTTTTTGTTTTTCAATGAAACATTTTTCGTTTTATCAGATTCTTATGTTACATTTGTTATTATCAAGAAATTAAGTGGAATTTCTTTTTTAATTCAAGTAAATATAAAATATTTAGATTATTATCATTTTTAGTATGAAACATAATTCTAAAAATAGATAGATATTTATCTAAAATCATGTTTGCACTCATTTTTAGAATGATCTCGTAAATCAAGTAGCAATGTCTATATTATAAAAAAACAAAGATAGCAAGAATTTCTTATTTTATTGATTAAAATGATGACTCATTAATTTTTATCTTATCAAATCGTATGCAGATAATGTCAATGGATCAATGGGGATAATGTTATGTGAGGTTAGTGTCAAGCAAAAATTATTTCAAATCTAACAAGTATATAGAATTTCTTTTTTACTTGCAAAATTTAAAATAAAATATTTTTCTTGATCTACAAATAAGTATATAATTTGATCAATTTACTTTAAAATAAAAAATTAACACAGTTTTATCACTAGCACTAATAAATTTAATATTTCTAGAATACATATAACGTAATTATCATAATTACCAATAGTATAAAATAAATAAGCGTTAAAAATTATCAATAAAAAAAATAATAACTAAAAAAAAGAAAAACATTTATCGATCCCACATATCGAAAACTGCAAATCCTGCTTTAATCAATCTTCCAACGCATCAAAAATTTATCAAACGGTCAAAAATTTATTTTATTCACCTCACAAAAACAATCCACAACTCGCATATTCATCTACAAACCAATTCAATTTATCAGAAGCACACCGACGAGCTTTTTTTCTTCATCGTAATTCAGAGCGTCATCGAGTTATCCGCCTCCCTCGTTCCACGTTCGATTTGTCCAGATTCCCTGATCCGATAAATGCCAGCAAACGAGCTAGAAACGTTCACCTATCTTCCATCCTCGTTCACGAGCATCGTTATTGTCGAACATCGTGCATATACTTTAGCCACGATTCGGTTCATTCACTTCTCTTCCCTTCCGCGTTCATTGATTAAGGTGCACGATAAACCACGTGTCTAGCACTTGTGGCATACTCTACTCGCGACCTTGCCCGCTTACATGAATACATACCGTAGTTTTACGTGTGCACCGTGTGTAAGAGTACACGATGCTTTGTGTACAGAAGCCAATGTGTGCACCAGGGGAGAAAGTAAATGTTTCGCGGAGTGTCTGAATGGAAAGGTACCAAGTAAGTAGCTTGGAATTTGTGGGAAGTGTTGGTCTGTGGTATAAGGGTCTTTGGTTAAATGAGTTCAACTGGATAGTTTTATCGTTGGCTTTCTGTTTGCTGTTTGGTTTGAAGAGTTGTAATCGGTAGCAATAGTATAGAGAACGATGTGAGTCATAGCGATGTTCGTCCAATCATAGAAAATGAAAATGCGTTTTAAATTGCCTAGAGTTATTATATTAAGTACGAGTAGAAGTTTGTGAAGGAAGGTTTGTGAGAAGTGTTTGACTTATGTGTAAGGAGTAAGGGTTTTTGATTGAATGAGTTGATACAGCTGGATGTATTTCTATTGTATTTTTTGTTTTATTTAATTTGAAGTGTTGTAATCCATAGTGGTAATGATACGAACAGTTAAGAATTATAGTATTGTTCCAGCAGTTGCAAAAAATGAAAATGTGTTTTAAATTACTTTACTAAATTGTCTAGGTATTGAGTAGAGCTAGAGAAATTTCTGTAAAGTGTTGATCTGCTGAAATAAGAATCTATGAAACTGGAAAATATGAAGTATACAAAAGAAGCTAATCAACAAGTAATAAAATTTGTATGGTTTTGAAATTGATTATATAATGAGGTATTTATTCTATTGTTTATATCATTTGATATTTTTGTGAAATAATGTTGATGAAAATATTAGTAAAATTATTCAATTAATTGATAAATTGTTCTTGTAATAGAACTATTTACAGATCCGATTTTATTTAGAAATATTTATATAATAGTAAAATTAGTACTTTTGAAGAGATTGTAATATAATTATGCTAAATCTTAAAGTGTAAATCTTAAATATTGTTCAAATATTTGAAATTAATTTGTATTTACTTGAAATTAGATAACAAACTTATTAACATTTCAACAATGAAAAATATTTAAGCCATTTTTATTTTGCTTCATTTTCAAATTCAAAACATTAAACTTTTTCTGTCATAAATTTTAAATATTTTTCGATAAAAATAAAATATATTTAAAAAAAAACATATATATTACGAAGTTTATTCGTTATTGTCAATAATTTTATTTAACTATAGAATAAAACAGATGGAGCCATTCATTTCCGAGTTTTATTTTATTATTATTTTTAAATCAACCAAAGCAAATACATAAAGCTTTATAACTCATTAAAATGATATAAATTAAATGGCAATCCATATTTCATCCAAAATGTTTCGTGAAACTTATCGATTAAAAGGCAATTTATAATTCTCAATACCTATATCTCTCAAATTAGACTATTTTATATTACATGCATTTCCATAAAATCAAATCCGATTTTGAACATGTGAATAATAGTTATATTTTCAGTTATTTTTTTATTTTTAATATATATATATATTATATACATATTCGTGAATTGTTACGAATAATGTCAATCATTCTGTACAGAAACAATATGGATTATCTTTATGCTTCAGAAATTATTTTACAAACGACCAATTTCAAACATTTAAACAACGATAAATAACGATTGTAATATTAAATAATTGCTTTTAATATATGCACTGATATAATATGTCATAAATTTAATCTCATATCTGATATTATTACAGAAATTGATAAAATAGATATATTGGTACGTCTAATTCTGTCTTGTAAATTAACTTATGAACATCGAAATCTAAAGTATTTTTGAGATAAGTTTACTTTATTTTAAATAAACATTAAATTACACAGTATGTTCAATTATTATTTTCTTCTTGTTTTTATTTTTCTTTTATTATTGCTATTATTGTCGTTATAAATTTATGTTGCTATTAATAAGAATTATATTTTCATTGCAACATTTTATTACTATTATTATTACGATAAATATTAATTGCAATTATTAATTATCTTAATGCTATTATTTAATGATAAGAATAGATAAAGCATGTAATGCATAATTCTTCTGTAAGAAAAATAATTGCATGCAAAAAGAGCATTTAGTTGCATTTTTTGAACTTTTTTTCTCTGATATTATTACTATGATGCGTACAATACTTTTATGTATATTTCATAAAAATGAAACTAGAAATTAAAATGTATATTCTTTCATTCAAAAAAGTTTCATAAACCGAGTTTTTCTCATTTAAATAATATTATCTTTTACCGTTTGAATATACTCCTTCGTAACTTATTATATTTATCTCTCACTTCGAAAATTATATTGTTTCTTTTTATCACTTTTTTTCCTTTATTTCTCTTAAATATCCATTTAAATAATATAATTTTTCACGCTTTGAATATCATTTTCTTACAATTACCTAATTCTTTTAGTTCTTTCAGATATTAAAATAATATTATCTTCTATTCTTTGAATATTGTTTTATCATAAGCACTTTTATGAATTTAAACATTTAAAAAATATTGCTTTCTATCGTTTAAATCCTACTTTCATAATCATAATTATATAATTATTTAATCATATTAAAATTTATAACCACTGTAACTATTAACTTAAAATTATACATAAGACAATATAATATTTCTCATCTTAAGTATATTTGTAGCTTTTAATGAAATAAGATATGTATTATAACTATTATAAAATGATATTTGTTGCTGAATTCTTATCGATATGTGATAATATCTAAGTAATATTACGAAAATAGAATATAACTTAAATCTCTTGAATAATTAAAAATTTCTAGATATCTATAATGTATCTATATTGAATTATGAGATTATTTAAATAAATTATTTGTAAAGATTTCAAAATTAGAAAAATATTAATAGAGAGAACTTAAGAAGATTAAACAATCTCAATGTAAAAGCTAGTAAAACAATTATGAGAATTTACAATGGATATATATGTTATTAAAAAAAAGAAAACTTAATTACTTTTTATTATTATTGATTATATATATTTTTTAATGCAGTTAATAAATAAAATAAATAAAATTTAGTGGAATTCACAAATAATTTTCTTTTAAATAATTATTATAATTGAAAAGATATATAAGAGATGATATATATCTTATAGTATACTCTCATATTTTAAAGACATCCTTATAACATTGTTATCTGTTTCTACATACCTTCTACTAAATAACATAGTAGGTATATGTACATAAATAACAATGGAATAAACAGGTTAAACATCGAATTTATCATCCGCACACCTCTTCAAATAAGAAGAGTATCCTGTATATATCACATACAAGGATGAATTTTAAAGAGAATAGCTTTGTTCTGTTGCGTTATTCTCATATTTACGTTGCGTAACCAACACTATGTATCAAAGCTTACGTATGGAATCAGATTATTATGGTAGAAAGGTGTTACAGTGCATGCACACAAATATAGATATAGACACAGGGTGCATGCCCAATAGCCTATATACAACTGTCACAATCTGTAGTTAGAAATTTCTATCCTTCCATCAACGATCCATCGTTCGTCATCGCGATTATTCGTTTCTTTTCTTTCTTTCTCTCCCCCTCTTTTTTTTTTTTATTTATTTGCAACGTCTCTTTTCAATCGAGATGGGACAAGACTAGGACGATCAGAAAACATAACCACAGGCGATAACGCGGTTGAAATGAAAGGGTCGCGTGCGTAGATCCGTCCCCGTTACGGAGGGGAGGGGAACGACACATTGTTGTCCGTGGTCAGGGCTGCAATCATTTTTTGGAAACAGATTTCAGTGGGTTCCCAGTTGGACCCCCACACTGCGGTTTGCCCGGTACCGCCGATTGTTTTCTACACGCTGTCTGTTGGGATTTATGCGACCCAATGCCCGTTACATTGTGCACGTTCGCTTTCACTTTGGTCCACGGGGGTGTGTATCGTGAAAACGTGTTGGTCGTTTTATGGATTCAAGTCGAGGGGATGATGGAGAGGCTTGTTCGAATTTACTCCCTCGGAGGAATGTTTGGTTATGAGAAGGAAAAATGATTTATTGCAATTTATTTTTCTCACTTTTGGGATTTGATATTATTAAATAATGTACAGTGAAAGTATTTGTGTATTATTTTATAAAGAATTTCATTTAATTTTGGTTTTAATAGAAATTTTTAAGTTTGATCCAACGTTGATTAATAGTAATGTGTTAATAAAATATATGATAGTTAAATAAGAGTAAAATAATAAATATTGTGTGTGATTTATAAAGGATGGAATGGATAGAAGAGTGTATGTTACATTTCCATAAAAATTTACAGGAAAAATAATTCACTCCTCATTAGCAATTAAAGAAGCAATTGGTGTAACGTATTTTTCAAGAAATTTTTCATAATGAAAGAAGAGCGTTACACTAGCTGGTTTCTTAATTGATACAGTGAACAGTGAATTATTTTTATGTTTTCCTATAAATTTTGTGAAATGTATAATACATATCTTAGATATTATACATTTATTCAATTAAAGATTCGAATTTTTTTTTAACTTGTAAAAATCATCCATCTCGAACAAATGTTGTTTTTACGAGATTTTCTTTCATGATAACGTTAAATCTCATTAAAAAATTTCATTTCAAATCTAAGTACATATATACGTATAATAAACAGATGTTATATCACTTGGCTATTTCTTTTCTTTTTAACAACTATTTATAAATTCGAATTTTTAAGTATGTTTTTTTCAAAAATAATGTTAAATATATAATCAAATTATTTTTAATTTGTGTAATATGTTTATTAAGTAGTACTTTAAATTAATCTTTCTACTATCTATAATATTTCACATATTATTAACCCTTTTTGAAAAATTTTCTAATATACTTTCAATGTTTTGAAACACGATAAATGAAAAAGTTTTAAAAGTTTTTTGTAATTTTCACAATAAATAAATGATTGTAATACTTTTATTTTTCTATTCGAAAAGATAACTCGAAATAATTCGTACATAATAGAGAATGAAAATTTTCCAAAGTAAAGTATAAGTTCTCAATGTAAACACCTGAGTTACCTCCGGCAGCGGTTGAAACGAAATCAAACAATACGTGCCATGTGTTTACCGTCCTCGAACTCCGACAGTAAAATTGAAGCAAACGTCCTGCTCTAGGACACGTATCAGTCGTGCTTTACCTTCGGTTTCGATAACATGGTTTCAGTGTCACGGTATTAATACATTCAATACATTATACATTAATATAATTGTATAAATTAATACATAATTTAAACGATACATTACGTGAGTGTACATTTGTTATCGCTGCATATATGTATATACATGTATGCAGTTATTTGTGCATTGAGAATAATTCTTTCGAGAATCTTGTGTGTTTTGTCCAGTTGAAAAACATAAATGATCCATCCCTTTATTCACCCTGTTGCTTCTTATTCCTTCTTGAAGATAAATCTTGGATAAGTTTTTATATTATTTGCATGATATTATATCATTACATTGAATATAGTTTTTTTTAGATTTAGTTTAGATAAATTGCAGAATTTTGATCGAATATTCATATTCATAATTTCAACCTCGTGTTGCAATTTCGTTTTAAGTGATCAATAATAAGTTAATATATTATTTGATTAAAATAATCGATAATCAATTATATTATTCATGATAAATAATATATTTTGTTAATTGTAAAAATTACAAACATTTGTATTAGCTATATTAAAAAAATCGCGATATAGGGAATTTAAAAATGTAAAAATATAGAAAATATACATAATATAAAAAAAAGAATATACTATATTTAAAAATAAAATATTCTTTATGATATTTAATGGATCAAACGAATCTCTGTTTAATTTCTATTCTTTTATTTATGTTCATAAAAATATCAATTTGCATGAATAGCCAAGTTATCAGTAAAAATATAATTTAAGAGGATATCAATGTCAATGTCATAATAAGATAGGAATAAAAGTATTAATTTGATGGTTTTATTCTAATGATAGTCGATTAGATTGTCTGATGAAAAGCTCTACTTAATATTTTATTCCAAGTTCTATTATTCATAAAATTAAAACACTCTTTCACTTTTAATTTTATAATTGATTCATCCCTATTGTAAACTAATTAATGAATAAATTAGCTATTACAAAAAGATATTACGATAACAAAAATTCCCTTTTTATAAATAAAGTTTGAGTGAAATAGTGTTATTTTGATTCTTTAAATTTATAATCTTTAATCATTATCATGGTAATAATAATTTTTTCTATCAATTTTTCAATAATAAACATAAATAGATTAAAAAATTAAAACTGAATACGTTTTACTTCTATATAAGATAATAATAATAGAACAGCAAGTAATTGATGTATCTTTCTCTCATTTAACAAACAATTAATTAATTTTAAAAAATTAGAAAGGAAATAAGAGCTAATTAAATTAAAATATATATTTTTGGCATAAAGATTAATAAATTTTTACTAATCCATTTAAACTATTTTATTATAATATTTTCCTTTCAAATATGAGAAATATTTTATGAAAAATTATAATATTCAATATGATAATGTGATAAAATCTTGTTTTATTTTTTTGATTAATATTTTTATCATAATTTAACAAAAGAAATAATGGATATTCAAAAATAGTAATTAATCAATTCTTCATAAATTTTAATTAAAAAGATATTAAAAAATATCTTTAAATTAATTCAAAATCTTTCAAGTTCCTAAATATTTGTTAAAAAGATTGTTTATCTTATTTTGGATATCCTTTTTACATCTATAATAAATGTAACTCTTGTTACAGAAAGAGAAGTAGAAAGAGAAAAAAGTTAGAAAGAGAACAATTAGCTTTCTTTATCTAGGACCAACTACGTAACAACCTTACATAGTAATATGCTGAAGTAGTTGATGGACTATATAGTATATAACGCGATACAGGTGCACGAGATACGTGTACTCGTGTGGCTCGACAAGATCGTCGGATTCTTGGCGAGAAAGCGAAACGCGACGACAATACGCTTCATTGGTCAGATCGAATGAACCGTGCTTTACATCTGGCTCGATACATGTATCGAATTTGTCTTACCTCAAATTCCTTTGGGTTTTATTATGATTTTGACATACAACGTGAAATCGTATAATTATTTAACATGATGGAAATGGAAAATAATAATATAAATAATTTATGATAGATCGAGAAAAGGATTGCATGGGGATTTATATCGAACTGTTATAAAATTCTTATTTAAAAAATTTTTTTATGATTTTCAAAATATTTATGTACAAATCGATATTTAAAGTTTAATTTAATTTTTATGTAATAATCATTCGTATCATTTCATTCATTCATAGCTGATTTAATCAAATATACCTTTATCTGAAGAAGATATGATTGAACAATTGATTAAATATGAATTGGATTATACAATTATTTAATATAGAATTAAAATTTCACGTGAATAAATAATAATAATGAATATTATATAATAATAAAAGAAAGTTAAACTTTCATGGCCGCGAAGATCTGAAATAAAACAATCTCATGAAAGTATACTTATAATATAATTATTTGAAGCAATCTTTTCTCAATTTAATTATAATATTTAATCAATTTAAACTTACATAGATTGCATAAAATAACTACATAAAACGAAACGAAAATTTATCTTCCTTTTATAAAATAAATCATTTTTCAAAAATAAAATATAAAACATATTTACCAAATTGATTCACAAATTATCTTTGACCGTTATGTATGATTTATAAAATAAATTACTCATCAAATAAAGTGCATCAGTTGGTCCTAATACATTCGATTGGCAAAATCATTCCGAGAAAATCGATTTCGAGCTGTATCTCAATCGTGAGTAACTGAAGATAGGAATTCCCGACGATTGGGTAACGTTTTCTTAGAGGCGCTGTTCGGCATGACGTTACGCAAGCTTTTTGAAAAAGCTCGAGTTTGCACTCCATGAAACTTGTTACGCAAGGGCCAGAATCACCAGTTACTTTCTCGACGATCATTGCACCGTTCACCTGGCATCGCAGACAATCCTGCTGACCAGCGCAAGCACATGCACACGATGCCTCGAGAACAATGCCAACGTATAAATTTTCAATAATTAATATTATAGTATTAACTATAATATCAGTATTAGATTGCAGTTATACATGCGAATTATGGATATTTATAAAATTTTTATAAATGTGATTAAAGAAGCAGAGTTTAAACAGACATTTGTCTTATTCTTCATAAATATCATATTGTATTGTATAATATGAATGATATATTCTTTCACTTAATGAAACGCTATTTACATCATATTATACCTGTCCAATATAATTGATGATAATTGATGACTCACGGTACATCATCTAAAAGAATTCGTATAATATAAAAAATGAATGTACATTTTTAAGGATTTCTTTCTTTAATCGGTGTATCAATTCTTTGTGATTGGAGTATAAAATTAACAAAAATAAAAGTTACATGTTCGATAAAAATTCCTGTGTTTGCTATAAGTTCTAATTTTTTTTTATTAAAATAGATTGGAGGACGTCGATGGTGAAAAATTTATCCAAATTATGAAAATAAAATTTGAAATTTTTAATATTTATTACGCGATTTAATTGTAATTTAATGATATTTACATAGGATGTTTCATAAGTTCATTTCTTATACGAAATCATTGCGTTCTATTTTCTATCTTCTCTGGTACAAAAGTTAAAAGTATGAAAAAAAAAGTTTTTTTTCATGGGGCTTTGTTTCGAGTAAAATTGATTTTCAAAGTGCGTAGGGTGCACGCATATTCTATTAAATTCGGTTCACTGAACATCGCTGTAGAGGTAGAAAAATAGTGATTTGTTTCGAAAAATATTATTTTCTTAGTAAAAGTATCAAAAGTTATTTATATATAATTGATATAAATATTGTTTCAATGTTTTAATTAAATATAATATAATTTCTTCATATAATAGAATAAAAAACCTATAATCACATCTTTAAAATTGCAAGCAGAATTTTTGTTAGATATTCCTATTTGTTATTCAAATATATTTATCAAAATAATTTTTCCCCCCTTTATTTTAATTTATTTTACAAATTTCAAATATAATTTTTCTTTTTTCGTGCAAAATCAACTACTTTTTTTCTCATTTTAACAACACTTTTTTGCTTTCTCTTTTATTTTATTCAACTTATTTTACAATATTTATTCCTTCATACGAAATCCTCTTTCTTTTTATCCATGTACACTATCGTCCACAAGTTTGAAAACAATAAAGAAATTTCAAATTAAAAGTGAATTTTGAAACATTAATTTATTATAATCGAAACTTTTTGAATAATAAAGTAAATTTTTTTTTAATTATCCCTAAACAATATCTATTAATCTTTTTTTGTTTAAAAAAATAGATTTCAACAAATATTATCAGCAATTATTTTTATATCGTTTATAAAAGATTTTTGATTTTATGCAATATGATTGTTTTCAAACTTTTGAACTGTAGTATATAGATGCTATCTGTTTTATATCTGTTTTAAGGTATGCTATATTTGTATGAAACAACACGCAGCACGCATCGATATCACGTCGGATGCACATGGTCAAAAAATCGTAATGTGTATCGCCAAGTTTTTTGAGTAGAATATAATATCCAGCGGAGCGTGAACTTGTGTAAAAACGTTCGAAATATTATTTCATACACATTGTTTTTTTTTTTTTTTTTTTCTTTTCCTCTTCCCATTATAATACGATAACACGTTTTTGCAACAATAACGAGTAAAACGTGTCGTTTCGTACTCGTAAAGCAAATAATTATTTAACTGTAACGAAATTCCACACGAATTAGATTATAATTATCCTTATTAGAACGTCGAGCTAATAGTAAATTAACGCACAATGTGTAAAATAACAGGATCCGCATCAAAAATTTTAACGATCCGTCTGTTCTTCCTTTTTTTTTTCTATTTGTCCTTCCAATTTTCAACCGCACGAAACATTGCTCCATGTATCTGAATTTATCATTCCTTTTTTTTTTCTTTTTTCTTTATTTTTTTATTTTTTCAATTCGGTTTCGCCTATTGTTCCGAACAAGGCTAGTTTTCAAATGAATTTTGGAAAAGATTCATAGAAATTCGTTAACAATTGACACAAGTTTGATATATGGATAAACATTTGTTTATATTTAATATAAATATTCGAATTTATTATATATATATAATAAATATAATATATAAATAGAAAGAAACATTTTATAAATTAATAAATTATTGAATATTTGAAAATGTAAATAAGTTATTATAGTCTTTATAAAAAATGCAGTGTAATTAAAAATTCACTTATATATTTGTTATTAAAATTTTGCATACTTTAAGATAAAAAAAAATTGGTTATAACTATAATATAATTTTTTTGAAAACTTAATATCTTCTTTTATTCCAAAAAAAGGAGAAATATATATTTATTTGAATAACGAGAAATATAAACGAGCAAATATTTAATTATTCGAGTATCAATTTAATTGTTCTAGTAATTGTTTATATATTGGATTATTTTTCACTCGAAATGTGAGCATACGAAAACATTGGGAAAAACGTAGAAGTTCAATAAAATACAATAGAATTGAGTATTGAGAGATTAAATTAAATTCACAACACTTTCGTTATTTACAATTATTCACACGATACCATCCGCTTTGTAGAATTATTCCTTTCAGCGTTTAATATATAATTCCCGTTGAACAAATAATTTTCCTCCGATAACAAGCGTCAGTCATTTTATTAAACCATTAAATAATATGTACTAACGTCGTATAATTTATATAACAAGTCAGTTACGACATAAAAGTAGAATAACTATAAAGAATCATTTATTTTTTAACCAACTATTAAAAGTATCTAATATTTTTATAAAAAATGTGATATATGATATATAATGTAATAGTTCAAGAAATATATTTCTTAATCTATAAAAAATATTTTAAAAATATTTTAATACATTAACATTGGATTCATGAATTAATTAAATAATTTAAAATCAATAGTATAAAATATCACAAAAGTATGCTAAATTTTCTTTCTAGTTGCATATTTACTTTTTTCATTATGCATTACTACTCTTCAAAATAAAATTATTAGAGTATGAAATAAATTAATAAATATTTCTAAAAATATTTTTCTATGTATTTCTCTATTATTCAATTCAAAATATAATTACAAAAGAAGCTCATATTACAAAATTTAAGAATATTAACCTATTCGAAGAGATTTTTATAAAATGGCCACAGAACTCGATATCTCGATTAATCGAGATAGAGAAATCGATTTAACGTGTATACTTCTTCTCTTCGTTCTCTCGATTCTTAGTGTAAACTTCTTTTCTCCATCAGATTCTCACGCTTCGATATGCGTTCTATTATATTTGTTCCATTATATTTTAACATGACAACTTTCCTCCACCTCTCCCCGGAGGAATCGTTCGGTTTCCGGTTCTCGTAGCTACGTTTTCGAGTTGGTCGATCCTTTGCACGCTCGCCTGCTCGTCGTCGTGATTCTGATTGGATATAACGGTCCCGTTTATCCGTCTTTCGATGTAACGAGGTAACATTGCAACGCTGATTCGAGACCTGTGACGCAGATTCGACACCCACGCGGGTAGAAATTCTGTTACTACGCCTTCATGGTAGATAACTTTTGCTAGAGCGCGGATTCATTTCTGCATGGATATTCGCTTTTTTTCATTTCTTTTTTTTTTTTTTTTTTCGTTCTTTATTTATCTAGAAGCGCGTAAAAATATTTCTGATTTCATCGTTCACCGGAATAGGGAAAGAAAGATGGAGAGAATGAAGAAGAAGACAAAGATAGGTTAGATATACTTGAAGGCAGATCTAAGTAAAATGAAATGATGAGAAATATGAAATATGTAAAATATGTAAAACAGTTTATTTGAAATAATAGATAGACATAAAATGAAAATAAAAATGATATGAAATAATATGAAAATAAAAGTAATGAGATTATAAAATGTGAAATGATTATATTTTTTTCAAATAGTTTAGGAACTTAGGTATTTTTTTTTATATGATCTTGTAAAATTAATGAGTATTTGGAATATAAATATTCAATTTCTGCCTTCATACACTAATCTCTTTGTACACTAAATGTATGCATGATTTTGTTATGACTACTTTTCAATTTAAATATTATTACTTTCTCCTTTCTATTTATATTATTGTATAGAATAAAAAAGTTAATGCTTTAAATTTTAGTTCTTTTTGATGTGTTGACTTCATTCTTCTTTAATATTGAATGTAATTGACTTTCTAAAATGGTAGAATACGATATTGTTATAGTATTTTTTTTAAATGTGTTAAATCAATATGAAATAATAATTTTTCTTTGTATTAATTGAAATAATATTTAAAGTGATTATTTGAATTTTTAAGTATATAATACTGATGTATTTTAATTATATATCAGGACATATAATCATCAGGATATATCATATATGAAAATTTCTTATTTTTATAAAATATAAAAACATTCAGTTCTTATTGATATTTATAAACAATGTTGAAAAATGTACAATTCGATGAAATGATAATAAAAAACCAAATATTAAAATATTTTGTTAAATAATGATATTTTAAATTACCGAATATATTTTAAATTAATTAATTATTCGAAATAAAAATTTGGAAATATTGATAAATTGGAAAAATAAATTTTGATATATTTTGTCAATAAATAACATTTTGATAATTTGTTTTTGATCATCTAATTTCTCTCAATTATCGAATAAATATAATAAATACCCTTGAAATTTTTGGGGGCATAAATGGAACGAAAGAGAATTAACAATTTCTGAATTAGCCAGATTTAGAGTGGGATTTTATCGTTTGATTTAATGACGCATCAATGGCTGGTTACGATAAATGTTGAAATCAAAAGGGTTTAAGCATCGACTTGTTTTGTTTCGTGCAGGAATTATCGTTATACGAATTATTCTTGCGATATAATAATTAATTAATTCGATTGTAAAATAACTGAGCATTGTGTAAATATACCAATCAATTGTATGACTGTGCCGTTATTTATTGTATTATTGTATATATTTGTAGGCAGAGTTGAATTTCTGAGAAATTATTTTTTAAAGAAATTCATGATAGAAAATGTTTTTGATAATTATACAAATTTATAATTTATCACGTTTGTTTCCAATATTAAATAAATCATTCGAAATATGGATATAATATCCATAATCGATATATATTTTATCGAATAATAATTGGAAAATGATTAATAAAATAGGTTGAAATGAAATATAAAGATAAAATTCTTTTTTTCTATTCATGATTCTTAGCAAATAAAAATTATTGAAGTTTCTTAAATCATTTGAAAATTGATTATTTCTATTTATTTTATAAATTTTTATTCAATAATTTATAATGTAATTTAAATTTTTTTATTTTTAGCAAATAATTGCTTTTATTGTGTAAAAATAATTGTAAGATAAGAATAAAGAAATTCAAATTAGATTTGATATAAATTAAAGAGAATTATCATTTTATAGTATTCGTAAAATATCATTTTAAAATACTAATAAATTTATAATATTACAATTTATGATATAACGAAAATAAAAGTTAAAAAAGAAATATTTTTAAAAACAACTGCTTAAAAAAGAAATAAAAAAAAAGAATTTAAACTTCAAAGCTTTTATATTAACTTAACTTAATCTTACAAAAAATATCTTTTGTGTACATTAAGTGTAGAAAATTAGAGTCAAATTTTTTTCAATTTTATAAAGTAATCATGCGATTTTGATTCCATCCTATTTTAGAAGTGATACTGAAGGCAGAGATAAATTTCTCTTAAATTATTCATCTTAAATCAACGGTATGTATGTATAAGTTACACGCGCATACATCGTTAAATTTAATAAAGAAGTTTAATCTAGAAACACGGTCTTCATTAACCCATTAAACTTTTTCAATAAATCTCTTCTTTCTCTAGTTACTCAGTAATAATTCTTTCCACTTTCTTTTCGCCATTTTTGAGCCAAAAATTGATCAACAATAATACACTTTGTGTATTAAATGTATTTTTTGAAAGTTCTTATTCTTTATTATTTTTCTTTGAATAATGACAAATTAAAGATTTATTGTAGAAAAGATTCTAAATCAACAAATTATCATAGGTTTCTATTTTTTTTTATAATATATGATTCTTTTTCATTTGAAAGATAGAGTTAATTAATAATTGAATTGTTTAATTAAACTTATGAATATTGATAAATATCAATAATGTTACAGATTAATTTTTTTATATACATATATGTTAAATAACATTTTAATAATAACAAAATTATTTATTTAAAATTGTAAAACTTTTTTAATAAATTTTATAACATTCTTAAACTTATAAAACATTTTTAATCAATTATTATATGTATAATATATTCAACATATTATTATAATTATTAATACATTATTTCTCCTTTTTTTTTATTATATTTAAGAAATTGAAATTAATATTTTGAAAACAATAGATTCTACTTTCAAAATTTCTTTCTTCAATTGTATGTATTTTGGAATAAATACAAACTTCTTTATGAATCTTCTTTTTCTAAATTTTACAAAACAAAATTAAGAATTTACCAAAATTTAAAACATCCTAATGATATAAAAACGAAATTAAATATTAAAATATGTTTTTACGTCTCTTCAATTATTCTTCGACTTTTATTCCTATTTCCTAACTCTTTCAAAATGTTTGAGCAAAATGTTGAAAATTAAAGTAATCAAATCAATCGATCTCTCTTTATGTTCATCGCACTTTTTGAAAAGCAAAGTTTAGAATATCCTCATCGGTATAACTGCTGTATATGGAGAGATGCATTGCTCCACTTGTGGTTCTTCTATTTGCGGTTGCAGAAAAGTTGATATCATTTATGATCATATAAAAATCAGTACCATTTGAGGTCGAACGAGCCAGAAAGTGAGCCCTCTGAAAATAGTGCCACTTGCGATCGTTCCACTTTCATTTGTAGGGAAAATTAGCGCGACTTTCAGTTTATTGAGCATATTATGCTTTGATTTTACCAAAACTATTATAAATAAGAATTATCCAATGTAATGGAAATAGAATTATTATGGAATAAATTAAAAACAAAAAGATATCTATAATTGAATATCTATTAATCAAAATTTATTTAAAAAATTAATTTGATTAATTTCTGTGTTAGAAATTCAGAGAAGTTATCAAAAAATCGACAAGATTGCGTAAGAGATATGGATCGAGATCTATGCAATTTTGATTATTTAAATACGCGATGGGAACATCTAATCTGATAGGGGCAAAAGATATCGCGAGGTGTATGATACATTGTGCCGCGATGCAATTAAATATTGTCTTCTCCCTACGCGGTCCAGTTCTGCTCGATTTCTTTTTGATTCAACCTGAGTCTGCCTCGTGGGAATGAGAAAACGTCGGTCTTTTTCACTTTTCTCTCTAGCTGGCATAGTTTCACGCAAGTGCAATTTTTAAACATTCTAAAATCTTCGCATTTTATTCGCATTTCGTCGATTTCTTCGAATATTTTTAGATTACGATTAGAAAAAATTAATTTCCTTTTTTATAATTTAAATATTAATTTAAAAAAATAAAATAGCTGTTAAATTAGGAAATTTTATTATCTTTTTCTGATTTTATTTATTTGTTTAGATTTTTTTTAATTAGAATTGGATAAAATTAATTCTTTTTTTTTATAAATCAGATTTTTCTCTTATAAAAAATTGAAATATTAATTTTTAATCTCCTAAATTAAGAAACTATATTGTCTTCTTTGAATTTTTTTAATTATTTGAAATTTTTTTATAAAAAAAAAATTTAACAAATTTATTTTTTGTTGAAATATTGAATAAATTATCGAAGAATTTCCATTAAATAAAAAAGAAGAAATTTTTATCCTTTCTATCGTAGTTTTTTTCTACGAAATTTAAATTATAAAAGTTGCACAAAAATTTAATCAAAATTTTCAAAATTTATTTTACCTACATTTGGAGTACAAATTCTTATCTAATAAATTCTAGAAATTCATTCAAATATTAAAAAATTTTTTTTCTTTTACATCTTTTATATTTCAATTAAATAAATAGCATGAAATAAAAATTCGACCAAAAATTGATATATACAGAAGCGATAAATTGTTCGACGTAGAAATTATCATCTACTATTTGACCACGATATAATAAATCCAAACAAAGGTTCGAAGCTGATTCTCGATAAATTACATAAAATATACGGACAGCATCGATTTGTTGTGTTAACATGATCAAATAAAACATGCGTTTTATCGCATAAACGATGGTATTAATTAGTTGACATTCGATAAGGAATATAAGTTACTACTGACTGCTTTTTTCCACGATTCTGTGCTAACCGTTTCAGGGATCAAGATATCAAATCATAGATGTTAACAAGATATATTAATATATGATAAATATTAATAATGCGAGCAGTAAAGTAATATTTGTTTTTTGTAATTAAAATCAATGATGTATTGAATATTTATAATTATGATATTGAATATTTTATTTTAAACAGATATATTTAAACTGCATGTATTCAGAAGAAGCATGGTGACAAAATATTTAACGTGAGAAAATTATAGAATTATAATAAATTTTCATCAAGAGTGTGTCTAACTATATAAATATATAAAATATATTATTGCACATTATTGTATATTTAATTATTGTATATTGTATGTTTAGTAAATTTCTTTTTTATTCTTTTTTCAAAGATATATATATATTTTTTGAGAACTCTTCAATCGTTCTATGCTTCTGATCTTATAATTTTCAATTTTTTCATTAAATTATTTTATATATTTGTGATTACATTTATATATTTCTGATACAATTTCTTATCAAAGAATGTAAATATATCAAAGTTTATTGACATTTGTAATTAATATCATTGTAAAGAGATGATGAATCAAATGAAATTTGATCAATGTTCGCTAGCTCGATTTCTATTGAAAGGTTGAATGAATTTAGAATAGGTCTTGATTAGAATCAGCACTTTGATCTCAACTATTGTTCCATCAAGACGTTACTTCCGCATGCTACCAATGTTGAGGATTATGTTTCGTGAATACAATAATTAATTCTCTATATTATTCGCGTGAATGCTTTGCTTCAGACAACAAAACGAAACCATTCCCTAACTACATATACTAACTACATACCGTTACTTGAGAGCATTAATGAGCGTTATTTGATTACAAACTTTTATTCCTTGTATGTATTCATCTTTCTGTGTAATAAAGTACAATTTTCTCACAACTTGTTTTTAAACTTATTAAAAACAATTTCATTTATCTGAATGTTTATCTAAATTTTTGTAATCTTCATATGAAAATTTATAACAAATAAATTCTATTTATAATTTATTTATTATTATATATTCATATGATTTATATGATCAATTTTTATAGTTATATCTTCGAATATAACTTACAAATATGAAAACGAAAAAAATATCTGATAATTATCAAAATGCAATATACTTATTAATATTTCCATTTATTTACTGTTTACTAAAATCCATCCATAAATTTTAAGAAAAATAGAACTAAAAGTAAATCGACTTAGAAATTCAAAATTTATATAAAAGATACTTATATATTTTTCAAAGAAAAAAGAAATGTTCTTATCACTTTAAAAATTGTCAGAAAGTTGAAAATTATCAAGATTTAATAGAATATTACTATTCCAACTTATCTTAACTCGATTTAACTCGATTTATGTTCATTTTCATCAGATATCGAATCAGAATAATTAACAAGTTTCTTTTGAATAAAATTCTCATGTAAATATTTTCGACTAATCCCATTTTCTTAATATCCAGTGTATAAGCTATTAACAAAACCTAAATCTTCTCTAATATAAGTTATTTGATTTCAAAAAAAATTAAATTACACTAATCACATCTACTTTTCCATTCTAGAAAATTGAAAAGTCTTTCATAAAATGAATTGATTTCGTCATTTTTCTTTTTACAAATATGTAACGTCCAACGATAAAATCAATATTCAAATTTCCCGCCAATCACACCATCCGGCACGAAGATTCAAAGTAGCAACCGCGTCGCTCTTTTCCCGCCGCGGCGACGAGGCGGCGTTTCAGTCCCACAAAGAGCGTATAAACGCTTGTGGAGGCCTTCGACTGCTGGCGGTGGTATGTGAAAGGAGAGTCGGCAGATATTTCCTTCTAGCACGCGCGAGAAGGAGGGAACGTTTCGAAAGAGGGAGAAAAGGCGAAGCGGTCGCGCGACCGAACGGAGCGAGAACCTCGAGGAGACGTGGACGGGGATAGAGTCGCTTTCGGGTCGTGGAAGAGGGAACAAAACGAGTCGAGAGGAGCAGCTAGAAAAGAGGTGGAAGGGGGTGAACGGGGTGGTTGATCTGTGTATATGCGTGTACGTCGGGCCGCGGTGGAGGGAGGAGGGAGGAGAGGGTAAATTTATCTGTTGGCGCCGCGCTGCCGAGAGGAGATCCACACTCTCGTCCACGATTTTACTGTTTCCAGCCGCGCCGTTACACGAAACTTTTAGTCCTATCGGCCCGTTAGAATTTTCGTGCGAGATGAGAAATGTCGACGGACGTCGTTGCCGAGCGTCATCAGGTTGCTTCTAACAGGTTGCTGGCGTGTCCCTTGTTGCGCATTGCTCTATTATTTATTTATTTGATGCAATTTTTTAATATTATATAATGGATATAGGAAAAGATTAGAACATTGGACGAGAGATGTAGATAATATTTTCAATTGTATAAAGGAATATGTTCTAAAGTTTTTTGGTTATTATTAAGTATTGTTAAATATTGTTAAGTATTGCAGAAATTAAGTATTGTAATTATATCATAAAAAATTTGTATAATTAATTATAATTGTATATTATAATTATATTTGTATAATATAATTGTATAATATATTAATTATAATTTTGAAATTATAATTAAAAAGTTCTATAATCAATTTCTTTATAAAAATAAAAACAAGATAAAAAATAAAAATATTAGTAGATGTATTTTTTATTTGTACAAAAAACATGCAATAAAAAATTATCTATATAACAAATTTAAATGTTATAAAATATAATTAAATATAATATAATATTTTAAAAATAATTTCTCTCAGAAATAAATATTTCAATTTTATTACTTTCGCATGATTCTTCATCATTTCATTGAACGAAAAATTTCATTGAATAAAGCGACGAAAAATCCTCTAGAAAAATATGTGTTTATATATATATGTATACGAAAAAGAAACGTATTTCTATAAGTTTTCCAAAAATACAAAGTGTGAAGCACTTTGTTTCGAATATAATTGAATGATAAATAAAAACTGCATCGCATGATATTTCAGTAACAAAAGAGGAGAAATATTTTAGCTAGTTAAGTCAGTTGTCCTGTGATATGTAATTCTATAATAAAAATGTAAAATTTTACAAAGCAGCGTCTGTGCCCTACCACTTTTATATATTAAAGTGAAAAGAGTACATGCGGTAATCCCTGAAACAAATTGCAAAAGGCGGCGCACAAAATTTGCATGATATACATTTCTCAAACAAAAGCTTTCAACTTAGTAGTAACAAAAATTGGATTAAATGAAATGTTTTAATATACTCCGCGACGTACTGTATGTGTACAAATTAATTTTAACTCTATATATGATTATTCAACTATGATTTGAAACCTATTTAAATTCTGATTTTAATTTTTTATTGATAACAATTTATTGACAATGTTCGTTTCTTATTAATGATATTTCTTATCATTAGTTTAAACATATTATAACACATTATAATATAATTAATTATAAATATAATTGTTATCAATTATATTATAATATTTTGAAATTTTTAATATTTCATACTTAAAAACATAATTTATATTTGCTTTCTAATGATAAAATTTACATTTTGTTAATTACATTGAAACTTCGCAATTGTCCATCAACCATCGAAAATTTCGATTAAGCCTGATATTATAATACAACCAAAATGTCAATCACCGATTTATCCAAATATAATATAACATAGCAATCCCACGATCGAATAAACAAATCCAATAATTAACATGAAGCCAAATGCTCACAGAATCAAAATGAATTCCAAATATCTCGTGAATAAAAAAAGAATTATTATTTATCATTTAATAAGAAAAAGAATTAAATTATTTATTATCATTGAAATTATCTCAATGTTGCTCAATATAGTTAATGGAAAAATATATATAATATTATAATGTGGAAAATAATTTTAATTTTTTTTTATTAAAAAAAAATATTTTGTTACAATATTTTATATTTATTATATATATTTTATAAAAACTATAATATTTGAATTCTTTATTATATTGCCATTAATCATTTGTGTCTATAAAATCTATAAAAAATTGTTACCTAATAAAAAAATAAATAAAGGTAAGTATTTTCAGAAATTGAATAATATATATTCAATAAAAAAATATTGAATATATGTTTATATGATTCACACTTCTTCTTTATCAAATAGTCAAATAAAATATACATCACCATTTAAAATATATGAAGTGTTTTTATAATACTTGAAGAGTAATTCTAAATTTCAATTAAATTTTAAAAATATTTAACAGCAAAAACTTGACACAAATTGCAGAATTTTAATAATTTTATAATAAATATCTCAACAAAATACACAACTTAAAATACACAATAATAATATCCAAGAAAATATTATTCAACAATAATATTTAAAAAATATAAATAATTTTAAAAAATATAAATAAAATTAAGAAAATCGTACTTATTCAAAATAGTTATTATTTTTTTTCACACTGTAATTTATAAATCATGATTTATATAGATATCAATGTATATCTGAACGTTTATAGAAGCTTATAGATTCTTGTGAGATTTAGAATTGCAATTCCATTTTTGCATATTCTTTATTAATCTGTCAATCTCTCTTGATTAATTAGTCAATGACTTTTTTTGAAATGAGATAATAGATGAATTAGAAATAAATGATGATATTTACATAATAGCTATAGAATCGTTCATTCGCAATTCAACAATTATAGTATTACGAAATTAAATACTGAATAGTGATTACTCTTTCACATGATGATTCGTGAATCACGATTCATATGCTACGTGTCTGAGATTCCTAGTATTTAATTTCATATTATTCCTTTTTTCAACTTATTGTGAATAAATTTTGTAATTATCATTTATTTCTATATTTCGTCAGTTGCTTCGATTCGAAGAAAGTCACTATTGAAAATAAACATCCAAGAATACACAAAATTGAAATTGAAATCTAAATCTCACTGATAATATATACAATTGATATCCATCATGCATAAATCGCGATTTACGAATCGTCGTGTGAAAGAGAAGTTCCAATACTAATCGGTGATAAACGTTCCACGTTTTGTTCGTGTGAAAAGTTTCGGCGTGACTACGATGCGCTGATACAATAACTACAATAACTCATGTGAATTATAACAGGATGCAATACGGCATTAAGTTATTATATTTAGGAGTGCAAATGAATAGGCATGGTATAAACGGTTCCGGTTACATCGCGATTTCTCTGGTGCCAGAATCTTCTCATTGCTCCTTCTGGATTCCATTCCCAGAATCAATATCGTTGATTACTCGACACAAAAATTATATTGTGTACAAAAATTTTCGAACATTTATTCGCAACTTCGTTGAACTGTGATGATATGTACGCAGTGGATTTTTTTATCAATATGAAGAAGAAAATCATCGAGACTGCTTACAATATTCGCATAGATAATTCATTTCCCTATAGATGTCCCCACGGATGAACGAGATTGCTTATTGTTTTCGAATCTTGCCATTTTCCTGCTCGAATGGTTCGAATTGCTCGAGTAGCTACACACGGGAATGCATGCATGCGTGCGTAAATACGGAGAGCTCGTGTATACTCCGGAGGCCGTGTGCACGCCGAGCAAATCGGCGAGGCAACGGTTGAGACGCACGCGAACGGGGGACGAGCGTGTTCTCCGTGTAGCGGTAGGCAATGAGGCAGCTGAAGGAGAAAGAAAGAGAATCGACAGAAGCATGGTACCGAAGGACAGACTCATTGAGATGGAAGGCAATTTACCGGCTATCGGAGAGAGATGATGGTATGCCACGCGACTGACGAGGAAAACACGAAGAACTCGATAGAGAAAGAAAGAAGAAAAAGGAGAAACCTTTAGCGTGCTCTTAGGATTTTCTTTTTCCTTCTTTTTGCTTTATAATGGATAAATCTTTTAACTTTTTCAAAATTTTTCTAGAAATTTTCTTTATTTTTATGAATTATGTTGTTTATACATGTGAAAAATTAACCATAAATCAAAAAATTGTGAATCGTTACATACTCTTTTAAGAATATTATAGATAAAATTGATCTAATAGTGGAATACTTGGAAGATATAATTATGTCAAGGCTTATATGTTATTAGTTGGTATAGTTTATATATAAAGAAACAAGATAGAAGAAAATCATATAAACATGTTTTGTAAATGTTTAAATAATTTATTACGCGATAAATGATTACTTCATTTCTATTCGTATCTTATTCATCTTATTCATATCTTAGTGATATGAATAATACGAATTAAGAATAAATAAAAGCAAATCTATCTATAATTTTATTATTCAACATGTTTATTTTATGAAATTAATTATTTTAAAATTAAAAAAAAGAGATTCTTCATGATAAATTCAGAATAGATTCTATATGATTTTGTTATCTATGTTATTTTTTGAGGTTAACCTTGTTATACACATAGGCTGCGCGCTATACTCTTATATCCTGAACGAAAGAACGTTATCTGCGCAACTGCGCATGCGGTTTGTTGCTTTCCCCACTCTCTGTCTACTTCTTTCGCGTCTCCTTCGAATGCTGTTTAATTCTTTTCTCATCGATTCCTTTCTTTTCCTTTTTTTATAGATTTTTTTAAGTTTTTATTATATATGTTTGGATGTTAATCTATCATACGATTTCACAAAACGATCGCAAATTTTTTCTCTCATAGAAAAAGAACGGTATTGCAGTTTGACTAACGTTTTTATTCTGCGGAACGGGTTAATTGAAAGGAACGAAACAATTACTCGGACGAAGCTTATCCTTCGATCGCGCCTTTAGTTTAAATACGAATCAATTCACGATTTGTAGATATACCTAGTCCTGCCATTAATTTCGTTTTAAATTTGTTCGAAAATTGTATAATCCAAACTTATATGAAAACTTCTTTAATTCCTTTCTTTTATTTTTAAAAAATCGAGACTTGTGATTGTAGAAAATCTTTTTTCTTTTTTTTATTTATTGTCGAGATAATTTTCTCCATGATTTTTAAGCATTCTGAAGAAAATTCGCTGAAATTCTCGAAATAATAAATTACAGATAAAATAAATAAATTACAGTAGACTTTTAAGTTAAACTTTTCAAGTTAAATTTCAATCATATTAATTGAAGTTTGATTTAGATTTAATAAAATTTCTCAAATCTAAACTTTATATTATTTATTCATCGAATAGTTTAAAACTATTCATTGGAATGAAGCATAACTAGGAAACAAGTGGCGCCAGTGGTACCATAAACAAGGTCAGAAAGTTCCACGGAACTGCATCGCGGCCGTGTAGCGGCGCAATAGCCATCGAAGAGCGGATCAGTCGCTGTGGTACCGCGTTATTCCCTCTCGCACTTTGTACTCGTTAAGGTCGCCGGTGCATTGGTCAGGGGCAAAGGCATAACTAAGCGGCTCTACGTGATCCTCGGCCTGGTGGCTGCGTGTGCACGCGCGCCACGAAGCGAAGTTTACAGTTAGCCACTTTAAAAACACACTGGCTGGTCTTTGGAGCGAGAAAGAGAGGTGGGAGAGCACGCCGTCCGAGCGGATGGAACGTGGCGGTGCGGGAGAAGAGAAAGAAAAGCTGCGACGCGCGATCACTATGGCCAATAGTGGGGGAAGGACAGCGAGGAAAGAAAAGGAGGAAGGGAAAAAACGACGAAGACGAGAGAAACGCGCAATCATCGCCGTGGAAGAGAGCGGGGTTGAGGCGCAGCAACAACGGTTGGTGGTGGTAACAGAAGGAAGGAGTTGGTGTGGCGGGGGAGGAAAAAGTCGGCGTGAAGGGAGAGAGAAGAGACACGGACTCTATAACGAGACAAGGTTGGGAGGTCATCGGTTGTTTGGTGGGACGAAGACGGCCGACACTGGCATCAGGCCATGAGAAAGAACGCTCCCAGGCATACTACTCACCTCTTCCCGCTCCCCTCTCATTGCTTCGTGGGAGCAAGTGAGACGTGAGAAATGTACGCGAGAGACACTCTCTTGCACTGTGATTCCGTGAGCACACTAGGGAAGAGAAGGCGCGCGCGTGCATATAGATATGAGAAGAGAGAAATGGAGACGGGATGGAAAAGAGACGACGCATATAGAGAAAGAGGGAGAACGCTTCGCTGTACGGTGAGAAAAAGCAAAAGAACCAAAGATGCTTGGCTGGTTGGCTTGGCTGTTTCTCCTCGCCGGTTCTTTCTCTCCTTCTCGATTTTGTCCGCTCGTCCGTTCGCGCGCGGCTTTTATCGGGTCCCTCCAGCTTGCCTCGCCGAGCGTTTGCATGACAAAGACGGGAAAAAGGCCATCGAGAGAGGCGGCGAGACTACGGCGCAACGCGCCAACGTTGGTTCTCCGCGCGAAGGACGATCGTAACGCCGCATACTGGGAAGATTCTGAAATTCTCCGCCGATAGGGAGCCCTCGAGAATATGAGCGCTGGAAATAGCGTCTCCGTTTCTCGAAACGACAATTCTCTGTCTGACGAGCGTTATATATTGTTATTTCACATGGGACCGAGATTATTATTCGAACACCACTGCAGGGCGTAGCCAGGTTCGTTAAATTCCAGAAGAAGGTGCAGCTTGATCAGCGTACAGAATGAAAATGGTGGGGGGGAGGGAGGTTATTCCAAGAGGTAAATGGTTTAACGATTTATGAATATAATCGTGTTGCCATAGGAATGCAATTTGGATGTTGCAATTGTGAAAAAAAAAAAAAAAGATTTTATTATATCTCTTATATTTTTGCATAAGTTAACAAGCAAATGTAAGAAACATCAGATATTGCTCCAGAATTCTGTGAAACCTTTTTCATTCTTTTCCAGCAACCTTCAATCCAATTATCCTGATTTAATTGCCAAACTTGTCTAATTACTAAATCGTTTCACGAATTGAATTTTCTTCTAAACAGTTGGCTATTACGAAAATCGATCGTGCATCCTCTTTCTTTTCTTTCCTGTCAAACTTTTCAAATACCTTCGGACTTCGTGGACTTCGAACATCTCTCATCGAACATTTCTTGTGTGTGTCGTAACAGAGAGAACGTTGGTGAGCATCGAAGAAGAAGGACCGGTTCCAAAGGATGCTCTTTCGTCCTTCGCAGTTGCTGTGCTCACTCGTTCTTCTCCTGCTTCTTCCTCCACCACCTTTTCTTCATCATTGCCCTCTATCCTTGCCATTCTCCTTTTTCTCAATCCTCTTCTTCTTCTTCTTCTTCTTCTTCGTCGTCGTCGTTGTTGTCCTTTGCTTCGTCGTTCTCTCTGCACGCACGATGCTCAACTAACAGCTTCGTCCCTCTTCCTTCCCATTCCCCTCGATCTTCGTCTTGATAATTTATTTTTAATAAAAGAGCAGCGCCATCTTCGCGTCGAGAAAGTGCCATGGGAAACTCACCGTGCCGGTTCGTTTGCCGAGCACTCCCCTTCTCGAAAGGGGATCCTTTTCACGGACGATCGATTCCTCTAGCTATTCCTCGAGCTGCCACGAGGCATCCCGCCACGAGCTTCTCTCATCATTTTCTTCTTCGTCGTGCAAGGTCCCGACCTTGCAAACCGCATCAAGAAGTCCTCAGGCTGGCATACCACGATCATTACGAGCCGCTATCGGCTAACAGAGAGAAACGATCCTCGAGGGCTCGAATCGATACACGGCGGTACGAAATGCCCCCGTAAAAAGGAACGAGTCCACTCGTTTTCTTCGTGATCCCGCTCGTGACAGTTGGATGGCAGAGCGCGGTAGCCGCTTTGAATCCGCGCAAATGAGCGGGATTGATGATGGAAAACACGCTACTAGTAAACGAACCGTTCGACTAACTGCTTACACGTGAGCTGGAACGAAAATGTTGATAGGAATTTGTCGAAGAGGTTAATCCTTTAAAGCATATATTTATATATATATATGAATATGCGCATTTGGTGAGTCTTGTCATTGTGATATAGATCGTGGATTGGATGAAATGAAATATAGGAACAAAATTCTTTTTTGAAATTTATGATTCTCAATAATAGATTACTTTCTAATCTAACATTCGAATTATTAGAATTTTGATTAATAAATTTTTTAACGTGTATGTCCATTGATTTTATAAATTTTTATTTAATTTTAATTTTTGATTTTAATAGACAATGCTTCTTGTTATATAAAAATAATTTTGGGTAAAAAAATTCGAATTAGATACGAAATAGGTTAAAAAAAATATTATTTCAGAAATCTAATTTACATATGTATATTGCGAAAGTTATTTTACATGTTCATTTTACAATATCATTAAATTTATAATATAAAATTGAAAAAATATTTTAATTACAATAGGTATAATAAAAATGATAAGTATAATTAATAAAAAATTCAAAATTCAAAATCTTTGTGGATCACAACTATGATGGATCAAAGAATACTTTTAGATTTTTGAATAATTTATTTAATTTATTAGTTTTTGAATTCGTTTTAATAATCGCAATACACTGTTTGTCATTATAATTGAATATTAATTAGTAATTTCTAATAGCATATTTTAGAATAATTTCTTTTTAATATAGGATATTATAAGGGAAGATATCATTTTTAGAAACATTTTAAAAATTAATTCTGGAATGACACATCAAAGTTTCTCAAATATAGCACGATTTTTTTTAAGTTTAAACTATTATACAAATTATAATATTTTGATATTATCCATTATCCACTAATATTAATAAAATTATTTATTATATAATAAATAAATTATAATATTTCAATTCTTTAATAATCAAAAATAAATTATTAAAATACTTTAAAATATATTTATAAAAAAAATATAAATATCGATTCAAATACAATATTTTTCTTCACGTACTATTAAATATTTTCAATTTACATTTTAACTTTAAACAATTTTAATCTATTGTAATTATTAAAGTATTTCTAATTATTAAAATTTATCAAGGCTTGTAAAGAACGTAACAGTGAGTAAAGAACTAGCAGACAGAGAATGAAAATTGTTTGTAACTCCTGTAATTGATAAGATAGAAAACACGTTAACAAACGGTATTAATATTGATGACTATGTATGCGTTGGTAGATGCTCGTGCATGTGAATCGATATATATGTGTTCTCGCGTGTACAATACACACACAAGCATCTACGTGTCGAATAACAATGGGGTGGCAACGTTATCGATAAATTACCATTACCGTTAGTGCCACTGTTGGTTACGTTATCATGTAGCATCTCTATTCGCGAATGATGTGCTGTACTGATAGTCTATTTAGCTTCCTCACATGACGAGAACAACACTACGTATAGATGTGTACATCAGTTATTTATTTTACGTTTCTTCTTATTTTCTATCTTCTTTTATTTTAATAATAAAAGTCTCATTAAATATTAATTGGATTATGTTTATCACATTAAATAATAAAAGAATAAAATAATTAAGAATTATAATGAAAGTCAAAGAACGTTAATAGATAAAGAATTTTAACATAATAATAATTAAGACTTAAGATATAAAATAAATTATTCGAATAAAAATGGAAAGTTTAAATATTAATTGAATCATTTTTGGTACACTAATGAAAAATAAAAAAATGTTAATAGATAATAGGAGAATAAAAAATAAGGAAATATAGATCCAAGCATGGATATTGTATCTAATAGAAATTAGAAAATATTAGTGGATAATATGGATCCAAGCATGGGGAATTGTATTTAATGAAAAGTAAGGGTAAAAGGTATATTATATAGTAGATAAAGAATTTTAATAGAATATTTTCTGCTTGAATTAAATTATTTACATTTTATTACAAAAAAATTAAAAATTATATTTGATAGAAATAAAGAATCTTATAATTAGATTATAAATCTGAAAATAAAGAAATGACATTATTATTGAAAGCAATTCATAAAAGATTGATTTAAAAATTTAATTGTTGATTGAAAGATCTTTATTTTAATTTATAGATCCTTTATTTAATATTTATTTAGTTCTCAAGAAAATACATTGTTGATATATTTATACTTGTTTAGTATTATATGTATTTTTCTTATTTTCTTATTATTATTATTTTTTAGATTATATATTCGTTTCATTTATGTATCTGTTATAGATCGTGGAAATAAATGAACTAATTATGGGAAATTACGATTCTTATAATGAATCGAACGTGTAAACGATATAAATAATAAATATCCATGAGTTATATTCAAGATATATTTATTTATTTAGTTAGATATTATTATATATTATATATTATATATATTATAGATTTTTTATTATATATAAATATATAGCCTTGTTCATTTTTTTTCACCTGAAAATTAAAAGAGTAAATATCTGATGATTTTTCTTATTTTATCTGTAACTCGATTGTGAATTAATTTTAAAATATTTTTCTTTCATAATTTATACTTATTTATTAATTTATTGAGATTTAATAATGTGAATTTTATATTATATTCCTTGAAAGAAATAACTTCTTTTTTCTTATACACGCGATTCTAATATAAATAGTAATCAATATTAAATTTTATAAAACTTTAAAGACTATTTTTTTTCATTCTTTCGTTTTTTGATTTCACCAATTCATATATTATAAATAAAGTTTTGCACTTTTTATAAAATGTAACATGAAATAGGAACAAATGATCGTACAAAAAATATAAATAAAATCGTAATTTTCAAAAAACGTAAAAAAAAACAAATGATTAAATAAAAAGATACAAGTAAAATCGTTGGAACAATAAATTAATTCACTCCTAGATTGACAAAAGTTAGATCTCATTACATTTTCAATATAAAATCAACACCTTTGTTAAATTTATTTTCACTACATGGTTCTGATAACGTATCAATATATAAAGATTGATAATATCAGACAATAAACATCCCTTCCCCGATTCTCTGCATAATGAATGAAACAAGCTTTGTTTCTCTTCCTTTAGCAAACTCTATTCGAATATAATAAATGAGCGTGTCGCGCGAGCAGGTTTTCAAGCACGAAGCATTGATGGAAATTTAATATGATGAAAAAGACACTTGAGGAGGATTTTAATATTGCCAATCTGTCAGAAACAAAGCGACACGATTCTCTTGCGTCACCGCATGATTAATAATTTATTATTTGTCCACCAGTAGGTCGTTTAGTGCACCACTGACTTTACATATTCAATTTTAAAAGAATTTTGTTTTTTAAAAGATTTTTTTTAAAGATTATT
Source organism: Apis laboriosa (assembly GCF_014066325.1). Classification (NCBI taxonomy): domain Eukaryota; kingdom Metazoa; phylum Arthropoda; class Insecta; order Hymenoptera; family Apidae; genus Apis; species Apis laboriosa. The sequence goes on along the minus strand of NW_025221084.1, from coordinate 2,273,612 downwards.
TAAAAATATATTGGAATGAGTCAGTCCGTATATACTATTGAATCTATTTTGATCATTTTTAAAAACTTTTTTTTAAAATTCTGAGCTAATGTTTTTCAATCCTTTTAATTACTTTTTGAGTTATTGAATAGAATTATTTTATTTTAGAAGATAGAACTTATGACACGAATAATATTAATAATATATATTCGTTATATGTTATTTTAAATATATTTATAATAAATTTTAATAATAGATTTTTATAATAAATATAAATAAATTTGAAAATATATACATATATTGAAGATCGAACAATGCCAGAAAAGATGATGATTTATTATCGATTTTTTATTCTTACCAAGTGAAACTGCTAGAATATGTAACTATTATATCATTTGAAATTTTCAAATATGATCGTTTAAAGTATAGTGAATTTTTATTATTTTATAAAGTTCGAGAAAGAAAGATAAAAAGAAATATAAATTTTTTATAGGCATTTCTGATGTCAATCTTATTGCATCTTTAACAAACGTATTGCATAACAATTTGAGGTTGCTTGTTTCTAGTAATCATATTAAATGCAAACAATAATATGAAGCATTTTTATTTTTAATATATACAAAGAGATAAACTATTAATATGATGTCTATTTTAAAATGAAAAATAGATTTTTATGATAATATAAGTGAAATATATTATTTTAAAAATTAAAATTAGATTTACCTAAACTATCTAACATTAATACTTCATAATAATTATAAAAGCAATTTATGATTCTGCTTATTATTCTTCCCTATCATATTATTACTTTCATTTCATACCACAAATTTCATGCTATTGAACCGTATAATTTAAATTACAATTAAACATGTATATTTGGCTAATGATTTTTCATTATCTTTCATTTCGTTTTTAAGATGTCGTTATATTTTCCAATTTATATTTTATGTCTTTCACTTATTCCTTGAAAATTCATTCATCTTATTTCTAATTATACCATCAATTATTGAACATTCTACATACTAACATTTTAAAAATAATTAAATACTTTCAAATTTTCTTAAACAATCTAACATATTTAATAATAATTACAAAAATAAATGAATTTTATTACTTACATTATTCTTTACTTTTTATATTATTTTTATATCTACTAATTATATTATTATCTACAAATTTCATGTTTTATTAAATAATATAAATTGATAACTTTCGTTTCTTCTTTCTTCAATCATGAAGAGAAAAGATTAATTAGATGCATTAAAAAAATATATATCCTTTTCCTTAACAGAACATCTGTCAAAATTATTTATTTTAAAATTTATTAAAATTTATAAAAATTTATTTAAAATCTTTATAATTTTTGCAAGATAAAATTCATTCGTTGACAATATTCTAACAGAGTTGGTGACTCTGACTCTAGGATGAAAGTTGCTCTAGCTAACCAGCCGGCTAGAGCCTGGTCTGGCTACTTTCTAAATTTAGGCGCTGTTGCTTTCACGAGCCGAATTTCTGGACGAAATCACGTAACATCTAGGGGTACACACGGTCATCATTCTCGATACCGTATCGGCCAATAACGTTAATCGAGCCGCGTACAAAAACAGTTCATCAATTTCCCGCTTTTACGCGTTGTAAACGATGTTTCACTGTTAAATCCAGACGACTAACAACGATTTATGTTTGCGTTTAATTGCACTTAACGACTTGTTAGATAAAAAATGAAAAATATTGTCGAAATTCTGATAGTCGACAAGAGCCATATACATAACGGAGTTTTATAGAGAACGATTTCAATTTTCCAATAGATTTCTTTCCTGAAAATATTCTTTTTTTTTTCATTAAAGCATGATTTCAAAAAGTACAATGATCCTATACGTGTATATTATATTTCAATATTATTCGTCTCTTATATCAAATATAATCTTAATAAACAAATACAGAGTGAAAAATAATTATTAAATCTCTAGTAGAAAGAATTTAAATAAAAAAAGTATAGAAAATGAATAAATTATCAATTATTAATTAAAGATTTTAATTTTACTTTAATTATAGATTCGATGAATAAGTAACGATCATTGAAGATTTTATTAAAGAACGTAATATTTAATAAATATATTTTCATTTATAATCTTTTCATTTCAATCATAAATCTTATCAAACAATTTCAATATTTTTATCGATAAAATAAAATTTTCAGTTCGATTTAAAACGTAGAAATTCGTTTCTCCGAACGTTCCTCAACTTTCGATCGTGACCGAACGCTTCCTCGAAACCGCCCTAAAAAAAGATGGCGGTAACGGGACCGGTAGTAACGTTCACTCCAAAGCAAAGTCTAACGTCGTTGTTATAGACTTGAAAGAATACGTTTCCACAATACGTTAATTGCTCTCTATGAAATATTCTCGACGCAATACGACGATTGAAATTAAACTCGATGCGAAATAGTTGGAATCGTATGGTACATACACATGGTATGTATGTAGATTGAAGAGCATGTGATTCACGATATGAGTCAAGCCTGCAGGAGAAGGCGCGCCTGAGTCGCGCGTTTTCTAACTGGCCACTTCGAACGCAACTTAAATGCGAAAGATCGGAAGGGGCTGACCGAGATCGGTGTTCTGGAATCTCGATTTCTCGATGCAGTTACCTGTTCGAGTATTTGTTATCGGTACAGCATAGAGATAAGTTGGGTAATTAGGATGGTTTTCTTGACGATTTGCGGAAAAAAGTTATATTATTGGGAAGTAAGTTATGTGTTATGATGACTTTTTATTTTTTTTTTTTTTTTTTTTTTATTTTATTATTTTATTATTCTCTTCCTTTCCTAGTGAGGTCGATTCAAGTCTTTGTGAAGAGATTATTTTGTAGTACAATGTACAGTTAGAACTATCCGGAATATTATCATACTTCTAGAATCTAATGAATGGTTTTTCATTATGCGTTCTACTTTCTTTTTAAATAATTAAGATGTCGTTATAACGAAATAATAAATATATTGGACAAGTGAACAAAGAGCATTTACCAATTACTTAATAGGATTAAATTTTACGAAATTTAATTTGAAATTAAGTTTTCTGTTGAAAATAAATAATCTTTTTGTAATAAAAAAAAACAACACATGTGAAATGATTAATACGTTTAAAATATATGGGGAAAAAGATATAATATATCTACGAAAAAATTATTAAAATCAAATATTTTTATTTCAAATGAATCTTTAAAAAGTATTTAAGTTATTCCTCAAAAAGAGTCCATTTGTTATTTCAATATTAAATACATTACTACGCTTATAGGAACTATTAAAATTTCAATATAATTAAAATTTCAATACACGATCTTCCCAGAGTAATCCAATCAAAATTCACTTACTGCTAATGCTCAAACAATATGAATTTCTTAATCTCCATAAATTATCCATTTTAGTTCCCATGTCAAGGCATCAGGGAATCATCAAGGCGAGCATACAGGAAACAAATCTTATCGACGTGTCGTATCTTATTTCGCGAGATTCGTTCCATCTTATCGCATTTATCGGCTATACAAATCTGTTAATTCCGCCGATACGCGCCTTGGAATGCCTTCGTATCATCCCCCTCGCGACCACCAGGCTCAGAATCGGTGATTCACTCTGACTCAGCGGTTCGTTTCGTCGTATTTAATGTCCTGGAAGCGGAGAATCATGCGCGGCAAAAGTACGAACGCCCGCGGGTTGATCGGTCACGATATTCTTCGCGTCATGGAGCAAAACTTCCGCGAACTTGTATGGCTATTAGACGTCTAAATAACCGAATGAGAATCTGCTCGATACAGATTGGCGCAAGAGCAACGAAAGAAAACGGGAGCAAGTCGATGTTCCCCTTTGTTCTTGGCAAAGATTTTTCACCCGAACAGACGGTGTTGCGTAACACGGATCATTGGAGACCGAAGCGACGCCATTCTACTTATACGATTTTAGTCTCGAGAAAAAAATTGGAACCTGGAAGAAATTGCATGATAAAGGGAAAATTTGGAATGAAATTGGAGGAAATATTGGGAAAATGGAATATTTTATTATGAGCAAATCCTTTGAAATATTAGAATTTCTAATTTTATTGTCAATTAAGATATGGAGCTTTATTGAGAATAAGATTCCATTTGAAATAAAGTTTAGTCTATCATTGCTATAAATAAATTATCTATTGCGTCCTATATTTAATACTAATAAATCATAGTTAAGTATTATTTATTATTTCATCATTTAAAGATAAATATAAAGATAAATTTAAAGTAAATTTTCTTTTAATAATTGAAATATAATAAGCATGAAAGTTGATTATTTTTTATTTCTTATTCTTTAGACATTGAAATAGATTGAGATTTTTGTAAAGAGTATTTGAATAAAATAGATTGAAATTTTAAAGGATAATAATTCTAAAGTTAGAAATAAGTATAAAAATTGGTATGTAAAAATATCTGTTGAAGTTTATTTTTCAAATTATATGCAATTTAATTTTGTATTGAAAAAAGATTGATATAGAGGAAAAGATTGAAAAGTAAGATTGTATTTTTTACATTCTATTTTTGTATTACATGAAAAAACAAGAAGAAAAAATTTTACATAATAGAAATACTCATAATATAGTACTTAATATAGTACTCGATCTTTATTCATATATTAATTTATTAGTATCTTTACATGTGATGATTAATCTATATTTTTCGGAGAATGATTGATTAATGAGAATTTTGTATTCATGCAATGAAAAATTTAATTTTATTTTATATAATCAGAGAATTTTATATCGAATATATAAATTTTTATCTAATTAATAATTTTAATTATTTTCTAATAATAATATATCATATAGGTTCACCTTATTTTTCATAAATGAATTAAAAATGTTCAATAATAAAAATAAAATTACACTTTGAATATTTTTTAAATCAAAAAAAGTATCACATATTTAGTCAGTATTTCTGGAATTATATACAATGTAAGAACGACTATTACGTGCTTCCTTATACTAGCTCGCGTGATACGTACGAGTAAGCGTCCACCTCTCGAATATTTTATAGTCAAAGACCTAACGATATCTTTCTAACCCCTATTGAGTATAAATATTACTTTCGTACCACATTTTGCCTAACACAATCCCTCAAATTCACCAGAGCAAATTCTCTCAACCTCGCATATTACACATCGCGAAATGCATATCCATAAAGGCGATACATTAATAATATGAAAACCTTCGCTCTGGAGGAGATCCTCCATGGCCACGATCGAACTGTTTTCGCGGTGGCCGCCAACTGGATGAAATATATATCGAGGTCGGTCGATCGTCGGTCGGCCGAACTTTTCGTTTCTTTGGTCTTTCGAAAATCGTTACCACTTTCCAACCGTTGGAAAAGAGTTCTTCTTTTGCTTTCGATTGTCGCGATTAGGGTTGAAAAAGCGGCGAGAGGATATCGCGATATAGAACGTCATGGAAAAGCAGAAAGGAAGAGCATGAGAGAAAGAGGGAGAGGGAGAGTAAGAAGAGAGAAAGAGAATAAAAGAGAAAAGAAAAAGGAGAAGGAGACACGCCGCGGAGGAGTGGAGAGAAAGGGGAGGAAGAGGTGGAGCTTGGTACGAGGACGTTGGAGAACGGCAGTTAGATATAGTTGGTGGCGTCGCCGTCGGACGTCCTCGGCCGACGGCGCCACCGTCGTCCTCGTGCAGGCGTCTCTCGGCTTAAAGTAGGTTAGGTCGATGAGACCACGACGATGCCGCCACCGCGGTTTCTGCGCAGCGGTCTCGATTCTTCGGCTGCTCCCTGCACCCGTCTTCCTTCCTCCTAGAGCGAACGATGATTCCGCGAATAGTCACTCGAAGTTATCTACGGGCCGCTCATCGATTTTCATAGTTCTTCTCGCCGGCTTCCCGGAAGGAACGTTTTGCAAAAAATCGTAAGAAGAGTCTACGACCACGCATGCATTCATGGTTAATAGGAAGTGTTTATAATTAGATTTGAGTAACGATGTTGAGTAAATTCGTGTTTGTTGATTCAAAATGTTTTGTTCAATTTAAATGAGCTTGAAGAAATTATTCATTTAATAGAAATGTATATTAGTATAAAAGAATTTTTATTAAAATATCGAAATATCAAATATAAGAAATTGTACAAAATATATTTTCAAATATATTATATTTTAAAGGAATTCAATATAAATTGAGCGAAATTTAATGATAGTTCAGATTTCATATAATTAGATAATTATGTGTAATGATGTGTAATATAGATTAGTAATGAAATTTATTATATAAATATTCCAATTTTTTTATGATGTTTTAATTATAGACATCAAATTCAATAAATATTAAAATAAATATATACTGATAATTAAGAAAATATTAATTAAAAGTTAAAATTAAAGATTTTCTTTCATTTTGATGAAATGTATGAAAAAGAGAGGTTGAAGAGTTTTTATTTTTATTGTTGAATTATAGTATCACAACATAGGAATTTTTGTACCGTAAAACAGTATATTATATTAAAGTTAAAATATGTATAAGTATCGAATAAAGTTTCTTAAATGATTAATGATTCAGTGATTATTATATTTCTTCTCTTAAAGATCAGAATATCACTCTTGGAACATTTTTGTGCTCTATATAAAAACAGAAACAAATTCTCAAAAATAAAATTGTATTGGAGAATTTTATAAAAATTAATTCGCAAATAACAATTAGATAAAATTAAATTTTTATTTACTTAAAATAATTAGAATTTCTCGGATTACTAATGTGGACCAATCGATCTTTTATCTATTTTCCTTAGATAATTTCTTATTCGCAGAATCACATCTCAAAGCGCGCACTCCTAGGATTTTAGCGCATTTTAATATTTGATCAGAAACGACGGAAATTGGTGAAACGAAATTGGATAGTTTTCGAGTAGTTTCCCAGGCGAATCGTCAATAATAGTTAGTTCGAGTTACAAGCTTATTGGTTTTTCTATTTCGCTTCTATTTGCTTCGTTTTGCACGCTTCAAAGTCTGTTGAGAATCGCGATATTATCTTTTTGTTGGTCTTTCCAAAGACTTTATACATTTTTATAAGTTATTTTAATTATTTTTTAATAATAATTTATCTATAAAAGGCTTTATTTAATTACAAATGTTTATAATATTTAAAAAAATATTTATATAAATTCATGATATCTAGACTAGTTTTACCAGTTATCTTAGAATACTAATGATTATATGTATAGTCACTTATAACGCTACAGAATCGATTTTCCTTTTCTCGCCATCTAGTTCCTGTTCATTCGAGAAAGGACGATATAAAAATAGCTTCAATATTCTCTTATTTATTTAATTAATAATTTCTATTACATTATAATTCAATAACTATTATATTAAAAAACGATATCTATCCAAATTCATCGAAGCTTTTTAACGTTACGAAGAAACTTTGAGAAATTACTTTCAAATTTCCCGCCAATAGTATTATTGTCATATTAATTTGCGAAAGAACACAAACGACTTTTTCTTATTTTTGTCGATTATATATACGAAATATTTTCCAAATAATTATACTCACTGTGTAATAAAAAACCGTCATCAGAGCTTGAAGAAGCAAGCAATATCGTTCGAATGTAAAAGTGAAGGTTATCATGTAGGCCACGTGACGTCATATCGCGGTCTTTTAATAAAATGGCCGCCGTCGGAGCTCGACATCAGGTCATCGTTTAACAGAAAAATTTTTCATGATCGCGTTCTATCGCATGGCTTGGTCAATTCGACAAACGACGAGCTATCGTCTATCAAATATTAATAAATCATAAATATTATAATACCTATTATATACATATTGATAAATAAATTTCTAACGTTATAGATTTTTCGATTTTATAATATAAAATACAAAAATAATAATATTGACTATCGAAATAAATCCCGTGATTTATAATAATAATTGACTTTAATGATGGTTAGGTCATTTTTAATCGGAGCATCGAATGTTTAAATGTATAGCGATAAAGCAATGACACTAAACGAAACAAGCGTATTCGTGTGGATAAGAATTGACCCAGACGATGTTCCTGGATTAATATCGTTTCGAAAATATCATATAGTTTCATGTGCAAGTATGTACAACGATAAAACTATTGATAATCCCATGTAAGTAACAACTGAATGATAAATTTGCTATTCCACGCAGAAATCCTTGTAGATTGTGTATATTAATCGATATTTACCTCGCAGTTTCGATTCTTCCGTTTCTCTTACGAAGCGTATTTATAGTATGAGAAAGTTTTCGCGATTTTAAACGCATCGTAATAAACGTAATAATGAGAGATCTGTATTATACAAGGTGTTTTAATTATACAAGGTGGTACAAAGATGGTATAATTTCCGGCAAAACATATATTTTTTTCTTCTTCGATTCTTAAGAATCATCGTGTTATGCTCGTGTAAAGAGATTTTTTTCTCACAAAAAAAAAAAAGAAGAAAAGAAAAGAAAAAAAAACGTGTTAATAATTCTGACTATTCCTTTATATCTGACTTGGGATATTTATGTTATACCTATTGAAAAAAAAATGAGCAATTCTTCTTTTTGACTCGAATCATCAGATCGAAGATCAATTATGATCTAAGACAGAATGATCTAGATGTCATTGATGACGTCTGGTGTAAGAGAAGTATTTATTGTAAGCTAAATATTTTGCAACATAGAGTATACTTGTTGCAAAATCATCGACACTAATAAATGCATAGAAAATATACGTTTTATATCAAGATTGTAGAACAACGTTTAATATAATAACATTATTTGTTAAGAAACAAGATCAGAATAACGTTAGCACATTCGTGCGGAAATATTCATTGTTTAAGGTTCTTAAAACAAGTTCAATCAACCGCGTTAACTAAACCGGATTTCACCTTTTTTTTTTATATATATATCCTTTAATTCTCCTTTTCATTATAATTAATAGTTAGCCGATAGAAAGTTTTCTGGAAATTACTAGCCGTATAACCATCACTGCTTTTCCAGAAAATAAATCAAATAGAATTACCAAGGGAATCATATCAATTTTTATTTTCACTTTTCTACTGTAGGAGTAGAGGAAAGAATGAAAGGTCGAGATTCAATTTCGAGATTCTAAGATTCTAGAATCGAACGAAATAGAGAAGCAAAATTCTTTTTTGCTATTCATGATTTTTAATAGAATAAAATTGATGTTTATGCTAATAAAATCTGAATTTATGATCGAAAAATTTCTTAAGAAATCGAAAAAAATCATTATTCTCATTTATTTTATAAATTTTTTCTAATTTAATTTTTGCTCCTAGCAAATAATATTTCTCATTATGTAAAATATGTAATATTCGAATTAAATTCGGAATAGATTAAAGAAAAATCATATTCTTAATTTTAATATTGTAAATTTATATATGTTCATTTTAAAATATCAATAGGTTAAAGAAAAAATTATAATATAAAAATATAATAAAAAAGTAAGAATTAAAAAGTCAAAAATATGATACGTGTTTAAAAAAGAAAAAATTTACTTTTAGAAATTACTCTCTCTACTTTTTTTATTCTCTGAATCTAAAAAATTAGATTAATCATTTTTTCACTATTATTATTTGATCTTCTATGTCACTCTAACTGCCCATAGTTAAAAGATCTCTTATCTCTTCATTTCCGCTTCTAAACTAAAAATATTCGCATAAAGAGAGATCAACACCCTCTTAAAATAATTTTATCAAGTTTAACATTTAACGCACGATGTTTTATACGGTTGAAATGGCTGAAAGAATGTAATAGAGTTAAAAAGTGATTGTATCGTTACGATCAAAGAAACATTTAATTCAATCGTCTAATATTTCCACGAAAAATGGAATTTATCATCGTTTTCCAAAACGAGTGGCAAGGTCTCATTCAGCTCGATCCACTCGACAAATTTACACGGAACCCAATAAAATATCGAGTTATTCAGTTTATCGCGGGCAAATGAATTCCCCGTATATATGGAACTCTCGGAAAAGGGGTCGTGGGCCGGTATCGAAAACAAATTCCTGAAATGTTTGCGTGAAAGGTGTTTACGTCAAAAATAAATTTTCGTAATATTTGCTCTATGTCTGTATGTATATGTTTGCCCTGCGATTTTTCGCGATCGTTTGTTAACGTGGAATCCTGCGCGCATCTATATGCACTGCGAGAATTCGAACGTAAAAATCTTCAGGGATTTTGAATTACTTGGATTCGACAATTTTGAAAGTGTTTTCCAATTATTAAATTCGATACTTACTGCACGAAAACTCATGAAAATCTATTATCATTGTATATTGTCATTGCCAGATATCAGGTATACTTGGAAATTTTCGATAGTATCTGCTGTTTTATGATTAACATTTTATTGCACATTTTTTATAAAAGAATGAAGAAAGAAGAAAGAAACGTTTTCCTTTTTTTTTTTTTTTTTGCAACGTTTTGCAATATATGGAGAGAATCAATAATGAATGTGAATCACATGGAAATTATTTTTGAGAAATGCATGAGTGTAATATGTATGGTTTTCAAAAACGAAGAAATTAACTTAATTAACTTGAATGATTCATACAATTCAATTAAAAATTCAGTAGGTGTTTATTTCTTTTAAATAATATTTAGAAACGAAATATATGGTATAATATTTTTTTTTTTGTAACATATTATATAATCACGCTTAATAATAGATAAGAACTATGGTTCTTCACGGCATTAACAACACAGTATGCACATTGTCTGTCGGCCCGTGCATAATGATTCTGGTCTTAAGACACGTCCAGGTTTGTTTAGAACGGAATAAATAGTCGTTGATGAAGTATTGGTTGAAGAAATATGTGTAAGGAACCCGGCCTGCACGCGGAAGTTCTATTGAAAGCGTTTCATTAACGCCAACCACGGCTTGATATTATTTATTCTTCGTCTCTGCGCTCTTATCTTTCGATGACGGGAGACTGTCATCGAGCAGAGGCTATGAGAGACATTCATCTTGATACTGTTTGGAAATGTATGTCCGAAAGAATGAAAATATTTAGAGGATCATCTGATTCGAACGTTGAGATAGGATGTGTCAAAAACTTATTTTTCTTTCTTCTTTTTTTTTTCTTATTACTTAGCAATTATTTATTTATTATTTTTCTTCTTCTTTTTCTTTTTTTTTTTTTTTTTTGATAAAGGATTTTAAAAACAATTTAAAATACGATGAAATAGTACATAGTGAATAATTGAAATTTCTTAATTTTATAACTTTCTTTTAATCTTTACAATTTTTTTTCATTTCTTTTAATTTATAAAAATCTTTCTTTCTGAAATTTTGTTCTACGATGTTTTTTTTTATAATGAGATAATTACGTAATATCATATACATATATATCGTACATAATAAAATAGATAAACAGTAGAAACGAGATTATTGAGAAAAAAAAAATGATATGATATATCGCGTGCATGATGATATTTTTGAATACATACTTGCAAATACCTGCGATGTACAGCAGAATGGTGGATATAGTCTACGTACAAAGATCATATTTTTATTAATATCTGCCAACGTTTATTACGTCTATGCAATGCACATAGTAATCCATGCAATACGCATACAAAGGTCATACTTTTTAATTGCATACCATTTACAAACTGTCACATATTTCGCAATACTTTCACGGATGTTTCTGTTGTAAAATATACAACGCGTTATTTAGACAATATGATTAAAAGATCATCCCTTCTAATATCTTTATTAATCGAACAAATATTCGAAATAATTTGAAGTATTATTGAGACGTTTTATTGATAAATAATTCACTTTAAAGAAAAAAATTCGTTGAAAATATAAAGTCACTAATTTTTAACAATATTATGTCACAATATATCTCTATTTTTATTTATTTTTATTTATTTATTTTATTTTTATATTATATAGTTAGAGAAAGAAAATAAAACTTGCAATCAAATAAACGATATCGTTTGCTGTTCACGTTTTGAAATTTTTTTGTTTATTGAACTATCTGTTGGAAGGAAATCTTTCTTGATCCTTCCAAGCATTAATTCTATTCTTTTCATTTTATTCAGAATAAGATTTTCCAATTTTTCATTTTAGTCTTTTTCGTGCAGTTTAAAATTTGTAGTTTTATCATCCTCTCTCAAAAGTTCCAGCTATTAAATTAAATTATTATTCCAGATATTGATTTTGAAATCATATAATTTTATCATTCTTATTTCTTCAAAAATTCAGGCAAATAATTCCAAAGAAATAACGTGATTTTATCATTTTTATTCTTTTTTTCAAAATTTCATCCAAAAATAATGTTTATTAATATTTTTGATTAAGAAAAAAAAAATTATTCACATTTAATTTTCTTTGATAAAATATTTTTTCAAATTAACAGATCATAAAATAAAAAATACATTTTAAAAATTAACTATTTTAATTATAAGTTAATTTTGAATTGAAAAATAAAGGTATCTTATAAAATTGTGATGTAAAAAAAAAAAATGTTTGCCGTATCAAATTCTTACGATAAACGAAACAAAAAATAAACTGTTTCAGATAAATGTCTAGACCAAAATCATGACGCAAAATTGAAAAATAGAATGGGATGGTATTACATGCAATTTAATTACATCTATTCATTGCCAAAATCGATAACGTAATATCAATGAAAACCATTCAGTTAACGATCTTCGTGTTCGATTTAAAATAAATCTGATCACTTCAATTGTCTAGAACTATACATATATTCGTTCTCTCATTTTCCTATTCTTTGTTCCTCTATACTATATGTAATTCAATATACTCTAAAACGAATATAATTAATGTAAATTTCATTAACCAAATCGATTCATATAAAATTAACTTTGGAGAAAATCTAGTAAACAAATCAATCAATAATACTAATTGTAAAATTTCAATTGTATCTAATTAACTACACGATCAATTTCGTGAATTAAGATCGATGGCATGAAAATTTACCAATTTTTTTTTTTAAGAAAGTAGAAATATTAATTTCCAAAAAAAAAAAAAACAAATATCTTAGAATTATAAGAGAATTATAAGAATTCATCAATTAATATCTAAGATCGAAGAAACGAACGATCAATTTTAAGATTTAAATTTAGAATAATTTGTCAATATCTTTAATTGGGAAAAAGAAAAAAAAAAGAAAGAAGAAAATATTAATTTTTAATAAAATATCTTACAACTGGAATCATGTGAATTTATCATGTTTCGTTTTAATTAATAACAATTGCTAGAAATATGATAATCAATTTCAGAATTTAAGATCGATGACAAATTTTTTTTAATCAGATGAAAAAAAAAGAAAGAACTCTTTTAATCTTTCAACGGAATATTATATAATTGAATGAAAATTTACTAATCAGTAATAAACGTCGCAGGAATAAACGATATAATAAACGATCAATTTTGTAATTTATGATCGATAACACTTGTGATGGAGAAATTTATCAATTTTTTTTTTTTTTTATTAAAGAAGAAAAGATAGGAGAAACCTTTAATTTTTTAATGGAATATCGTCACAATTATGACAATTCGTTAATCGATTATAAAACACCATGGAAAACGATATTTCGCTGTCGCATGATGCGATGGAAATCGTCGATTCGTCGAAGCATCGCATAACTTGACTTGCGTCACGCGATCAGTCGCATTAAGCCTGATTAGTTTCATAATTATGTATTGCGCGTCCTATACCGAGAACGCGTGCAAAGTGTACGTTGCTTCCACCACATGGATGGTGGGTCGTAAATAAAAGTGATTGAACGCGAAATCGGAGGCGATTGAAAATCGACGATTCTACTTTGTGCGTGATTCCAGGTGCCTGAATGCTTCGCTAATCGTAATTTGAATACAATGATATGGGATATGTGGATGTACAAAATATGGTGGATTTGACGTTAATGTTCCCAGCATGAGGCACACGCCACACGGGGAAGCGATTTGAATATTATGGCGGAATTAAAAAGATGTTTTTATTGAACGGGAAATGATATTAACTCGTTATCAAAATTTTCGTGACATTGAGAGAAGCGTAATTCAAAGAAGCTTGGAATATTCTAACATGATTGAGTATTAATTTACATGATTGAAGTGACAATGACAATATTAATTATTATTCTTTAAATTTTGTGTGATGTATGATCTCAGATATGACATTGTAAACAAGTTAATTAATTACTTTGAAAATTTGAAAAAAATTGTTAGTAGAATGTCTCTATCGATTAGGAAATGCTGATTTTTAATCAATATTATGGATATTTTTATATTAAATGGAATAAATTTTTTAAATTCATCCAAAAATTATAGTGAAAAGTTAAAATTAAAAAAATTGTGAAAAGCTCATTGGTATTAAAATATAACTTAAAAAAATTAAGAAATATTGTATTAAATTGAGGAAATTAAATATTTTTCTCTTGAAATTTTTTAGTCCTTTTAACATATTTGTCCATAATTTATCGAAAAATTCATATGGGGAACTAAAGTTATTCATTCATAATTTAATTTCGTGATTTTAATGAGATTTTGCATATTATTATTTTTATATAATTTTCAAGAAAGATCAAAATTATAATTTTATATCTTTATTTTACGTTTATTTGTATACTTAGAAAAAATTTTATTTATTTTTATGTTACTTTTTTTATATTTTTTTTCAAAATTAATATTAATACGAAAAAAAAGAATAAAAAATATGAAATAAAGTTATGTATTTGTACAAAAAAAAAGAACAAACTGTAAAAAATTCGTAAACTTATTTGTTTGAGTTTTTGATGATATTGGTACGTATTTGAATTATTATATTTGAGATAAAAATTTACAATAGAATATAATAAGTTGAGATAAATACCAAAAAATAAATCGAAAATAGACAATATTCTGTTTAATAAGAGAGAAAAAGAGAGAGAGAGAGAAAGAGATGAAAAGAAAGAGATGAAAAAACAGAAATACAATCAATTTAGAAGCAATTCTATTTTAATCCGTAAAAGGATATGTTTCGGGAAATATGTTGAATCGAACAAAAATAGAAAAATCGTGTATTCGACCAGAATTTCCTGGGAACGATCTATAAATGGGGATGTACAGGACATTCCACGATTCTAAATCATAGCATTTCAATTTTCACTCGAAATATTGAGAAAATACTCTCTCTCTCTCTCTCTCTCTCTCTTTTTTTTTCACTTCGATTTATCGCTTAAATGAAGAAAAGAAAATTGCTATCTTTCCGGCGATGAAATCTAATGGTTTTCTATTAACGTAGAATAAGTAAATATTTGAAGCTAGATCATTGAGTGAAAGGAAGTTCATTAATCGTCTTGTTAAACAGAGATCTATTCTTAAGCGACAGCGTTATCTTTTGAAAGCTCGACTCTTCTGATTTATACAGTTTCCATCTCGATGCAAAAAGTAATATATTATGCTAAGATAAAGTGCTGATTACGTTAAACGTTTCAATTATGTTATATAATTATTACTCGAAGGATTCGTCACAAAACTACTTCACTGAGAAAATCAATTTTTAAATTTATTAAAGAATTTATTAGAGAAATTTATTAAAGAAATTGGATATAACAAAATGAATTATATTGTTTAAAATATATCTGATTTTGATTTTTAAACATTAAACATATAATACGAATAATGATCATTTAAAATAAAATTTAAAAAATTTTTTTTTAAAAATTTAAGTATAATATCTATTCAGATATCTTTATGTTTACATATTTGTGCATTAAAGCTTATTATTTTTAACATAATGCAAACTTATACCAATTAAAAATAGTGAAAGTAAAACAAGTGAAAATTAGTTGTTTCCATTAAAGAATATTTTTTGTTTCTAATTAACGTTAAATCTTTGAGATTCTTTTATTTGAAAGTTTCTACTTTATAAATTTTTTTTGATTTGATTTGTTTATTATCTTTCACAATGTATATCAATAAAATTATTGCTTATTTCTTTCAATTGTCTTTTGATAAAACGCATACTTTTATGTCATAAAATAGAAAAATATATAATAAGAAATAATAAATACAGATTAATAGATAACTAATTAATAGATAAAACCTTCAATATACAGTGCATAGATATTTAATACACAATAAATCATTTTAATGAAGTTTATCTTAACGAAGATATAAATTAAATGAACGACGAACAAAACGAACAGCTATATATCCGATAATAGTTAATCAAAATTCAATATACATATATTTTCACATCCATTCCACGCATTTATCTCGTTACACATACTTCCTACAACCAGTCTGCTCAACCGTTAAGCATAAAAGCGGACGTAAAAGACGAGCAAAAATATTCACTATCGTACAAACCATCCCTTCGAATCCGCCATAACGACTTTTTAAAAAAAATCACTTCCAAAAAGTCTCGCCAGAATCGCGTGTCACTCACCCTCGAATAAAGCCAACAAACCCGATCGATCGAAAATAAACAAAATATACAAAAAAAAAAAAAAGAAGAAAAGAAAAAGAAAGAAAGAAAAATATAATAAAAAAAAAAAAGGGAAGAAAACCGACCGAAATCGGGGATGAAAAACGCGAAACCAAGGGTTGAATACTTTCAATACACATACACGCGCGTAATTGGTCCCTTCGTTGATCAATCGTAATGACTATCACCAGCAAGCGTCACATTCCCGTACCTCTCTCTTACTCTTTTCATCCATCTTCTTTCTTCCTTTCTTTCTTTCTTTCCCTCCTCCCCTCCCTCTCTCTCTCTCTCCCCTCCCCCCATTCGTCAACCCCCTTTTCACCCCTGTTTCCGTCGCGCGACGATGGTTGATGACAGAAACCGGCCACGATTCTTCGCCGAACAAGCGAAAAGCGAGCAGACGCGCGCGAGGGATGGTCGAACGATTCGCAAAACGCCGGCTGCCGGGGACACATCGTGGTATGGAGCGAATGGAGGCAATCCCTTTATGGCACGGCCGAGGAATTTCGCGAGATTTGATTGAGCGGCTACGCATTTTCGAAAGTATCCGCCGGTGCGTGAATTCGGGCTCCGTTTCACCGGCGCGACATGCGTCCGTGTTTTTGGACACGGGCGCGAGGGAGGGGGAGGGAGAGCGAAGCGATATGGTTGGAAGGGGACGATTAAAATATTTGCGCGCGCGCGCGCGCGTATAGATTCGGACAGTCGCGGTTTTTTTCTTTTTCTTTTTTTTTTTTTTTTTTTTTCTCGTACGCGTGGCGCGCGTAGTTTGATTATACAGAGTGTCCTGTTGCATCTGGCGGGTAAGTCTATATCTGCTACGTGAAAAAAGAAAAAAAAAAAAGAGACACAAGTATCGCATTTGATTTTGCTTTCGAGTTTATTAATGAAACGCTTCTTTGACACGCGGCGCGCATCATTGCATCCTCTTGCAAGAGTTGTTCAAAATAATTTTCGTCGTTCGTTTTTATTGGTCCTCATTTTTGGATCAGGTATTGTAGTTATTATTTTTTATTGGAAGCTTTGTTTAATTTTTTTAAACAAAAGTGTTTGGACACTGTTCATATTGTTTCGATAATATTATTTTCGTTATAAAATTCATTACAATTAAACGAAAACAAGGTCAAATAGAGTTTATGTGTTTATATGGATTTTTTTTTTTTTATTGTTTTATCGTTTGTGTGTAAATTCATTCATAAAAGCAATTGTTCGATGCTCCATATTATTGTGATGCGTTTTGTTTTTTTTTCGATCATTTTTAATCGAATTATATTTTTGTGCTATTCTAAAAAGAAATGAAAAATTATAATTGAATAATAAATATAGGAGAAAGTATTCAAGTATCTGGATATTATAAGGATTGATTTGTTAAAAATTTACAACACATGTATACATAATGTATTGAATCTAATAAATGACGAGCCATAAGTAAAGCAATTTGTAATTGAATTTGATCAATTTTAAAATATAAACAATTTTAAAGTATAATTCCTTGCATTAATGTCAATTTAAAATACTTTATATTTATATATTTTATAAATAAATAATCTCATTGAAAGAATAATAAAAAAATACCTACAATGTATGAACCATGATATTTTCAAGAAAAAAATCCACTATAATTACACAATCCAAACGTAGTAAATCTTATTCTCACATTTTTACTCATTCATTCATTCAAAAGTCAACTTTTCTCACCCCGATCCACTGATCCTACAAACGTACCTTAAAACGTACCCATGAAAACAAAGCAGGAGCTATTCTTCTCGTAGCAAAGTGTTAAAAACAAAGGGAGGGGGGGGGGGGAGAAAAAAACCTCTGTATTTTCCTACAATCTTCTCCCATGTTAATTTCAACAAAGGGTTAATAAACCAGAAAAAGAAAAAAAAGAAAAGCGCATTTCCCAGTTGGACCAAAGGAATTAGGTTGGCCCATCTCGAAGGGCGTGATCCTTATACGACCGCGATTTCCTTCTCCAATGGGAAACGATAATCGGTCTTTTGGCGAGGGTGGGTGGTTAGGGTGAAAAGGGGAAAGAAAAAAAGCAAGAATAATGAATTTTTTTTTTTTTTTTTTTTTTTTATACACACCAGAGTCGTCCGCCGCGGGCGGCTCGCACAAAGAACAACTCTCCTTCTCTCTCGCCGGGTTTAAAGCGTTGTTACTCGCGCTCACAATGTACCGGCAACGAGAAATTCCATGAAATATTTCCCCTTTGCTCGACACGGAGCGATAGAGGGGCGGGGAAGGAAGAAGGGAAGAAAGGGGGATGCCCTTTAAACTCGAAAAAAATCGAGGGGAAAATAATGAATCCGCGGCTAACGGCAATCGCCTGGGGAGGAATCGATTGGTCGCCGATTAGAAATTCGTCCGACTGTTGATTGTTGGCTAAAAATATGATTTGCATCGATCCGGCCAGCGTTTCGTGGGGAGATAAAGTGGGAGAGGGGGGAGGGGTTGGATTCGTGGCGCTTCGTAGATCGATGGATCGAACGAAGGCTCTATTTTCGGGGTGACATTATTCGAAGATTGGGTGTTGTATTTTTGGTGCATCGATTGATGACAATGCACGCCAATCTTGGAGGAGGATTGATCACGTGTTTTAATATATTTTGTTACTCTTTTTTTTCTTTCCAATTTGATAATCTCTTGCTTTCATAGTAAAATCTGTGTAAATAAATTATATATACATGCTTTCGTGTATTTTCAAATTTTAGAAATGATTAAAAAGGATTTATTTTTAATGAAATTCAAATTAATTGAGAGTTGATTGTCAATTAAGGAAAAGTGAAATTTCGTGTTATTTGAAAATGTTATTTAAAGAATATAACGGATGAATTTATTTTCTGATTTTGATTGTATTTAATGGAAGAGAAAGTATTTAGTGATCTAAGTGTAAAATAGAAAATAATGCATTTTATTAAAATATATATATAGATATATTATCTGGATATAATATCAGTATATCTTTAATATCAAATATATTCTAATAATTCTTCAATAACAAATTTATAAATTTACTTAAAAATATTTAAATTGAAGCATTAATACAAATCTTTCAATTGCATTTCTTTACCAAATAACTAGATACGTATTATTATCTCGAAAGAATTGTTTTCTTTCACTATATTTATTTTAAAAAATCAATAACAATATAAAATTATATAATATAACAACAAATACTCTATCAGAAGATAATCATACGATTCCATATCATAAAATTTTTCAAATATTTGCAAAGATTCAAACTTCTATTTACAATATATCATAAATTTCATAAATATTCGTAAAAAATAAATAGGAGCAAATACCACTCCCCTTTATAATCAGCATCGAGAGCTCACTGATCTCTCTCGTCTGTC
The DNA here is from genome assembly GCF_014066325.1 of Apis laboriosa. NCBI lineage: Eukaryota > Metazoa > Arthropoda > Insecta > Hymenoptera > Apidae > Apis > Apis laboriosa. The sequence goes on along the minus strand of NW_025221084.1, from coordinate 2,253,789 downwards.
ACATTAACGCGAAAAACGGAAAGGGAGGCGAAACGCGGAGGAGGAGGTAACCGGAAGAAAATTTAAGTAGGCGCGCAGACGTCGCGGCGAATAACAAAATAACGCGGCGCAAAACAACATGAAATAGTAATACGCGGCGCATATACATTTATAACAAAGCAATCAAGTCGCGAAATAGCACGGGAGCGATGGAAAATTTCCAACTCGGTGAAATTCCGCGGTGACCGGATGGACGTATCGATCCATCGAGATGGACCCGACGCTGACACCGGGGGTCTCTCGTTGACCATCATACGCAGCCGACAACAAATAATACATCCAACTTGCGACGAACTCGCGTCTACGATACGCGGCGGTGTTAAATCCATCCACTTGTCGAAATGGAAAAATTAGTCGGATTTAGTCGGTTAATCATGACTCTTGTTTCGTGGGTTGGCGTGGGAAGCCTCTGCTCGTACTTTGCTTTCGCTTGTACGCTGTTGTGCGAGGCAAGATATATTTTTCTTTTTGGCGTAAATAATATTTGGCGGCGATGGTATTAAGAATTTTGATGGGTGTTTAAAAATGAAAGGATTGAAAGATGGATTATTTGTCGTTGGTTTCGTGTTTGGCGTTTCGTTTTGATCTCTTTTTTTGGAGATTCTCTTTGAAAATGTGAGAGAATGATTGAATTTAATTAAATACGTTTATTATACGTGTGCAAGGGAGTTCTTTATAAAAAGGACGATTCGACTTTTGTTCAATAGATTCAAATTATTATTAACAAAATATGCATATCGTATTATATAATTTCTGTGGGTATTATTTAATAATTAGATATATTGCAGAATTATATTTTATTTAATCACAAAGTTGTCGTAGCTGAGATATGGCAAGATGAAAAGTCGTCTTTTTAATAAAATTTTTTAAATTTTTTCACATACGTTGGAAAATATATTTTGTATAAAAAGAGAGATATATTAAATATACATTAATACAAATAATCATGAATGGCATATTGTATATGAGTATTTCTGCACGATAATATTAATATGTCATTAATATGTTTATAATGTGAAGAAAAAATATATCGAATAATTAGAAATTCATCATGAAAAAGGCAATCGAAAACCACGATAAAGCCAGAATAAATCGGAGAATCGGAGATTGGTACAGTTGCGTTTCCATCGATCCATCCAAAATAATCCCCGGTCCACACGGTTGCTGTCCGGGTACCAGTGAAATAATGTATAAAATTACTGAGTAAACTGTTTGCCCCGCGGCGAGTATTTTTGTTGCTATTAAATCGTCGTCGGCCGTCTGGTCCTCGAAAGAGGTTGGATTGAATGAAATAGGGAATGATTTCATAGAAAAATTGATATATATATATATAAAAATTATATATATTTTACGAAATAAATAGATAGATTTTAATATGATGTATGTAGAAAGTTGCTTTAAAACATTTCTATTTCCTATTTTATGGATATAAATTATTACATATTAATGAAGGAGTATTGAAAATTTTCTAATAAAGATTGAAATTAATAATGATAATTAAATAAAATACATAATACCTGTCTGTACATAAATGTATATATGTATATAAGACTTCAAAAAAGGTAAAAAACAATAGGTTTAAACCGATAGCAAAATTAAGGAAAGCTAAATATATAAGAAGTATAATTTATATATCAAAATAAATTTTATCTAGTGATGCAATTATATCAGATTACACTGAAATATCTCTTGATTTCGTAATTTTAGAATGAAATGTGAAGCAAAGAGGAATATAATTAAAAAAAGAAACTAATTATTACAACCTTTGATATGTAAGTGATATATCTTTTATTTTTAGAACAAAAAATAATTAATTTTTTTTTTAACCAGGGAATTAATGAAAATTAGTCAAAATATCAATATTCCAGATAAAATTCCAATGATAAACGTATCTTAAATCATTTCTCAAAACTTTTTCTCCGAGTGCCATCCATTCTTAAGGGCTCTCATCATTGCGTGCCCCAAACTGTAAGAGACGTCAGCTAGTCTCTTAGGCGCATCTACGCATTTTCACAAGCTCCGCTCCGTGCCCGAAAACTCACTCGATCCTACCTTAAACGCACTCACCATGTCGGGAACATCGTACGAAGCAAAAAATTCAAGCACAACTCACAAAACTTTTCTCTCTGTCACGATCGCTCACTATATCAGCGAAGTATACAGAGTCAGCAAGTTTGAAGTATAAAACAGACAACACAAAAGCTCGCCGGACTTGTTTTTCGAGGCTATTAATTCTTAATTCTTTATTTAATTCTAAACTCTATTTTTAACTTACGTTAAAATCAATATCGATGGGATATTGAACAATGTAATGAAAGAGATTCAACTCAAAGAAATTAACAAAAGTTTATGATAAAATCTACATTTGTGGAAAATATTTAATTATTTTATTGGAAAAAAGATTCATAGTTTTATTCAAAAAAAAAAAAAAGGGAAAAAAGACTTTCTTGTACATAAACATTGGTAGGTTAAAAAAATATTATTTAAACTTTTAAGGAATATGTATATTTGAGAGCTTAAAAGGATAAAAAATAATACTTTTCTTTTTTTTAACATTAATTCGTCTTTAAATACATGCATGATTGAAAAGATTTTTAGATCGATTGGATCGATTGAATTAATTTTAATTCACCCATGATAAAAATACTTGATCTATTCAGAATTTATTTCCATCTAATATTTACGATAATAATATTTTTTATAAATTTATTATTAAAATTCAAGAAAAATATATATATATTTATTATTTATTTACTTAATAACTATCTAAAATATTATATTATAAAATATGTTACACATACACAATATCTATCATGAAAGCTTTAATTTTTCTGCAACAAGCTTACGTTCCTCCAATCTTTCTTAATCTTTCAAGTGCATCAAACTAAAATTTCGAATAATTCCAAAATCAAAATTACACAATTATTATCGATAAGAGACGCAGTCTACTTGAAACCGGAACAAGCGAACGAATTATTCGCGTGGCTTTTATGCTTGGAGGAGTAGAAAAGTGGGAAAGTTTTTGAAAATTAAGCCGGTGCTAGAGGCATTTTCGAAATTTTTTAGCGCGCCGTCGAAATAGGCCCGTGAATTTGGCGCGCGACCGGATGGACGTATATCGATTCATCGAGGTCGAACCCGCAGGCTAGCGGCCCGTCAGACGTAACGGACAGGATAGTAAAAGCCCTCTGGTTCTAGTCTGTGGGACCGGGTCCGTTCCTACATCCGTTCGTACATACGTCCATCCGCTGGCACGTCCGTCACTTCGACGGATAATGCCAGAGTTCACCTAAATATAACAGGCGGTTGGTACTGAGTTGCGGGGAGAAAGAGAGGGAGAGAAGGAGGAGGGTTGGGTAAATATGAGGAGAGAATGAGATATATGAAGAAAGGTAAAGGGAGGAAATGGAAAAAAGGGAAGAATGTGGAAAATTGAGACCGTGATAGAAGAAGTAGAGAGAGATGTGGAAAAGATGAGTAAGAGAAATGAAGAAATTATCAGAACAGAAATAGATAATAAAAAAAATGAAAATAGAGGACATAAATAAAAATAGATAGAAAAGAATGAATAAAGGGAGGATAAGAGTAAAGATAAAGAGTAAGAGAAGAAGAAATAAATGAGATGATAAAATATCAAAAGAAATAATAAATGTCTAGAAGAAGAAGATGAGAAAGGGAGGAGAAGAAATAATAACTAAAAGATGTGGAAAATGTAATTAATAAAAATAGAAGAAATGTCTAATAAGAAAGAAAAGAGAGAGTCAAAAACCAAAAGAAGTAGGGAAGAGGTGTTAAAAAGTAGAATATGTTAAATAGAATAAAAGGAGAATGTAAAGATACAAAGAGAATGAAACGGAGAAATGAAAGCATTAAAGAAAAATGTAGAAAAAGAAAAGGGAAGAAAAAAAGATTAAAGGGCTGGTGTTAAAAAAAAAAAGAGGAAAAAAAGAACACAGAAAGAGAGAAAGGAAAAAGTGAGGTAGAAAAAAAGAATAAAATAGAACGTAATTGAAAAACTGAAAAGAAAAGAGAAACAGAAAAAAGAATACTCAAAGTCTACAATAAAAACTAAAGTAAAAAGATGTAAAAGATCATAATGATTGTATGTAAAAAGGATGAAAAAGAATATCGTAAGGCAAAGAAACGAAAACAAACGATAATAAAAAATTTAGAGAAAGAATTTACAATAAAACAAAACAGAGAAAGATTGTCGAAAAGGAAGGAAAAATAAAAAAAAAAAAAAAAAAAGAAAAAAGAAAATGATCAATAATGGAAATAAATAGAAGTTATATACCTACTACTATACAAAACGGAATGAAATAGAAAGAAAGAAAAGAAGAAAAACTCTTTCGTAAGTAGAAACAAAACCTCGGTATGGAAAACAGAAAAAGAAAAGAGGAACATGCAATGAAAGAGTAATGGAGAGAGAGAAGCACAGGACGTTAGATGAAGTGAAAAGAGGAAAGGGAGAAGCAGCTGCAGCTGCAGCAGACATCACCGCGGCGATGCATTATTTTGCACGTGGTTTAATACATACGGTAGTAGGAAAGCCGGTTAACGTCGCCGAAATCTCGACCACGAACCGTTCCCTGAATTTGGTTTCTGTTAAGCGATGCAAATACCACCGATAAAGCGGTCCGATCGGCGGTTTCAAGGCTCACGGGACACTTGCTCGGTCACGTTGACGCATCCATCGCCTTCCTCTGTTGCTTCTTGCGAATCAACCCCCCTCGATTTACCCTATCTTTTAACCTTTCGCGATCTCGGCTTTATTCACCGACCGTGGCAAGTGTCAAAAGGTATAAGCTTGGAGAGAAAGATCGAGTGGAACGGTGGAAAAAATAAAAAGAGGGGTTGAAAGAAAGAAAGTAGTAATAGGGGCAAAGATTGGAAACGAGTTGGGATATACTTTGATGGGGAATATACTTTGGGAAATACTTTGTTTGTTTATAGTGTGTTTAATCTTTTGTTTTTATTGAAAAGTTAATTCTCCATTAAGAGTTTTAATAGAACATGTTTTAAATTTATTTTTCTCTTTTGGGGGGAAGTATATTCATTGGTACTTTAGTATTGGCTGTTTTAATTTTTATAGACAAGTATTAATTGTTACGGATATTATAAGTTTTGAACAATTTGAATATAAAGATATTAGAAATTAAAAGATTGATAATTTCAGTGAAGAGATTTATTATTTAAGCAAGGCAGATTTAAAAAATTGAAAATCTTGAATCTTTGAAGATTTATAAATTCTAAAATTTCAAATTTTGATATTTTTAAACTTTAAAAGTGATTTTTTTGTAAATATTATGCGTATAAAATTGTTTGAAAACGAATCTGTTCTTTGAGATACATATTAAAAATTTCCAATACAGCAGAAATGACCATAACTCTTTATAGGAATTTATTACTGAACCATGAAATAGAAAGTGAGCGCATTGATGAATGATGCTTTGGAAAACAACTGCCACAGAGAAGTTATCAGTTGAACACTTTCGTGACTGATGACTAACAAAAGTCCATTCAACCATATATGTGTATATATGTCAGTTGCAGTTGAATCCTTTGATCGAGAAATATGTTACTGCGCTTTTAGAAATAAGCGTTTTCTGAAAATGGAAATTATAGTTATTTATAATATTATTCTAACTTCTGAATAAATTAAAAGAAATCATTTCTTTATATGATAATGTTCTATGGATTTAGATTTTATGATAAACATTTGGATCGATTAAGAATTTAATGATATAATGCCTTAAGTAATTTGAATTGATGTTATATTTTCACTTTCAATTGAATTTTATATATTCAAATTGACATTATTATAAGCAATTATAATAAAAGAGATGTCTTTTCTTGAGGAACCATTATTTTATATATTTCTAATATCTAATATTTTTAATATTTAAATATTTACATAAAATTTTTCTTCTATATAATATAACAATATAACAATAGAATTATAATAATTATAATAATTAATTATAAATACTGATATAAATATGTAAAATTTTAAATATTATAGATATAAAATATTGTCAATATTATATTTTTAGTCATAATAATTATTAAATTATGTAATTTATAATATAATATTACATCATAAATTATGATCTATTATATTATATCATAAAATATAATAAAATATAAAATGTATAACATATATATATATATTATATAACTGATATTCATCAATTGTTCGAATAATAAATATCTAGTTTTACAATTCAGCTCAGTGAGCATAGCTGAAGAAATTAATATTTATTTCATCTATTAAATTATAACCGATATTTTACTTCGTATATTTTATACAATATATTTCTAAACATTTTTGCATTTTTATGCATAAATATCCAATGATCACAATGTTTCACTTTCCCCTTTACCTATTATGCAAAAGACGAAATAATTAGAGATCAATAATGGTAGATACGCACTCACGGTAACTTACTGGTTTGCAACCAGCGATTGGTTTACATTTCGGGAGTTCGAACTCAGAGGATTACGCGTTAAAGCCCCTTTGCGTTATCGTGGCGAAAATCACACGGAGAACGTGACTAGGTCGTGTTTGAGGAAAGCTCGTGCTCGTCATACGTGGAATAATGATCGATAATCGAAGTAACGAAGCTAGCGTTCGAACGCCTATCTTCACCACATTTGCGAAACCAATATCTAGTACACTTCGATGCTTTGGTGCGTACAATGTAAAATGATTTGAACAAAAGTGAGAATTATTATTGATCCTTTCATAAATTGTGAAATATGATATGTGTAATATGTTGTGCTTTATATTATAAATAGTGTGATGTAACAAAAATTATTACGAAATATAATAAAAAATTTGGAAAGTAGATTATTTTAAACATGATAAATCAATATCTTTAATATTTTGACATTTATATATCAATTGATATATCATGCAATTATTTATAACAAATATAGCAATATTATGTTTTATTAAATTTGTGTAATAGTAGGATGAATATTTATTAATATTTATAATTTAGAAAAATGAAATATGAAAAAGTATCGAATTTTGTTTGCATAATATCTTTGATTTATAAGGAATTAATTTATGCAAAGAGTTTTTTAATTTTATATAGAAAAAAAATGCAATTATAATTCATAAAATATTAGAAACATCTTACATCTATAGTAAATTACAATAATATTTTATAATTATTTATTTAGTCTTATTTAAGATGAAATAATTTCCAGATGCATATAAGTTATTTTTTTTCTGATCGTTATTTTATAAAAATATTTTTTATAGAAAAAATGAAATTTCAATAAATGTTGCAAACAATTAACTTTAAATTTAGCTATATTTTTTATTATATTTTATCAATACTATAACGTTATGCTTATTATATTTAATAATTTGTCTTTTATGAAACGTTATTCAATTTCGTTAATAAATTAATCGAAGTGAAATTGAATTCATCGGATAGGAGAGCAGTACATGCTCAAAAGTAATATTGCACGTGCACGTAAGAACAGGTGTTAGCATCTCATAGGAATATCGAGCGTTTACTCGCCCTCGAGTTTCAAGTTGAAATATATTATTTTAGGAACAATGATAAACAAATTTAGACAAAATCAAAATTGAATAGAACAGAGCACGCGTCGCTTCGTATAAAAATATTATTTTATTCTAAAATCGAAATTCATATTTAATGATACAATTATATAATTTATTATATATATTTATTTGTAAAAATATTACGATAAAAAGATTTTAAAATTCTATAATTTTATTTTCTATTATTAAACGTGCAAATATTATATTTTGTTAAATGAATTTCAAACAGTCTACAAAGATTTTTATTTTTCGTTTCATTTTAACCCTTCTACTATATTCGAATCTGTACGACCCAATTATGTCATAACTCTTCTGCATTCAAATTTTAATCTTTATCCTTTATCCTTTCATTTAAAATTATCGTTTTACATAATAGAATAAATTATTTATCCATAATAAAATAAATTATTAGAAAACCAAAAGAGTAGGCTACCGAGAAAAAAAAAAAAGAATCGATAAAAAATTTATCAATTCAAATCAATACCAATATTTCCACTCGTTCGAAATTATAAGACAAAATAGCTAATTTAGTCCTTTTCTGATACACTGTATAAGAAACATAATTTATACGGAGCGAATAAAAATCGGAGATTCAATTCGAGGCGCAGAAACATCGGGCACGTGTTTGTCGAGCGTTTGCGTTCAAGGGGAGCCATTCGCATGGACACGGTCGTACGTCGTTCATTAGCAACAATTACGAAGCCACTGTGAACCTGTAACTTTCTGCGCCTCCTGTAATTAGTAAAGATACACCTCGCGTGGCGCACCTACACGGATTTGTTTAATTGTCCGGCAACCCGTATCTCTGCCCGAGTACACACCTCTCGGCGTTCTCTCGTGCCCGATATCCTTGTGATATCCTGACGCCTACCCTCCTATCTATTTATGGAGAAGCATCAGTATGATACACTGTATTAACTCGGGATGCCAGCTCTTCTCGCAATAATTCCGACAAAAGCGAAATAGAAATTCCATTGCACGCGAATATTTTTGCATCTGGGTATCATGTAGATTAGATAAAGAGATTTGATCGTCTAGAAATTTCACTTACAGTGATAATTGTATGCTTTATTATGATGGGTCAAGAGTGTAACGTAATTTATGTAATGGAGAGGAAACTTTGAGATTGGTATTGATTAGAAGAATTTCTTTGCCGTATAATTGTTGTTATTTTTATCTGCAATTTTGAATAAAATCAAATATCATATCGTTCGTAATATTGTTAATATTTAGAGTTTAATATAGGGGATTAATTATGAAAGGTATGAAATAATTAATTTGAAAAGAAAATGTTTAGAAAATAAATTAGAAATTTAAAATATATTTGCTACTATCTTTGCATTTAATTGTAAGTTTTAATTGTATTCCTTTTTATTTGAAATTATATTAACTTTGAATTATAATAACATCGACTTGGTATGTATAAATAGGAATCATATTTCATGTAATTATTTTAATATTATTATTTGTTATTTGTTGTATTTTTTGTAAATTTATTACATTGAAGGAATTTTTCAAACACAAAATAATTATTTTATCTGTAATTAAAGAAATATTTGTTAGTTTTTATTTTATTCGAGTTTTTTGCGATTACATTAAAACATAATATCAAATTATGTCAAGCAAAGATTTATTAAAATATATGAATATGTAGTTCATAATTATTAAATAAAAACTAATTTTAATAAAAACTAAAAATGAATATTCTATAGAAAGAGAATAATTCTGTTTTTATAACAGTTTGTATAGATTTAAATTCAAAAGAAAAATTTGTTAATAAATTCTGCTACCATTATTTTTTTTAATACTTTTCATAACTGTTTAATCCAACTATTTTTCTATTTTTAATTTCTATTCTTGTTTTCTTTTAAACTAGGGGTGTGTATAGATCAAATTTGAAACTTGTTTGCCAATTTTGGAGAATTGGAATATATGTATCTCAGTAGTTTTTTGGGACGTGTTTGCCAACAAAAATGAAAAAAAAAAAAAAAACAAGATTTTTAATATTATATTATACAATATACAACTACATACGTACGTTTGCCTAACTAAATATCAATAATCAGCTTTTAATCACAATCAATCATAATATACATAATATACACATCCTACATGAATTATACATTCTCTTACAGAGGATCAGAAATATTCACCTGCACGTATACGAATCTCATTCATATGAAAAGATCAATATCTTATCATATGAATTACATCTTAAATATTACATTCACGGTTGCCAAACTTTCAACACCTCTTCTCCTTCGAACATTTGCTTGCTTTGATGACAAAGAATCCAGAAATCTAATTACATTATTTATACACATTATTTTAACAACAACATTACAACATCAACAAACTTGGATTCAATCTTCGTCATGCTTAGGATTAACATCAAGCCAATCAAGAGCCATCCTTTCAAGATTGCCAGAAATCGAGAAAATAAATATCGTAAACGAAACAACGGCGCGTGATCGAAAATCCATGGAAACGATGGATACCGAAAATACATCAGCGATTCGGCACATGTTCGATCGCGTCCAGTTTCGAAATTCGCGTGGCACCGTTATCCGATAGCGTTATTGGTATGCGTGCGTGTTATACACGTAACACGGGCAGGGGTCGGGGGGTCAATGAAACAGGACACGCTCGAAGCAACGGAGAAACAGAGCTTTGGAGGAAGGTTCATTCTATCTCTCGGTTCCGCGAGTCTGTTTGCCGACTCGCGCGTGTAAGTGGCGCGGATGAGTGAATACACGTGGCTAACCGTATACTCGCAATTGTACCTTCATTACTTGTTAATGACTCTGTATATACTCTTACTCAAACCATTAGATCGTGGATCGACGTCGTCAATGGGAGAGGGGGGGTTGAGAAACCTTCCCTTTTTTTTGCCGGTCGTCGCTTTTTATTCCCGATTCTTGAATCCTGCGTCGAGAGTGAGCACGATTAAGGGGAGGTTAAATGAGTGCGTTTTGAGAAGAAATCGGTGAAAGGAAGGTTGGTAATCAATCCGTGACACGCGAATAAATCCATTGACGGATGATTGGTTTTTGGAGAGGGTTTGTTTGTTTCATTGGAATGCCGGATAATTGCTTTCAAATGGATTGCCATGGAGAAAACGTTTAGATATTTTCTATTTTTTTCTTTTTGTTTTTTGTCTTTTGTGTTTTTTTTTTCTTCTTTTTTTTTTTTGGTTTTTTAATTTTTTTTTTTTTTTTTTTTTAATCCAAAGAGTTGGGATCTTTTTTTCTTTTTCCTTTCTCCCTCTCTCTCTCTCTCTCTCTTTTTCTCTTGTTTTTGTTGAAAATTGCCTTCGTCGAGTTTCCGCGATACGTAAGTTGGACGTTTATCGATCTTTTATTTTTTAAATCGTATTTGGGTGTTCCGTTAATGGAATTTTTGCCGATGAAGTAATATTGGAAGTTTGAAACGTGGCTCCGCATATGAAAAATAGTGGCTACTGTAAATGTCGATGACAACCATTTATCGATATAAATGTCTAATATTTTTAATTTTTTTTTTTTATTTCTTGTTAAAAGTAACATTTATAATTCGAAATTATTACTTATTAGATATTCTTGATAATTAAAAGCTAATCCTATTAGCAACGCCTCGACGAGCTATTATTTTAATACAACCGTTAATGTCGATTATTCCTCAACAATGGTTTCTTTAATGTTAAAAAAATAAAAAAAATTAACAAGAAAACTCGCATAATGTCACCTAATTTTACATACTCAATTGTTTAAATCATTAAATTAGATTTAATTAAAAATTAAATTTCATCACAACAAAAGCCACATCGTACAGGAATTCAAAGTTTAACCCACCGAAATCCAGGCGTCATGTAAAGTGTCTTAATCCAGGATAATCTTCAACAAAGCCTCGTTTAAAACCTAATTGCTTCATATTTAACACAGGCGTACATTAACCGCGCGTAGCAAGATAGTAAGATTCAATTAAAACACCGTATGTTTTTTGCCAGTCTTCAAATATCCTTTTCCAATGTTAGCGATTACAATTTCACTATAGCGGAAAGAAAAAAGTAGAGTAAAGTGTACTATATATAATATATTTAATGCTAATAAAAAAATCAAGGGACAAGAGAACTCTAGGTAGCACTAAAAGTTTTAAGTGAACTTCACATAATCGTAAAACGAAAATTTTTCTTTTAAAAATTTTTTAGCTACCAAGAAGAATATTCTTAAAAATTACATGAATTTTATCTCGGGTATTTATTTAAAAAAAAAAAGTTTTCACTCTATATATATATATCAAAATATTTATTATTTTTGTTTCTCTAAAACTAAATTATAAAAATTGCAAAATATATAATTGTATCAGTGTATATTAAATATTTGTATTAAAATATTATTAATATCTTTATATTAATAATATTACATTAACATTATTAATATTCAAATATATTTTATATTCCTGAAAAACGTATCTTTATTGAAGTTTATGATTGTTTATGATTTCATTATAGGAATATGTTAATATAATACATATATCACAGTTCTTCATTATAAGGAAACGATAGACAATTTTGAATTCAATTTTCTTTTACTACATAGTACTTTAATTACATAGTAAACTATTTTCCATAAATAGCAAAAAAAAAAATGAAATTATGCAATATTAACGTTAACCTGATCTATTATTTATCATCCACGACGCGATCCACGTGCTCGACTTCCGGTTATATAGAAACCAACCACCCTTACGACACGACTCCTCACGAAACCTTACGCAATGTCCCGTCCATTCGTCTGTATTCTGGGACGTCGTCGCCTAGAGGTATCGTCGTGATAAAGATCAATGAATATTCATACATGGGCAAAAAATCGGCCACTCGATGAATAATCAAAGAGTCGGCAGTGACGTCGCGACGAAATCGAGTCTCGTCCGGAAAATAATCCTGGAACGAAAGGTTTCTTCTCTCTCGTAGCTCTTAGTCAGAATCGTGTTTGAGAACTTTTAATACCACCATCATTTTATCGATTTGCTTCTTTTAGAATTAATTTAAAAATATTGATTGATGATTTTAAATTATTTTTGAAAACTTTGATTATTATACGAGAAAAAAATATTATTTTTTTTTATAAAATAAATGTATATAAGATAAATATGTATAAAATCTATTCCTGTAGAAATTTCTAAAATTTTAATACTTTGTATTAATGAAATTTTATATTTGGAAATATGGTATTTTAAACTTGCTCATAATTTTTTGAATTAATTATTAAAGATTTGCATTATTATTTTTTTTTAAGCCATTTATATACAAAGTGTTTTGTATATAATCATTTTAAATAAGTATATTTGAAATAAATAAAATTTCAGATAAAATGAAATTTGGAATTTCAATACACAATACATCAACAAAAGATTTTAAAGATTTTTTTCTAACTTGCTGAATTTTTATTAAAGTTATTCTTGTCAGAATATAAAAAATTCTGGAAAATATATTGAAATTATTTCCGTGAATTCTAAAATACGACATGTATATTTGATATATTTTAATATTCTTCAATATAATTCCTGAAGATATCCGATAATTTTGATCTAATATAAGATTTGGAATAAAAATTCTTTTATCATCAATGATTTTTAATGAAAATTTATTCCTTTGAAATTTGAATCATTAAGGGATATCTTTATTATTCCAAACCCATATGGGACATATAATACTCTCAAGCATGTACTCGTCATTCTGTGCCTCGCACTATTCATCGTAGATACATGTATTAAATCTAGTCCAAGCAAAGCTCCCGAGCTTAGGGAGCTCCCCTACTGTTTCCATTACCATCATATAGAACCTCGGGCTGATACCTTGTTACGTGTGAGCAATGCATACCAACCAATATAATAGCGATCAATCTTTTCCTTACTATCAACAATACATAAAACTGCTTAAAAATCTTATAAATGTCAAAGGATCTGTTCATTTCGAAACAGATCAAATTTCAACCCTTTGTAAGAATTTTAACATCAATCATCGTGATTGTATTAAAATAAAATTATTGGAAAATTAACTTGTTATTTTTAAGAAATTTTTTCTTATTAATCTATTGCTCAATTATTTTTATAAAAAAATATATTAAATCTGCAGGGGAAAATATCAGTAGATAAATTATTGCGAATCTTAAAATGAAATTTTGATAACTAAGAATTTTAAGTTATTCTTTAAGAATTCATATTTTTTTCTATAATTATTTGAATAATAAAAATCAATAGGCACAATACTCGATACTCTTTCTTTTATAAAAAAAACTAACAAAATAGTTAATTCATTCTGATAATCCTAAATTCTTCTTTATTATTGAAAAAAATATATATATATTATTTCATGATACCATTTTATATTACCATTATTGTAACACATGATCAAGGTTCAAAATTTTATTCTTCTTGTCCATAAAAATTCTTTCATCCCTTTTATTCCTCATCATAAATGAACATCAAATTTTGAATTAAATTGAAATAGATAAGGTACTTAATTTTGAAATATTTTTAACTTTCATTCACGAAATAACTGTTATATAAAAATAATTTATCCTAAAAGTATTGTGAATCATCTACAAAATTCGAGAAAATGCCGTTCTCCTTTAATAAATATTTAATAAATAATCGATATCATAATAACGAAGCTTCATCAAAAATTTATTATAGATCTTACCTATTATTATAACCATACAATAAATGCAAAATTAACCTTTAGAATTATTTAAAGATCAATCAAAAATTCCCGAATATTTTTATTATCAACTTATTATAATAATATAATAAACGCATGGCACAAAAATTACAAAAGAATTAATACTCCAAAAGAATTAATAGAGAATATACTCTTTTTAAAAAATAATACAAAAATCAATCAACTCATTTGCAGAAATATAATAAAAACGATAAACCATAAGACGATAAGAATAAGATAAAAATTCTTTTATCAAATCTCACCTTAAACAAATTCCACTGCAACGATTCCTAAATCTGATAATTTCAAGTACGAAAACATCGAATTGAAAACTTTACATCGAACCAAAGCTACTCCAAACAGAAATAAAATAAAAAGAAAAGGATCAAAAAAAAACAACGACCGATCTCTCTGCAAACGTCACACGATGTCATTGTCCCCTCGATACCCCCCTCGGTCTTGGTCGTTCCTCGAGATCGATTCAGCGTCCCCGGTTGCCTGCCAAAAGCTAGATCAGCGTGGTGTTCGCGGGCACCTCGTCCCCGAAACGTTTCAACGTTTCGAAATTGGTGGCGGCGACCCCCGCGTAGTCTCCGGTTCGAGGGCCTGGGCCACGGTATAGCCCGCACCGTATAGATATAACGAGAGCGGCACCAGCAGCGGCGTAGTCCTCCCCTCGTCGCCACTCCACGGCTCTCCTGGCCTCGTGGTCGGAAAAGGGGAAGCCCGGGTGGCGCGCATGCGCCGCGCTCGAACGGAAAAAAATCGGCTCAGCTACGGCGGAGAGGGGGCGCTCGGGTCGGCCGTATCGATCGCGAGGGAACATCGGAGTCCGTGGCGAGTCCGACGTGCACCCATGACGACGACGACGACGACGACGAGGCGAATCGTCGTCGATGACGTAGCATCGATGCCTCGCTACTGGGAATTTTCCTCCCGTCGATCCGTGAATCGATCACGCGATTCCCTTCTTCTTGTAGGAATGTAGGACGTGCAAGAGGAACATTTTCCTCGTGGCTTTATTCTGTTTTTTATTTTACTCTGATTTTTCTTATGTTTGTTGAAAAAAAAAAAAAGAATTTCTTCGAAGCTTTGATTGATTTCTCGTTTTCTCGGGGCAGGAGAGAGAGGTTAATTTCGTATAATTTTGCGTGCGATTTAGAAGCTAGTTATATTTGTTAGTTTATTATTTTGCACGGAACTGGTTGGTCAGCTTTATTATTTTAAAAAGCGGATTATTATTAATAGAAGGTGGATATATACTGTAGATGTATATTTTTATGAATGGAATTACGAAATGGAATGTAAACTGAGATTTATTTTATCCATTATTTTATCCATTAAATATTATAACTAGTAGTTTGAACATTTTATATGTTTTTGCATATAAAATTTTTCTACCTCTCGTACATTTTTATAATTTCTCATAAATGTATAAATATCCACGATCTATGTCAAGTAATTTATTTCTCACGAAGATCTTATTCTTTTTATTGGAATGAAATTGTAATAAATAATAATTTTCGGTTTTAATAATAAAGAAAAATCCAATTATGGAAAGTTCAAAGACAATGGAGTTAAATCTTCTATGATGATTAAAATACGTATTTTGGAAGGGTTGGAATTAAGAAAATTAAGAAAATTAGTATTAAGAAAATGTTTTGTCTCTTCAGTAAATTGAATTGATGAGATAATAATGGTCCAGAATTTTCCTTTGCTTCTTTCCTTTTTTACTTGATATCTAATAGTTTTCATTTTGAAATAATATCTAATAATTTCTTTTTGAAATAATATATTATGATAATTTAGATATTAGATCAATATTATATTTTCTTCCTTTCTTAGAGTGATTTGAATTCGAATTTTTTTCTTTTCGTCTTAATCTTTTTTTAATTTTCAATGTTTAGTTATTTTTTATGAAAGTTATCAATTTTCAAAAGAGCTAGAGTGTAAAGAGTTTTTTTTTTTTAACCATTTTGTTGTATTATTTTAGCGGTCGTTCGATGATACGAAGGAAGAGCCCGCGAGAAAAGATTCGAGCTTCTTTCTTCTTGTTTTAAGAACGATTGATGTGCGATCTTGCCAAGTACTATCGGTTTCAGACGTACATTTATGATGGAAAGTTAGTATTTTTAAAAGTAGGATAGATTTGAAATGATATTTGAAGCAGGATGACAAACTAGATGTATCGAGTTTGATGAATTATTTAAAGAATCAAATATTTCCGAATTATTTACAATTATATCATGAATAGAAGATGATACTTTTAAGAAAAAGTGTTGTTATATTTTTTCTATTATAAAATTTTTTATAGAAAATTAATTCTTAGAATTAAATTTATCACTTCAATTATTGAATTATACTTCATGAATTTTTATTATTATTATATTGTTATATTATTATATTTATTATAATACATATAATACATATAATATATATTATTATATCTTCTGATTTCTTCAGAATATTCTCCTCACTTTTCTTTTAGATTCAATATTTCGCGAATTAGTTTATACACTCTGTATATTATGTTGTATGTAGACACAGTATATACTGTGACACCTATAGTAACAATTCATATGCAAATCATATCAAACATTCTCCCTTGTGTAATGATGTGTGACTTCGCTTATGATCCATATATATGTATATATGTACGATATAACCATTTAAAGAGTTAAATTAGAAATCTATATCTTTCACAGTACAAATTTATAGAATGACGTATCGAGTAAAATATAAAAATTAAACAACTATCGATCATAAATAAATAAATAAAATTATAAAAAATCGAGCAATCCAGGTTTAGTCAGTTTATTACATCTCAATTCTATGATTCTTGAATAAGATGCTGGAAGGGGCTTGGAGGATTGAATGGCACCACTTCTGATGGATACTTATCTGTATTCATTTCTCGTTCCTCCTAAGTCAATCGTTTTTTTAATTCTTTCTCGATGAAATGACTCGTTTCAATTATTCAGAATATTGATTATTTGATGTAACAACTCTCTCTCATTAACAGAATTATACTTAACGTTATATTCACTCGTGCTAGTTATTTATAGAAATTTTAAATTATATTTGATCATTCGATGTCATTAATTTATTGATTCTTTTCATTGATTTTTAAAATTTGAGACAATGTCTCGATAAGAAATACATGTAATTGAGGATATTTTAATATAGTAATTTATCGTTTGATGTTAATTAATTTTTAATTATTGCGAGAGTTTTTTTTTTACCACTACATAACGCCATCCATTTAACAAAAATAAATCTAACTCGGGATATTTTAATGTAGTAATTTAACGTTTCAAATTAATTAATTTTTTAATTATCCTGGGAATAGCAATTTATCACGGACAAAAGCGAAAAATATTATTTAAAAACCGGTAGAGAGAAATTCAAAGTAATATCTTAATTGAAAAAATGGCGATCTCTTATGTATCAAATGTATCACACTTTTGCTATACAATGTAAAATATACTTTTAGCATTCCATTCTGTCTAATATTTTTTATTTTTTATTTTTTTATTTTTTTGTTTTGCGCTCAATTAAACAAAAAGAAAGAAAGAGGCGAACAAAATATTTACAAAGCGAAAATAACTAAACAAAAAAAAAAAAAAAAAAAAAGAAAAAAAATATTATTCAAGCATCTTGCCTTCCTCCTTGCCACGAATTGAACTTTCTTCACCACCTTTTCACCCCCTCGTCATTAATGCTGCCCGCATTCAAACGCAGCCGAATCTCCATTTTATTTAAAACAAAGCTTCATCGTCGCGAATTAATCACGAATTACAAGAGAACGAGACGTGTCGTGTTTTCATTTCCATTCCGCCAGCTTCATCCCTTTCATTCACGCAATTCTGAAAATAAGGAAAGAAAGGAAGAAAAAAGGGGGAGAGAGTAAAACGACGGAGTTTTCACATTTAAGATCCCAGCAACGAGTCAATGAAAGAAGTACCGGACGTCTTTTTCAGCCGGCCGCTTCCGGCCTATCTGTCTCACTCGTATCCCCTCCCCTGCTCACCGTCGCGAGAAAGAAAGATGCTTTCAACTGGAGACGCGTTTAACGCCGTGAAACAGATAAACGATGAATCACGGAGCCGGGTCTTCGAAATTTATGTTACGGAATGACTTTTGCGAACCGCGAGAGGTGTATTTGTTTTGACGTTAGTTTTCCTCGGTGGGGAAATTTTATGAATGAGATTTCTTTTTCTTTTCGTTTATTATGAATCGTTGTATATTTTTTAGACAGGAAAATGCTACAGGCAAATGTTTTGAATGTTGAATTTTTAAGAAAGTTGGAGAGAGGATTTAATATTTTTTAAATTATTTTTCTTTTTAAATCGTTCATTGATAAAAAAACTTATACGTATATTTCTTATTTTCATTGTAAATTGTTAAATGATTCAAAAAGCATCGTTATAATTACAAATTTTGAATATATGATGAAAAATAATAATTAAAGTAAATTGTTTAGTTAGTAATGGATAAGAGACAAATAAAAAATCACTATTTTTTTTTAAGATAATTTTTTCTTGTACTGCTTTAAAATTGATAATAATTGTGGTTCTTCTTTTTTCTAATTTTTAATCTGATCTTTCTAAATGTAAAAGTGATGAAGAATTAAACATTTCTCGTTAATAGGTATATACTTTCTAAGTAGTATTTTATCAATTAATATTTAGCATTACATATTTTAAAATATATACTTGCTTTTTCTGTTTGATAGAAATTATGTTAAATTTTATAAAAAAAAAATTCATGTGTGATATATTCAATATGCTTTTAATTGTTTGGCATTAATTTAATAAGTAGTACAACAATTTTAAAGATTTTAAACATTGTAAATTAAAGCAATTAGATAAAGAACATGGTACATATTTTTATCATCTAAAAAATGAGAAAACTCATACTGAAGTTTTTATTTCCTGGAATTCGCGGAGTTTTATGAATGAAACTTGCGCTGTGGATTCTCATATACCTTTAATTATAAAAATGGAGTATATAAATACATCCAGGAAAACTTCATTTTCTGTATATGTTACAGGAGGACATAAATTAAAGAAAAATCAAAGAAAAAGAATCAAAGAATATTATAAAAATGTAAAAATAGATAACATTATAATGAATAATATACATTTCTTTAATGTATTTTATTGCTAAAGAAATTAAATGGACAAATATAAACTTAAGAAATAATTCAATTTTTTTATTTGCAATACAATTTTATCACAACTTTATTTTTGATTAATAGTTAAAAATAAAATTCTTTAAATAAATAATCAAATTAGTCTAATCTCTTAAAAACTTCCTTTGATACATCAACAAGATAAATGCTCGAAGTATGATGCTAACTTTTTTATTAATTTGTATCGATTTTCACAAATTAAATATTTTTTTATACCTGGTTTTCAAAATAGACAATTAATTGTTTATGAGATATTTAATATTAATATAATACAATATAATTTCCTTTGGAAATATGAATTGAAATGATGCGGTTATTTCCAATTAATCTTCTTTGAGTTGTAATCTCTTTTTCAAATAATATACTATTTTCTCCAAATGAATATTATAATTATAATGAATATTAAAAGATTAGTTTTATAGACACGAAACAACTATCAACCTTTAAATTAATTAACGAAAGAATCGCTCTGATATTTTTATAAAATATAATTATATTAAAATAAATAGGTATCAAAAATTTAATAACGATAGCAGAAATCTCGCTTATGGCTAGCAATCCACAGTTGAAAAACATTTGCCAAAAACCATAAAATCTGTGAACAATGTCTTCCCAAAATATTATATTATATTATTAAAAATGCTGAAAAATAATATTATCAATATTATTAAAATATTATCAAGGATACCCGTGATTTTCAAAATCATTTAAAAAATAAAATTCCCTCATAATCATACGTCAAAGCATAACTCGATCCGCAAAGATATATCCGTTTCGCCCAAACAAACATTCGATTCGAACTCATTTCGAAGCCTGAGCCAATCAGCAATTGAACTCCGTGCCTCGCAATCTTCGACGAAAATACGGCCCGCTAAAAAATAATGGGTGTTATCGTTGCACGATATCGAATCAAATACAGTGTCGTTTAGCCGTGCACAGCGCGTTCCTGTTTGCTTTGGGACCACCGTTGCCTGCACTCGTTTCGGGAGTAATTTAGGAAGGGGTGGTTGCATAGGGAGAGAAAGAGGAAAAAGAGGGGGCGTTCTTTTTACTCGAATATCGGGGTAGTTGGCAGGGATAAGTTCGCCCCCTCGACAAAGAGGGCATTTCCATCGGTCTACCCCCAACGCGAGGGGGGAGAGGGAGGGGGGGAGAGGGGTCCAAAGCGCACGGAGGAGCGCACTTTTTCGGTCACGTTGCTCTTCCGGAAAACTACTCAGTATTGGAAATCAGCCAAATATCGCGAAACGCCACCGTGAATGTTTAAATGGACAATTAACGCGTGTCTCTGATGCACGGGCCAAAGTGCGTTTTGCAATCGAAGACGGGAAGTGGGAGGGTTGTTTTCGTGTTTCCGCCACGGGTAAACGATGTGTCTTCCGAGGCTGAATCCTCGTTGGCGTTTCGGCAATTTGAGGTTATGTATTTTGGAGCTTACAGTGGAGAGCAATTTGTAATCGTATATGGAGGATATATTTTTTTAAGGATTGTAAATATTGGTTAATTTTGTTTCTGTAAATATTAGTTGAACTTGCCGGTTAAAAATTTCTTTGTGTAGTATACCTTTTTTCTTGAATTGTTGTGTTATCGCGTTACTGGTAAAAAATTAGTAATGGTAAGAGACATTTATTAAGGAATTAATTATTGAGATTAAAAAATGTAATAATTAATTTTTATTTGGTTTATAAAACCAAGAAATTATAAAAAGGGAAATATATTTGAAAAAATTAATTCTAGAAGTTAAAACAAATGCAAAAGTTAGTATAAAAATATTGTTCGAGAATTATAAATGATTGAAGTTGATATTAGTTAATAGATAAACTTCAACATTTTTGTATATCAACTTTTGTATTTCTTTTCACTTTTAAAATCTAATCTCCAAAAGTATTCCATGAATATTAACATCTTGTACTGCATTTCTACTACTATATTACTTTCCTAAATTATTTATCTTATTTAATATTTAAAGATACGTGTACTTGAGATAAAAGTAAAAAAATAAATATCCTTGTTTGAAATTAATAAATTTATCTTCAAAAATATTAAATTAATTTTTAGATGAAGTTTTAAAAATTATCAGTTTAAAAATAACTATGTATATATTAATTCATAATATTATTTCATGAAAATAAAGTGGCAAAGTTGTGGTAATATTTTACGAGAATCCTTCTTTCTTTGAAGAATATATATAAAAGAGATAATTTAATTAACAATAATTCTTGTTTTCGAAGAAAAAGTGTTTTATCATTTTTTAGAGAATTGAATAATTAAATTTAATAATAGATATTCTATGCAAAAAACGAAGTATGTAATGATAACAATAACTTTAGTATCAATATTACTACTGCTTTTGTATTTTGTCCAGCTACGTATATAACTAAACTCATATTGAGTTTGAACTCAGTTCTAACAATAGCATTGACTTTCTAATTGTTACTCGAACCACTATCTTCACGCAATTCAATTTACGTAAGAAAAATCAATAGCTTCATCAAAAAAAGATAATAGTACTTTGTAATTTTTAATGGAAATTTCTATCATAAACTTCAATCCATAAATCTTAAAAAATACAAAATTATAAAGGCCATTAATATCTATAATTATCTGTATTCTTATATATATATATTTATATTTATATATTTTGCAGTTAGTATATTTATTATTTATTTGTATTATATTATTATGCTATTATTTTTTATTTTATTATTAAATAAAAATTTAATTTTTGTTTTTTCCAAAATTTTTCGCACAATTTTATGAGTTTTTAAAAATTTTTATACCATGTAAAATCATTTTTTCGTATCTTTTATCGTTTACAATTTTTTCTTTATAAATTTATAACTGCAATAATTGTGTCTTAAGACAAATCGACTTTTTTAATTATAAGTATTAAAATCCAGCTTTATAATGACTTAGTTAGAATAAAAAAGAAAAAAATAAAAAATGGACATGTTATGTTTTTTTCTTATAATCTTTTGAGATTTGAAAATAGATAAGATTTAATTTTGGGGATGAAAATTTAAAAATATTCCTGATTGTGGTTATAAAATTAATTAAAATTCTTTTTTACGTTTTAATTTTTTTTAAACAGAAGATGATTCTTTTAATTTATATAATTTTTGTAATTGAAGAGAAATAACAAATTTCTTTTACCAAACATAAATATAAAATAGAGATATAAAATAATTTATCCTTTAAAATGAAAAAATAAAATAAACATAGTAAAATTTTTATATTGATCTACTTACAATTGCCCAAAACATTATTATAATTTAAGAGTAATTAAAGAGTAAATTCATACACTATGCATATGATATCCATATTATGAGTAGCAATATAGAAAGCTTTATAATAATGTTGTATGCGGACCTATTTGCTTCATATACTCATATATTTCACATCATGTTCACGTAATTTTTCCTAGTTAGTTTTATTATGCATGTTATAATACTTTAATATATTTAGTGCGGCACTAAAAATTGAAAAGGGTATCCAATATTGATTTTCGATAAATAGAAAAAGCATTTATAAAACGGCAAAAAATGTGACGAGATCCAAAATGGCTACGCATATTAACGACAATACTTTTATTGAATGCATATGCAAAAGGAAACTCTTTTTCACACTTTTCAGAAAAATTCCACGTCAATCATTATAGAATATATTAGAGGCTTATTTCTTTATACACTTAAAAATAATTGAAGTGTTTCAATATATCCAACAAAATTCTCTTATAAGTTGTAAAAATTTTACTCACATTGAATTTAAATCTACACGTAGTTCAATAAATCTGTTCAATAATTCAAAAAGATATGCAATCAACGATTATGCTTCAAAATATACAAAATACAATACAAAATAATCATTCCATACAAATTGATCTCAAACTTTAAAATAAATACTTATAAAATTGAATAGTGACAAATTTTTTAAAAAATCGTGTCTTCTTTAATTTGTTCATATTTTCTTCTAAGATATAAGAAAAATTACTATATTAAATTACTTATATTAAATTACTATATAGAAAATTCGAATCTGCGCCATCAGAATTCGAGTTCACTTAATAACACTAATGTGACTTACGTTTCTCAAAATTTTATTTACATGAATTCCATTTACGATCAAAATGTTTCTAACATCTGATTATCTGAATTTTTTTTTTATCAGAGTTCTTATTATATTAATATCATTAATCAATCTATATAAACATATACAATTCCATATGAAATCCTTTTACGCGAGAGTGAAATCTTATTACGTGAACAATAAGTGATAAAGTGGACTCTTATTAAATGACCGAATTTCCATATATCTGGAAAGGCTTTACTTTCTTCATTCGAAGAATCCACATGAAATATTCGAAACTAGACCAGTTAAATTCGAATCTGCTTATAATATACTAAGTATATTATACTTTATCCTATGTTTAGACGGAATAAACACAGCGAGAGGTGCGAAACGTTAATTGTATAACGCACCATGCAACAGCAGATTGGAAATGGGCCAGGAATTATGAAACGGGGCTGGAGCCACCGCGTTAAATATTCGAACGAAGAAAATTGAACGATGCATTCGATCCTCGAACGTTTATTCTCGGTATCGAAGAGATCTAAAAATACAAAGGTGCGCTGACGAACCAAGAGAATTAAGGCATCGTTCGTCCGGAAATAGCGGCGTTGGAGATCCGCCAAATATCGTAAATACCGCGAGCGTACCGCCAACCAGGGAATTTGTAAATAATCGCGACTCGAATTTCCTGTGTACGGGCAACAACGGAAGAATCGGTTCCTCTTTGACGAGTTCCTTGATCACGGGTTAATTCACGATCTGGTTCATTCATGAATGCGAGAATTTATTGCGATAAGTCGCGAGCAGAAGAAGGAGCAACGTGGTCGTCGTGTAAGTTACTCGTCTAGAAGGAACTGGAAATGTTTTTGCGAAGATGAACGAGATTACTGCACGTTGACGAAGACGAGTTTTTATCATGATCGTAAAAAAAAATAAAAAATATTGAAATCTGAAAGAATTTTTGCGATTTATTTTGTCATATTATTTATTTATTTTTTTTTTTTGTTGATTCTAAGACAAATTTTATTCTTGGAATTTGAAATTTGAAATTTTGGAATATAATTTTTTGAAGTTAAAAATATTGTTGACAATAATTGTAAAATTAATTGAAATTTTCTTTTCGTTTTAATTTCTTTTTCTTTTTCTTCAAATAGATAATTTATAATTGGTAAGGAATGTAAATTTTACTTCTTCTACAATTTCTTTCATTTAAAGATATCATAAAATTATCTTGGATTAACTCTTAACACAAAAAATAACATTTTATGTATGATTTACCGTTAAATCATTGCTTTACTTAGAACTCGTATGTGAAAAGTGATGTATTTACGTTATTTGATATGTATTACAGTGGAATTCCATTTATATGAACAGAAGTTTGATCTAGAGCCTATTACTGTTACTTTAATATAACGCTATCTATTCTTATATAATATTTCTTTGTACAATCTATATCTATAATATAATTATAGATATCTCTGATACATAATAAATAAAAAATTAATCCAAAATGTTAGACAATTGTTGTGCTTTAATAAAAATAATTTAAATTTAATTAAATTTTATAATATTAGATACATTATAAAATTATATTATACATTTCAGAGAAAATATTTTGTGAAATCTTCTCATATCAACATAAATTAAACAAGAAATTATAATTGGTGGGAGAAATGAAATAGATGAATTGCTATTAATTAATAACAACAAATTCATCTACTTTATATATTTATTATATCTTTTATTATATTGTTTATTTATTGAATTATACATATATATATTGTTCATTTGTTTCTATGTTGATTATTATTGCTTGATGTATCATTAGATTTTAAACATAATTAAAATGAGCATTGCTGTAAAATAAAAGGGCATACATATCTGAAAATTCACACAAGATTTAGTTTCGTCACGTTCAACGCGATATACCTATGATAAGATTACGATTGTCACATCAAAGATGACATACGTAATGTATAAAAAACTGATAATTGTGTATAATCGCTACAATTATATAAAATTGTAATTCTAAAGGGTCGAAATTAAAATTTGAAAAAAAAAGCAGTTGTATAAAATTTTGGAGTTATTAGACGTTATACTAGGAGAAACTTAAGACAAAGGTTAAAATATTTTGTAGAGAATGTTATGTGGTAATCATTATTATTTCAGAGACGTTAATGAACATACCAATAGTTGGTTAATCGTTAATTCGACTAGTATTCTGTTAATAATTTCTCTTTAGTAACTATTTTGTCATGAATTATTCAACGATATATTTAGTTTCTTGAATATTCGAATTCATACGTAGTTTTGCTTATTCACTTAGCAACTAAACGTTGCTGCCATTTCTAAACTAACTTCACTAAATGATTCTGTATATATTATCAAAAACGAAACTTTTGGCAATCAGTCTTCCCCAGTAATAATTTTCACGATAAGAAAAATATATTTTAAATCTGGTCAAAGGCAACTTTGACAATTTTTGGATACAACGATAAATTTAACTTGCTACAATCAAGTTTAAATTTATCCCCAAATATATTGTCAAGAGTATTAGAGATCATTGAGATTAAAATACACTTATATTTGTAATAAAAGATGAAAGATTTTATGAAAAAAGAATTACTATTACTTCTTTGTCATTATCATTTTCCAAATGGAACTTTCTTATACATAATGCAATTTCAAGGCAGACAAAATTAAATGAAAGGATGGAAAGGACATCGATAAATTAATCTGGAGACAAAAATATCTCCACTCTTATATCTGCAAAAAGATATCCACTCTTCAAATGATTAATGTACTTCGTGTACACGTTGACTTATTTCTATTAAAATAGTGAAAACTTGAATGAAAATGCTTTTCTTTCTAAATATATTGTAATATATATGTGTTTGTGCACATTTTTATGCATTTTTAAATATACAAATATATATTCAATCTAGTAATTAATTAATAATATATTTTCCATTATTTTTATAAAAGTTTATTAAATTTTTAACGTTACAAAATCTCCTATTGTTTTATTAAATTTAACTGTTATTATTAAAAAAAATTCTTTCCAAGCTAATTTAATAGCATAACGAATTATTCGTTCCTTTAAAAAAAAAAAAAAAGAAAAATTCTTTTCTCTAAAATTTCTATCTCATCTCCTTTCATTCTTCGAAACTTAACTCTCATTACAAGAAAGTTTCCATTACCTAAAGAATCATCTAGCACATAATTCTTTCGAAGGAAGAAAAATAAATTTCTAAAAAAAAAAAATCTAAACATAAATCTAAATATCACGCAATTCACCTCTACGATCCTAGCATAGGAAAAAAATATCTGAACATTAGAAAGAGAAGGAAGAAAAGAAAAATTCTTTCCTTTTCTATATCCCACGACTCCCACTTAACCAACTTTTTCCCGGATAAAATCGATCTCATTCAGAAATACGGATCTTGAATAATATCGAAACAATCATTCGATGACCCAATAACTTGCCAGTTTCGCGATATATTTATGCGGTTTATGTGACGAGAAAGGGGCTAAACCCGGGTGTAGATTGTCTCCACAATGAAAGTACATTCCCCTCGGGTACTGGCTCGAACGTACGGCCCGCAGGGGTTCCTGGCGTAGTTTTCGGGGGTGAAAATGTTGGGGTTCCCGGTTGACGAAGAGGGCGACTCAGTCGCAACCCCCTTTTTGCTCGAGGGGGATCGATCCGTTTGGTGCGCAACGTTCTACCACGGCGTGTACTACGTAAATCCGAATCCTTAGTTGGGAATTCGAAGGAGCAATGTACCTAATGAAAATGAAAGGAAACCTTTAAGAGAAGGAAATGGCGAGGCGACCTCGTGGTTACGGTTATCTGTTGTTTGGTCTGCTCGTCAATTAGATTAAGGATTGTGCGTATTTCGCGGAGAAATATATTAATATATCTGTGTCGGTGTTAAAGGATATTGTCGAAATAAGATTGGAATGAAATTATGTTACAATGGTTGGGATAAATTAATAATGTGTGGAGAAATTGAATTGTTGGTAAGTTGATGCAACGATGAGATATGGTAATATCAGAATGATTATTGATGTTAAAGGTATTTCAGAAATATAGGAACATAGAAGAGTGTAGATCGATATTAAGGAATTGTAAAAATAGAATTAGTAATATTACGTAGCCTTATCTATATTAAATAATAAATATCTCTATTTCACGTATATTTATATACATGTATATATACATTTATATGCACATATACGTATATACCGATGGTGTAAGGCTATATGAAATATATATTTCACCTGATATTATCATCTTGATTTACGTCACTATTATTATCCGTAGCGAAAAACGTACTATCCGTAGATAAGAAATGAATGATTTCGAAAGGGTGGTATACAATATATAATATAATTATTTTTTTCGTAGATGGACTCGTAGAGATCGTATGAAGGTCAAGTTATTTTTTTAAATAATGGATTTTCCTAAATATCATTCTCTTTTGTAGTAAAAATATTATTAATTTAATCTAATATTCTAAAATTGTAATCTTTTGATTTGATATTTTTTATAGAGAATACCGAGTTAAAAAACATAAAAAAATACGTTCATCTTGATAGGTCATTTTTTAAAGAATCATGTCAAGTAATAACGAGAGAAATGCTTTTTAAAATTAAAAATTAAAAACTTAAAATTTAAAAAAAAATATCGTGTCTAAGTTAGTAAGCATAACTGAAAGAGATTGATTTATTCTAAAGAATATTATTCAAAAAATTTTTATTAGATAAGAAATCAAGCTCTTTACTTTTTATATTTACAAGATACATTTCAAGCAAATATTCTATAACTATAAATTTCGAGTATATTTTTTAAACGAATTTTAATATGCAGCATTTAAAAAATTCATTCGATGAAAAATAACTTTTGTATGCTAGAAAACTGCAGACCAGTTTTTCATTTAATATTGAGAAATAGTTACGAATTAGATTTTAGACGTAGAATAAATAACTAATTTAAAATAAAGTTCACTTTTGGATATATATGTTACATTTATTTATTTCGTATTGAAGTTTATTTAGGATACGTATAACAAATTAATTATGGAGCGTTACAAAGTTCAATAGCGGCTGTATATTATAAAAACATTTTATAAAAATAATGCAATAAATCAAAGTCATACGATTTTCCATAAATATTGACAGTAAAAAATAACTATAAAATTTCCATAGATTAAATATTAAACCGTTGTACAAAACATGCGATTCGATCATTCAAAAAGGAATTCGGAAATAATCAAAAATAAAAATTAAAAAAATTACAAACAAAAGGACCAAAGTAAAATACGAGAATTTCTAAAAAGCATGTGAAAATAAATTTTTTAAAATAAACAGAATAATTAAAATAAAATATTATACGATGGGGATGAAAAATAAAAATAAAAAAAATTCAAAAATTCAAAAAATCGTATAATGGGAATTATAAAATAAAATTTACAAAACCGCAATATAATAATCAAAATAAAATTTTTAAAAATCACATAACGAAATTAAAATAGAATTTAAAAAAAAAGAAATACAAAATCAAATAATCTATATAATGTTCAAAAAATCGCGAAAAATAGCAATTGAAATAGATTCTTATTGCAATACTAATTTTCAAAAAAATTTTCTCTCCTCGTATAAATTTTCTAAAAAAAAAAAAGAAAAATATTATTTCACCGTTGCCATCGCCATTATTGGCCAAAGACACAGAAACGAAAGAAAGTGAACGCAATTATACCGCAATTTCACGATTGAAAGAGGGCTCGTGAAACCGCGTAACCAAGAGACACGGTCGTAACCAGACGAACTAATGATCATCGTGGTCGGGAATCACTCGTCATCATCATCGTCGTCGCCGTCGTCGTCGTCGTGGACGGGTCGAGGGCACGTTATTAATCATCGTGGAACAGAAGCAACTCGCGGACAAAGCTAATTAACACGATCATAAACGAAATGTCCCGTGGTGCACACGCGTCTCGAAATATTCGGCCGAGGGCTGGTTCCCTCATTGAGTAAGCCGTTTATTAGCGGTGGATCGACAATTATTAGCGTTCCGCGGGGTCAAGTGTAATGCGATTCTAATTACGCTTCGAACATGACACCGACGGTTTGACCTCTGTTTCGATATTCCCTGCTCCATTGCTTCGGCCACTATATCGTTCATAATTGTCCATCAACGGGCATGGAATCGAGACTGGCGCGAAAAATCGATCGGTGAAATTGTTGCGCCAGGAGGAACATGTCGGAGGGTGAAATTATCGTAAAGAAAATTTTGCTTTGGTTTAATAAAAATGATGGATAAAAATTTATAATAATAATAATAATAATGATATTCGAATCAGTGTAACAAGATAATATGTTGTAAGGCTATTCTCAGACGCTATTTGAAAATAATTAATTTATTTTCTTTTTTTGTAACACATTTCTGTGTTAGATATTAAAAATATTATTTCTATTATTTCTATATTATTAGGTATATATGCACGAAAAGATGAGAGTGGTGATGTAGATTCAATATAGGATAGAAAATGGAAGTATAAGCTATAATTTTATGTTGTTTTAAACTACTTGATATATGTTATTTTAACGTATTAATTATAATTCGAAGATAATATACATATATAAATGGAATTACAAGTGAAGAATGTATAAAAATATATAAAGAAAATTATTCTTATTTTTAAATATTAATTTCTATATATTATTTCTCCTATTAGTGATTTGTTTTTATAATAAATATCCATGTTTGAAAATCGTTTAATTTTCAATTATTTTATGGTAAAGTCTTTTTTTGTCGATTATTCGAAGAACCGCTTATCCGATCGGATTTATGTCTCAATTAACTCGAATAATCGATGTTCTACTTATTCTCTTGTTTTATTCTCTTGTTT
Organism: Apis laboriosa; assembly: GCF_014066325.1. Taxonomy (NCBI): domain Eukaryota; kingdom Metazoa; phylum Arthropoda; class Insecta; order Hymenoptera; family Apidae; genus Apis; species Apis laboriosa. The sequence goes on along the minus strand of NW_025221084.1, from coordinate 2,223,295 downwards.
TTTTAAAAATTTTCTCTTGATGCATTATGGAATTTGTGATTAATTTCGAGTTATGCTTTTTTTTATTGTAAATATTTTTATATTAAAAAAGAAATATTTCATGAAAACATTTTTAGGCATAACAAAAAATAATTTCTTCTTATTTTTATATATTTAATAAAAAAGGAAAAAAAATTATATAAAACGAATAAATAAATTTATATTTTTACATATTTACGTGTTTGATATATCTATATTTAGTTAAAATATAAAATTCAATTGAAGTTTCAAATGCTCAATAAAAAAAAATATATATATATAACTTTATTAATTAAAAGATAAAAAAATTTAACGCTCTACTCTAACAGAAACTTTTAAATTTGCTTTATAATTTTCAATAAATAAATTTATTATACGACAAAGAGACTTTTTGAAATGAAAAAATTGGCGATTACTCTTCACGTTTTAAAATCTTTTATTATACGGATATATAACAATAATATTATTGTGATAGTATGTACAAAGAGCAGAAAGTAATATCAATCAAGCACATAGTACGTCTAGACGGATCAACTAATTTCCACGGAGAAATTGAATTCTAGGTAAAAAAAAATTACTCGAACCGTTTCTTTGGAAACTTATTTCCGAAAGTCTCGGAAAAACCATATCTCTTGAAAGCCAGGCTAATTACCTTCTGCCACTTGATAATCCAATTACCTAACACATTTGCCGTGCAGACAGTTAAACGAACGAATCGAGTGAACGGAAGGGAAACCGCTGAAAAATCAAAAAAAGATAACCCTCTTTTGGAAGATTTCCCAAAACCGAATTCTCCATTCCGGAAATCAATTGGATCGCCTGAACATTGGCTTTAAATTACTGGCTTTCATCGATAACTACTGATTAATCAATGAAATTCAGTAGACTATAATAATTTAAAATATCCTCAAAATGGAATATGAATTAAATTTTTTCCATTTTTAATATTAAAGAAAATTAGAGAAAATCAAATTTGAATCAAATTTATCGATTATACGCATTATTTAAGTGATAAAATTTTTACATTCTTTTAAATATTTTTTTTTATTTATTTATTTTTTTTTTAAATAATTTTCAAAATATAAAATATATAAAATATATAAAATATATGTATATATAATTATATTTAATTAATAATTATTACATATAATTATTATATATTATATATAATATAATTATAACTTAAAATATATAAAGATTTTTATGACTATATTATTGATAATTTTAAGATAATAGCAATTCTTTCTTAATCAAGATGATTAATCTACCAAAAAAACAAACTATGTGAAATCGATCCTCGACCACGAAAGACACGAAACAACATTTATAATGAAATCAAACACACGTGAAAGGAAACTTTCGACTTCGACTTCTCTCTATATGAATACGTCTTATTCATAGGGATAAATACGGGATAATTTGCGGCAATTTGAAAAACCAAAGCTTCGAAAAATGGAATTCGTTGGGAAAGCGTTGCATCGAAAATTGCAAATTTTGGGCGCGCATGCGCGCCACACGGTTGCAGTGCACCCCCAGGAAGTGCAGCAGGATGCATGCACCGACGACCTTATTATTCGCCTCCCTTCTACCGAACGCCTGGCAAAATGAAGTCAAACTCGGGGGCTGTTTGCGCTTCGGTTTGGAAAATTTCAACGGTCACTCGCATTATGATGGCCGACCATTCGGTAAACACTGTTCACCACGATGAATTTTGCTTTCCATGGAAATCGGCAGGATCTTGAATACTCTTCTTCTGTATTGTTGTATTTGAAGGATGATTGATAACGATCGAATTCGATATGTAAAGAAAAAAAAAAAAAAGACAAGATAAGAAATTTAAAGGAAAATCTGAGGAAAATTATTTATTAGAAAGGTGATAGTGACTTCAAGTTCAAATTTGATATGCAAGAAAAAAGAAGAAACTAAGAAAATATTATTTCGAAATTGTTGTTTGATTGGATATATATCCGACTTGTATTGATTTCAAATTTCAATATCGCTAAATATTTTACTTATAAGCATGCATAAAGAGAAAAAGGAAGAAATTTATTTTTATTGGGAGAGCTTGTAATAATAACAAAAAAAAAAAAAAAAAGAAAGAGAAAAAAGAAAAAATACAATTAACTGAATTCTCAATCTATCAAGATTTACATTTGAAAAGTGTATTTGCACTATCTAACTTCTATATTTTTTTCACAGACAGATATTTCGAAATTATCCCACGACACGATGTTTAATTTTTTATCGTCGAGAACATGGATGGTACTCTCGAACGATCATCGAGCGTTATCAAATATTGCATGTTGTTAAATACGATGGAAATGAAAGCAAACAAAACGACGCTAGGCCAGTGGAAAAAAGATAAAAATGAAAAATAAAAAAAAATTGGTCGGTTCGGGATTGGTGTAGAAGTTGAATCGTGTTCTCCGGCTGGGACACTCTCGCCGCTCACAAATTGATTGCAATTGATCGGTGAAGTCCCTTGGTACACGTACGAATACGGGATGGCGAGGGCTGGTGAGACCGGAAGTGGGAAAGAGGTTCCAAAATTTCCACCTCTTCTTTATTCGCTTGTCTCTTTTTTTTTTTCAGAAAGTAGAAAGAAAAAAAAATTCCATTAAGAATAAAACTCATATTTAATTCACGTAAAAGAAGCTTAATTATTTCTTTTTTATTATCTATAATTTTAACCATTTTTTCTTATTATTTTTACTATTAAATTTTCCATTCAGGTAATAAAGGAGTTCACGTTCAGGTGAATAAATTCAATCAGCAGGAATTCAATTAATTGAACGTTATCTAAAATTTTGTCAAAATAAATGACGTTCTACTATATTTTTTTTTATTATTAAATCTTTGAATTTTAATGCAAATTTATATATATATATATAATATATATATATATGTATATTTGCATATACGTATGTATATATATATTTTTGTACACGTAATTTGAAATTATTATTGTGACGAATTATTTGATATTATGAAAATTTATTAATATTATAAAATTTATTATGTAAAATTTATATTTTGCTAGACTAACTGATTAATAATATACATAGTATATATAATACATTCGTAAGAATCTTAAAAATAAGATACTTTCACTTGCCAACTTTCGAATTGTACAATCACTTTTACTAAATATATATATATATTAACATACATATATATACTAAATACATATATGTATGAACAGCACATAAAAAGTATCTCTCTATAATAATTTAAAAATTTGAAAATTATTCTCAATGTGAAAATTGCCCATTGAATATCTATAAAAATAGAAATTTTCATCTTTTATTTTTAAAAATATCCAAATCTTTTATTATTACATAAAATGGAAAATTTACTTGGAATTTTTTTTCATTTAAAAAATCTATTTTCAACAATATAATCTCGTATCTTCTTTAATTATTGAAATCATATCAACTTTGAAATGAGATATTTTTTTTTTTTAAGAAATTAGATTACCTATTATAAATCGTTATAATACATCGTTACAAAATCAAAATATATTTATTCATTATAAAATTATTACAAATGCAAAAGTTAATAATAATCTTTCCAAAACTTTCGACTTTATCGAAATAAAAAGTATCATCGATCTATCGGTACCAGTTTAATCTGAAGGACGATCAACCCCTTATTCCCCTAACAGATTATACTCACGACAATTCGAACTTGGAAAATTCTGAAGATTTATCATGAATAATTTTACCTCCAAGCTACTTTTATCCTTCCGTGTTTTAGAGATTGTCCAATCCTCTTGAAAGCTCAATACTCCATTTACACCATTGCTTATAAGAATGTTGAACATTTCCTGGGCAGATATATAGGAATAGTATGTGAATGAAACTGTAAAATTTAATAAAAAATTATTAATTAGAAATATTTTACACTTAAATATTGTTGATAGGTTACAATTTTATTATTTTTATATTATTATTGTTTATTATAAATTTTAAAATTCACTTATAAAATTTCATTCGTTTTAATTTTTGACGTGTAAAATTTCGTTGATAATATATCTTTAATTATGCGAGGAAATCCTGATTTATTTTTTAATCACGTCAATCTCAAAATAATTAAAGACAAGTGAAAATGTTGAAAGTAACATAATAAAATTGATTTATACAATCTTCTTTCCTTATCTGTTCACGAGCATTATACATCGTTAATTAGTCACTAAAATTAGTTCATAACATTTAATTTCATCAGAAAAATGGAAAATGTTAAAAAATGTAAAAAAATATCCAATCTATTATAACTTTATTTTAAATTTTATCAGTAAACAAACAAAAATTATTAATTTCCATCGAAGTTTTTAATACATATAGTAATGAATGGAAATTTCTATAAATATTCGTAACAAAAATAATATAGAAATATATTATACGTATGTATTTTATTATATTATATACCTATTATTACGTATCCATTCAACGTCCACAAAAATTTACCTGTGATTCTTCCACCTGCTGCATGATCATATTAAACACAGATAAAAATCACAGACAGCGGGGAAAATCAATGAACTTCTATCATATAAACCACAGATCCAAATAAATGGAATTTCAACTGTATCGAAGTCAAATACCGTAATTACATACACAGATGGTGCAGGTATTCGGCGTTTGCTAGAGGGCCATAGAAAATAGTTCTATTTCGGTGTGCAACGAATTGGAAACCTCTACCCGTTCAATTGATGTATTTTCGAAAATTCGAATTTTCCGAATTCGCGTCTGTCGCGGTTCCATTATGCGATTGCAGTTGCACGTAATAGGAATAGAATTGCGCGCGAAGCGCGCCCGTTCGATCGTTCTTTGTTCTTTAAAACGACGGTTTGTGTTTCCACATGGAAAGAGCTTTCGCTATAGATCCCATTGTGATTATCCGTTTTTGATTTCTGTGATAATGCGAAAGAATTTCAATTAGCTTCGTGATGATTTGTTTTGTTAAAAGTGAAATGTAAAGTTGTAAGATTAATATATTTGTTTAATATATATATATATATTTCATAAGGATTTCATCTAATTGTAAATCTTACTTAAAGATCTCAAAGAATTTGGAAAATTATATAATTATGTATAATTATGAAAATATTATAGCACTATATTTTTTTTGAAGCAAATTAATTTTTTCAAATATAACAATCTAGAATTTTGTAATTATTGGTATGAATTAAATATTCTTATAGAGAATCAAAATGTTAATTAATTTTAGATGAATCAGAAATGTTAATTGAATATTAAATAATCATGATAAAATTATTGGATTAATTTTCATTTGATCTTTTATTATTGATAATTGTTTAGAAAGCATAAAACATAGAAAGAAGCATACAAAATTAAAAATGAAAAATATACATTTAAATATTTCTTTAAAAATTATCTTCTACAAAAAGTTGATAAAAATTTGTAAAGTTTATAAAATTACAAGAAGATTCGTTTAAAAAATAATTAGATATTCTTTCATCATTGAAATTTTTGAAAGTTTTAACAGATACAAAAAATATACCATTTTTTCAATTTTTCATAGTTAATAAAATTTAATAATTATATTATATATAATTTAAAATATAAAATTTATTCCTAACAGGATTGCAAAAAAGTTAACACTGTGTAACATTTCATTCTTTATATATTATATCTAAAAGAATGGAAAAAATACATGTTTAATTCCAAAATTAAATGAAAAAAAACAATTTCGACAAACTTGGTTTACAGCGTGTTAAATTTTAAAATTATTCTTCTGTACAAAATATAATTTCTCTCCTCTGATCTTTATACAATAGATTCATTTATATTTATACGAAATTCTCAGTAAATGTTCACTTGTTAATCTGAATTAATTATCACATCTTTTACCCTTTATCCTCGTAAGAAAATATTAATGATAAGCTATTATGATAATATATGTCATGAAAAATCCTTGAAAACTATAAGAAACGATCGTACATCACCGCAATGTCGTGTTGTGTACACACGTTTGCTTCGAATCACATGTACAATGTGGATCCGATTACGTAAATGTACATATCTACCGGTATATACATACCTATCAATCTACAGATAGAGTGCATCTACATACACTCATCATTCCCTGAATCGTGTCTGTGCATGTGTGATATGCGTGTGTATTCGCGGATCCATTTCGGAGTGTTGCATGTAAATGCAATTATGCCATTGCAGATATATGTGCGTATCTTTAATTTATATGCGTGTTATACAGTGGTGTGATAATCAATGTAGAAGAGAAAAGTAATCATACATGTACGCTTAATAGCAAGAGAAATGTAGAGGCTATATTTTTAGAGATATGTAAATGGAATTTTTAAATTTTTCGTTGTTTTTTAATTACATAAAATTTTATTATATAAACATATGTTTAATATGATTATTATACTTTTACATATGTATGTAAATATCAGAGAGAGAAAATATATTCTCGATATAATTACTCTTGTTTCTTTTTTTTTTTTTTTTTACAAACATTAAACAGATTATCGAAGCAAAAAAAATTTTAAAAACAGAAATAAATTCTCAATAAAAGTTTCATGTAATATTTTCTTTAAAAAAAAGAATTAAATTTGAATTTTTAATTGTGGAAAATTATTTATTTTATAATCTTTGAATTTTTAATATTCCTAATGCAATATTAATTAAATAAATAATATTTATTATTTTAAATTGTAAAATAAACTTATTTTAAATTGTGAAATTGTTCGTTTCGAATAATGTAATTTTATTATATTATTATGATTCTCGTATTCATAATATTTAATTTTTAATATTGATTCTCGTACGTTTTTTAAAGTCATTTTTTAAATAATTGCGATTTACTTTTAAAGCAATTAGATTTAAATTTTATCTTTTTTAATATACTTTCCAGAATAATTAGAATTAATTTTTAAAATATCTGAGATTTCTGAGATTTTTTTGTATTCTTTTTGCAACAATTCCATATTTTATTCATTGTATTTTTACATTATATAAAAAAGTACTTATTTGCCATTATTTTTAAAATATTATTAATTCACTCAAAGTTCTCGAAAAGTTTTAAGACCTCGTAATCATAACTTTTTATCAAAATAAATTCGAATAGATACAAAAATCGATGACAGAAAATACAATGGACAAAGCTCGGCAAACCGCTATTTCGAAAGCGCTGCTATTGGTGAATGAATTATTCTCTTCAATATATTCTAACTGCAAAATTGTACGTGCAGGTCATGTACCCTCTCTCGTGTGTGAGTTTATGTATTTAGAATACAGAACCATTTTACTCTCAAATTTATGAATACATTTATTGTGTTCAATATATGTGTTTTATACTATTTTATGTATATCTATAATAGAATATACCTATATTCCCATTGAAAGTTTTACTATGCCAATTATCTTTTATAAAAAGCCTAATTCCAACGAAAAAAGGGCTATTTTTTATACAGAGAAATAATTTTTAAAAGCCTGTGAATTTTTTTTTCACATTTTTCTTGAAAAAATATTATTATTTCAAAGAATTTATTATCTTTTTTTTGTTTTAAAATTATTTTCATTTCGAATATTTAAATATTTATATCATGTATTTAATAATGATTTTTTTTTTTTATTTTATTAATATATCGTTAAGTTACGTTAGTCATGTTAATTGTTACAAGGCAAAAAATTATAAATTTTTTAAATTCAAAGTTTAAATTGAAAAAAAAAAGAGAAAAAGAATTAAAATCGAATGTTAGAAAGTATTGTTGTAATAAAAAAAATATTCCCAAACGATTACTCTCTCTCTCTCTCTCTCTCTCTCTCTCTCTCTCTCTCTCTCTCTCGACAAAACATCAAAAGATACTACTATCCCATTTTAAATTAAAAAGGAAAGAAGAAAAAGATCGATGAAAAAAGAAGAGATCAAAACAAGTTTAAAAAAACATACTCTCAGAAAAATAACATAAAACGGCTATTTACCAGATTCCACGTGAGGAATTTAAAAAAGAAAATAAGTGTCCATTTAAATGTTACTTGGAGCAATGAAACAGTTAGAACTTTCTCTTTTTTATAAAAAAAAAAAATCACATAACGCGTCTCTATTCGGTCAAATTGCGCAGCTCGAAACATCGTGTACTACTCAGCGGTAATCCACCCCTTCGACCACCCCTTGACCGTGGCCCTTCAACCCTGCGCATCGTGCACCGCGAACGAAAAACCGAAAAATATTTGACCAAGGTGAAACTGCAGCCGGAAAACTCAGGACAACACAATTGCGGTATTTTTTTCTTCCTCTCGTCTCTTCTCCACCCTCTTTCGTCACTTTTGTTTCCCTTTCGCTCTCGTTGTGACGAGGAAAGTAAACGTGGCAACGGATTCGAAGATCGAAGATTTCGCAAGAATTGACAAACTATCAAATTTATTATTATGAAAAGATTAAGATCGATCTTATTCAAAATGATTGATATAAGAATGAAAATATAATACTTTTGAGAACTGCTTTCGAAAGTTCATTTTTAAAATGAGTACTATCAATAAAAAATAAATCTTTGAAACTTTTATTCTCAAATTTTTATTCTTATTTTAAGCTTCAAATCAAAAAATGGCCGATCACTGTTGGCTCATGTATTGAATCATAGATATCAAATATCACATATAAGTCAAAAACATGGATCAAATGTAATCTGACTTCGTTGAAAGAGGATAACAAATGAAAATATACAGCTTCTTCTATTTTTTAGACATTTACACATAATTTTTTTACAAATTGAGGATTTTTATTATCTATCCTGTATCGAAAAGATCTTCTTAATTCGTCTATATTTTTATTAATTGATAAATATTAAAAAAATGTACAAAAATATTGTTTATATTTTTATGTATTATGTTGTAAATTCTCAGTTATATCGATGACTATAACTACTATTTCAATAACCAAGATATATCGATCAAAAAGTATACGGATAATTGGATGTTCGATATCCGGATAATCGAGCTCGAACCGTAATAGAATATTTGACTTCGACTTTGTGAATGTAGTGAAACAATATTTGAGCAAGAGCGCATTCGCGTATTTGAAAAAAAAAGAGAGAGAATAAGAGGGGAATGAAAACGAAAGGAATATTGAAATCCCGAAGATAAATACTAGTCTGCGTTTTTTAAATAAATTCGTGACCAGCAGCTCGATCGATTATTTCCTCTTTTTTTTTTTTTTCGTCCAATGAAACAGTTAGCTTTTGAGAATGAATCGAATTAATTGATTTTGAATTCGTTAATATATTGATCTTTTTTCTGATGATCTATATCTGATATAGAAATATTATAAAGATTGTTGAATCTAATAGAAATTATAATTATTATAAAATTGATATAAGGAAAGTGTAAAAGATTTGAAAAAATATAAATTGTTTTAAATTAAAAATGAGATTTAGATAGAAAACAAATATAATATGTATGTGATTTACAAAATTTATATTTTAATATTAAATATATCCAATATTATTTTATAATTCAAGATTTATATAATTTTTTAATAATCATTCATTTTCAGTAATAGATATAACTAAATTTTTCAATCAATCATTAATCCTAATTTTATTTAATATTATTTTGCTTGAGATAAAATGTAAAATTAATTCTTCTATTTTCTCTCAATATAAATATAAGGGTATGCACACATATTTATGTAAATTCAGATAAGCAATTCAAATCAAATTTTATTAAAATTTTATCAACAAAAGTATAACGTTCTAGATTATATCCTTATACAAGATAATTTTTACAAAATGAAAAATTTCTTGAAACATATAAAAATCAACCTTCTTCCTTTAAATAAAACATCCTGCGTTTTTTAGTCTCTCATGTATTAACCGGTTCTCGAAACGAGTTCAAGAACCTGACTACAGGTGATCATAAGATCCAATAGTATAATAATCTCAAAGAATCATTACCTATTATCATTCCTTATAATAGGTTCTCAAACTTTCAACCTTCAACCTCGTCGAACAGCTATATACTTTCGAAATCATTTTACTTTACATACATAACCTTGAATAACTCTTTGCCATGGATCATCGAACTCTCCTTGAAAGCTTGAATTCTCCTTGTCACCATATAGACTGAAAAATACATTATAATACATTTAAGGTAACTAGCTGGATTTCAAGGATATCTCCTCAAGGTGCCACCTACAAATCAAGTTGTACACCACGTGATTTTACATATACCTATTAATTTACAGCGATATATAATATAAAATTTATAATTTAAATAATTTCTTTCTTGTTCTTCCATTTATTTTTTTAGTCGGATATCAATCTTGTTATATTTTTTCGAAATATTTTTAACTATTACATTCTTTTTCTATAAAAAATTTTTTTCAACAGTAAAAATCTCTTTATTATCGAATAAAATATCCTATTATCATTTACTTCTATTCAAGAAATTTAAAGAATTTTATATTTTCATCTTTGTTCTATTTCAATTCTCTATAATTGAAGAGGAAATCACTTTTCCTCGATACCTTATCCATTTTGTATTCATAAAATGAATAAGATATTCTTAACACAAAATATTGAGTCTTAACAAAAATATTGAGTCTTAACCTAAAAAATTTTTCCACTCTAAAAGACAAAATTCACATCGAATCGAAAATGAAAAATTTCGTCGTCTGAAATTTTTCTTAAATTTTTTTTTTTGCCCCGAGGATTAATCCCGCCTACATCGATCAAAATTTAAATAATAATAATCCGCGCAACTCGTAGGTTTTTAAATGCGGCGCATTTCACGCGATGTAATTTCAACGTTTGATAAAAAACGAGGTTGTTTATTTAAATTTTCGTTTTCGTTCGGGGTATACGGGACCGATTACCATTATCAACCGGGGCAGCGTTAAGCGCGCTCGTATCCTCCAGGATTCAGGTGATGCACGACCCGCGTCGCTTTTAAATATCGCGCGTTTAAATATTCCGAACGGTAAGATTTAAAAAGCTTATATATCACTGGCGCGCATTTTAACCGCATTCTGCATTAATTCTCGCCGTTTACCATTCGCATTTTACGCAATTACGCGCGTCCATAAAGTATCGCCCTTTTCAGAAATATAATATCGAAGATCTAGCTATTCGTGCGCTTTATCGAAATTAAATATAATTTAAAAAATGGAATGATTTTTCAAATGTCTTTTCAAAAAGAATTGTTGAGAATTTATTCGAGAAAAATTGAATGATTTAACGAGTAATATTAATAATCAATTTATCGATTGAATATTATTAACAGATTATTAGAATTATCGAAATTGTTATCTATGTATTTTAATTATTTTTATTATAATATTGCTTTAATTATAATCATCTATCTATCAAACGTTGTTGTCAAGTAAATGATATCTATTTAAATCTTTATTAAAAGAAGAAAAAAAAAGAAAGAAAGATTTGATTAAAGAAGTGGAATAATCTTAGAAATTTCGATGATGTTTAATCTGTTTTTAAAAAATTCATGTTTTAAAAATCATCTCTTTATTCTTTACAATAATATAAATTAATTAATCATTTTTGAGAACAAAATGTAAAATAAATAATATTATAATAAAATTTTTAAAATTTCGTGTTAAAAATTCCAATAAAATCACGGTCGTAGCAACCCTTAATCCCTTCGTAACCTATTTTTCTAGAGACCGTGAAAAAAATTATTTTCTACCAATTACTAACAATGGAGAAACATTTTTAATAAAAATTTACATAAAAAGAAGACGTGACACACCAAAATTTACATAAATATTTTACCGAATAAAATATAATGCATTTACTTACATTAATTAATTAACAATTAAAAGTATTACATTATATATCGAATATGACAAGAATTCCCTCTTCAATTTTCCATAATACCAATTAAAATACCACTAGAATCCAACGATCGTTATATTCGCTCGCTATAAAGATCGATTTACAATCCTCAATTAACGATAAAAGAGATTTTCAAAAAAAAAAAAAAAAACGAAATAAAAAAAGATACTCTGTCCATCAGCCATCCGTCGCGCCTTGTCCTTCGTCGACAAAGACGAAGCCAACCCCGTCGTTCCATCTTGAGATTCGCCCCGTGACGAGGGGGCGGTTGGTGCGAGGGAGACACCCTAGCTCGTCGTGCGACGAGGGTGGAGAAACTCATATCCCCTAATGAAGTAAAACGGGACGTCGTCCCGTGTCTGTGTATGTGCGCCCGACAGGGAGGGGAGGGGAAAGCACGGGGATAAAGTGAAACGGAAGAGGAAGGGACAGGAATGGTGGGAAAAGGGAAAGGAAGAGGAAAAAAGGAAGGGGGTGTCTCGCGAGTGGATACGACGAGACGGCCACGTCGAAAATGGTGTATAAAACGGGGAAGAGAGGAGGAAGGAAGGACACGGCGAAGAAGGAGGCGGTGTGGCAAACGCGGGAAAAGAAGGCGAGGTACACGTGCTTGAAAGAGAGACGCGATACATACTCGACAGTGACGAAGCACCCTTCATTCGGGAGAGAATCGAAGGAAAGGAGATGAGGGTGGGAGGGAACGAGAGGGAGAATATGGAGAACGAAGTTTGGGGGTAGAGATGATGGCACGGGCGAGGAAAGGAGAGCATCGAGAATGAGATGGGGAGGGGAGGGGTGTATGCGTGTGTACGGGTCGAAGATCTTCCCCTTTCTCCGTTTTCTCCTTCCTCTCGGCTTTCTTTTTAGAGATTTCCTATCCTCTCGACCGGTCACGCGTGTGGACGAAAATTATTCGAGGAATGTCGATGATCTTTGGACGCTTTATACTCCGATGCTCAAAGATTATATGTGTATCTGTATTAACATAAGTCATTGCAAATTTAAAAAAAATTATCAGCTTAATAGATGATTAGATAATTTGATTAAATTTGAAAATTTGTCGAAGGAAAAATAAGAAATTTTTTTTAATGAAGATAAAAATATAGAAATCTTGTTCTTCAATTTTTCTGTGAATATATTTATATGGAGATTTAAAAATACGAGTAATGATTTTCAAAGAACAGGTTTTTGTAACATGTGACTGGATTTATTAATTATTCGTTATATTAATTAGGAAGTGGTAATTTTTTAACATTAATGGAACGATGATATACAACCAAGGTTGATCAGTAATTAATGCAAATTTTTTTCATGAGCCAATTAATTATCTTCTTCTCATGGATAACGTGTAGGTATAAAAAGAAACAAAATTATTGAAAAATCATTTTATCAGAAACAAAGAGGAAAGATCTCGTGTAACAGAAAATAATTCCAAACATACACTGTCTTCTATAACCGGACAATTAATAAAGAAATATATATATCAAGATACATACAAACGAAAAATTACAATATGATATTGGTAATAATTAATCGTTCGTTATCATAAGAAAATTATATAATCTCATTTTAATAAAATTAATTTATATAATCCGGAATCAATTTACAATCAACACGAAATAAGAAACTCGTTAATAACAAGCCTTGAATTACAGCGTCAAATTAGAAAATTGGAGAAGTGGCACAGTTCTAATCCCTGGAATGGATCGATGATCGCGGCACTAGCCTCTCGGCTAAATTAACAAGAAACAACGTAAGACAGCGTCCATTACTAGCGATCGATGGACGAAAACGAGGCGGTGGATTAAATTTATTCCTGGTAGCTGGCCGAAATTATTCCGGCGTGGCGCATAAAGTACCAGAATTCTTGACTCCTTTGTCCGGAACGACGTCTGAAATCGTAAAACTGCACTCAATTAAAGGGTTAGACCGCTCGTCAAACGTTACTGCCCACTTGCTGCGAGATGTTCGTTCCGTCTGGCCGCGATAACGCTCGTCGCAATAAACCCGAGGCCATCGGACACATAGCTAGACGTGTACATAGAACGCGTCTATATGTATAATAAACCTGTATAATATAGTCTAGATATATTATACAGGTGTAACACGATTGTACCGTGGACGGAGGGAAGGATATAGAGATAGGGAGTTGATTATTGGTTCTTGTATATTAAAGTTCTTATGATCTTTCTAACGAGCGTATCTGTGTTAAGATTATTCATTGTATATTATATCGTGTATACGCAAAAAATATGGAAATGTTGTTTAGGTAATCAAGAAAATTTCGTGAGAAGAGAAATGTACAATTAGAGCTGCAAATAATTGTTAAAATGTAGAAATGGACATGGATGGATTATTGTTGGAATTATGCTTTTGCGCGAATATCCATGTGTTTAATTATGAGAAACATTTTGAAAAAAGTTCAGAAGATAAAAATTTTCTATTGAATTTTCATTATTCTTTGTTGGAATTGGATAATTATTTGCGAAATTAGAAATAGGGAAAAAAGTTTTTTGAAAAAAAATGTTCTATTTTCCAAAATCATGATTTTTAAAATCGATATTTATAATTTATAATTTTTAAATAATTGTAATTTATAATTATTGCAATAAATGAAATTGTAAAAGAAAATGCAGATATTTCAGAAATTATTAAATGTATTGATGTTATATTGATGAATTTTGGATATTGATAGATATAATATTACATTAATAAATCTAAATATTTAAAAAAATTTATTATAAGAAGATATTTAAATATATTTATACAAAAAAATTTTAAACTTTTGAAATTAATAATAAATATTTGCAGGTCACAAGCGATATTACATTATGCCTCTATTTTCTGCAAAATCTATGACCAGAAGACCACAAGCACGATAAAATATTCCAAAATATAAACTTTAATATCAAAAAATAATTATTGGGAAATATATTTAGAAAATAATGACAAAAATATCTAAGAAATGAATGCCTTCATTTCCAATAACTTTCATTTTACTTTTTCCAAGTTTCAATCTACGTGAAAAAGCTATAAGAATATTCTATACGATTAATCATCAAAACTAATAAAGTAATAATTTTAATATTTTTATTATAATCAATGATAATATACTTTTTATTAAATTTAAAATCTCTCATGAAATTTTATAATAAAAATACAAAGAAATATTCATTTAAATATACACAGATCCTTAGTTATATACAAATAGCCCTAGTTATACTTATACAAATTCGATTCATTTTTACTTTCGAATCGTTCCTCTCGTTACAATTGAGGTTTCACGATAACACTATAGGTCCATTTACAATTTCCACTAATCTCAAATCAGCATTTATTGCGGTTTATTGTACGCGTCTCGACGGTTATCGCGTCAGGGGTTGGAAAAAAGTGTGGCAGGTCATTTAAAGATAAAAAAGAGGGAAGCTTAAAATTTTTACCCAGCTTTACCATCCGCGAAAAACCGTTTCCTCCGTAACGATTCCCTTAATTATATAATATGACACAAATGTTCCGAATAGGCTGATTTATTAACCACGCTTTAAATTTCTGGAAATTGTATGACTAATTAAATATCATGATGGTTGAACTCTATTATGTATTATTCTAAATTACACGAAGGTTAAATATAAGCGTTTAATTTCATTCTGAATGCTTGTTTTACGATGGCCATTTTACTTGAGCTCGTGTTCAGACAAAATTTGTGTTTTATGAACTATTTCGTGATTCAATTTATCGTTAGTTGAATTTTTGATGAATATATTTAATTAGAGCTTCGATTTAACGCCATATAATGATCGTATTTTCTCTTTTTTAGTGAGCAATAATTCTATTCAACTCTTGCTCTTAACAATTTTGTTAAAGGAAATAATAGATTGAATCGTTTGTACCTTCAGTAAAAATATTCTGAAAATTCACTATTTTAGAAAAAAAAAATATATCTATTTATTTTAATAAATGATAATAGAAAAGAAATTTTTCTGACGATCCATCAATTAATAAATTTATTAATCCTCAATAAAGTATATTGTTTACAATAAAGTTGTTTATCAATAAAGTATATTGTATTACAATTCTTTTAAAATAAATAATTTTTTAAATTAAAAAAGAAATTTTGTCTTCTTCCTTCTTTTATATTTTATCAATTAGACACTAATAATAAAAGTGTCCTTTTCTCACAATATTAACTGTCAACCCTTATTCATTTACATTAGTGATCAAAAATTTAATCTCATTAACGAGTTCCATAAAATCCAAGACTTTAAAAAATATAAAATTACAATTTCATTATTTCAAAATGCTCTTTCATCGAAAATCTACTGAGAATAATTTATATTGCTAATGTAATAAAACTAATTTCAAACCAATAGTAAAATTAGAATAGCATTTAAATATAATGAATAAAAAAAATGATTGTAATCTCAAATTTCAATTATAATTAATAGACTTACCTTTTTCAAACATCGTTGCATCACAATTTTAAATCACACGCAAATTATTATTATTAATTCCCACGCAAAAGATGATATCAAACAAGTTACGGTAGATTTCGTCGTAAAATTCAGTGGAAAAAAAAAGAAAAAAAAAAAAAGAAAAATATTCAATAAAGTACCATACACGTTGGAACGTGACAACGGTGTTACACTTGCGCGAACCGATCGAGAAAGAGCGTGAACCGAATCCATCGAACGGTCTAATAAACGACGTTGTTCATCGATCATCCTCGACGTGGTGCAAAACGGATTTGCAAGGATAAAAAGTGGACGCGTGGCGACTATCGGGCGAAAAAACGAGCGGATCGCGTGGCTGTCCCGAATTTTCCCCTGAAAAGAGACACGTCGAAGTGACAGGTGCCACGAAACACCATCAAGGTCGACCATGACCCTCTCGAGGCGTTTACTTTCGCCCATCGATCGTCACGGGAGTTTCGTGTTTTCAGGACATTGACCGTAGATATATGCTCTGAAAAGAGAAATAAAGGGATGAAATGAGATTAGTATTAGTGTGAAATGATTAACATCGTAAAAAAGATGAAATGAGAGTTCTTGTTCCGGAAGAGAAGAAAAATTTTGTTAAAAGTTTTCATTGTTGTTGTTTCATTGTTGTTGTTTTCATTGTAGTTCATCAATTTTAAAGAATACTTTGATAACAAAAATATTCTTCAAATATTATTGATTTTCTATAAATAAAGTTGTATGATGTATACTATCATTTTTTGAAATTATTATTCATTTATACAATATTTGTATTATTTAAAAAAATACTTATATATATAAAAGAACATTTATTAATCTTTTTGGCATATATAAATATATAAATATATTTAAATTTTCTTTAACAAACATAAAAAAAAGAAAAATACATATATTATTTTTCTTTATTGAAAAATAATTACATACTTTCTATGGTCATTCTTTCTTACCGAATTAAAAAAATTTAAACACGGATTTAAGCATTAAAAATTTAACCTTTGGTATTACCAAAGATGTACAGATAATAAAAATGTCTCTCTAATTCATATAAAAAGGAAACTAATCTGGTTGTTTACATGAAAAAACATCTATGGACATTAAATTAGACAAGTAAATATCTCACTCGAAATTCTGCAATTTTTATTGAAATTTTTAATTTTGAATGTTTCACACGGTATAATCTTTTATAAACAACGATGGTAAATTCAACACGTGACATAACGACATACGTATCTTTTGAAAAGGTTAAAAATGCCGGAAAAATGATGGCGCGGTAAGAAAAATTAAAACTCGCAGAACGTTGAAAAATCAGGAGAAGATTAACAGGGGTGGAAAGTCGGTCGGTAATCGCGGCGGTAATTGAAATAAAGCTTCTGTTATCTGGACGACGCGAAACGTTCTCGATGCGTTATTAATGCGCGACGTTTGCGTTGCGCTCACGCGGTTTCCACCCGCATTATTTATCACCTGGAATATTAATTTTCGGCGGACGCCGGTGCATCCCGACCGATTAATCGATAACGTTCAATAATAGTAACTGGCTAAGTTTCCTTTCCTTCTTTACTATCGTTTCGCTGTTTCTTCTCTTCGATTTTTTTTAAATTTTTTCATTTTGATCGAATTTTTTTAATAGTGAGAAAAATTTTTATTTTTATTTTTTTTTTGTTTGTTATTCAGACAAAAATATATTCTTGTGCTAATTCTATCGTTCCCTCTAGGTACTTCGTTTTCTTTTTTTAATTTTTTAAATACTTTCAGAATCAAATTTTTCAAGGATAAGAGGAAAAAATCTTTTTTAATAAAATTTATGATAAAAACAGATTTCTTTTGTGTTGTTCTTATAAAGATATGTTTCTTTGAAAAAAATGTATTTATTATTTATTTATTATTTATTATTATTCTTTACGGACACTTTTAATAATGATATCAAAATTAAAAATGACTGTATGATTTTCCTCCAACTTTATTTATCATGTCTAAAAATTCTTTAAGTCCATAATCATATATTTAAATATAAAACAAATCAAAATTGAAAAAAATAAAATTAAAAACAAAGCAATAGTAACGCGAAGGATTAATTACAAATTGAAATAGATTTTAAAGCATTAAAAGTAATAACGAATGAAATAATAAATAAAAGTATCATAATGTTCATAAGTTTTTAATATTTTGACGGAATTTCTTTCTTATTCGAATAAATACGAAAAATTATTCCTATATCATTACAGACGGTTTATCTACAGATTTGGAAAATTTCAAATAAATATTCACGGTAATTCGCCAAAGTTCTTTTGCGAAACGATTCCAAAATCGAATGATACAATCCAGTTTGGCGAAACTAGGAATATTCGTGGAAAAAACCGGCCATTCGACGAAATTCGAGGCAAGAAGAAAAGGCGGATTTTCACGAGCGCGTCCGGCTCGACCCGCTGCTCGATCCATTCATCAGACATTTTCGATGCGATATTAAGCCGATAGCAAATGTTTGCGTAACGTGGCGCGTGCGCCGACGTGATTCCTCGCGACGTAATTTATCCATGGTCCGCGGAATAATTTCGGCCGCGACGGCTGAATTATGAAATTACCACCCTCGGGGTGGTTGCGCGAGCATTGTCGTCTCGCACAGATTTCGCGCGATCGTGAGTGAAAAAAAAAAAAAGAAAAATGAATAATCGAAAATTTGTTTCTACGAAAAAAAAAAAAAGAAGAAGAAGAAAAAGGATAATCGGAAAAATATGACGTTGAAAGTAAAGATTTTTGAGGATTTTGAAAACTGATGAATTATTGTAAATAGATGTAGGTAAATAAAGAATTAGAAAGATTCTTTTTTTTTTTTTTTAGGGCTTGGGTTTCGTTGTTTTGACAAGAGATTAAAGAAAAAGAATGGATTGTTGTATGGAAAGAACCATAAAGAAATCACAGTTAACAGAAATGAAAAATATGGAGATAATTGATTGGATTTGGATTTTCATGTATTATTGGATTTTGATTTTAATCTTCGATTGAATGGTTCATTTGATAAACTTTGAAATTTATTATTATATATAAAAATCAAAAAGTTATATCAACTTTTATAATTATATGATTTTTATTCCTATTATAAACTTATAAAGAAATAAATTATTTTTTCTAATTCTTTTAGAAATATGCAAAAATTATATTTGCAACATTTTTATTCATAATAATACACTTAAATTGAGATCATTTGTCTCATTTTTATTTCTGATTAGTCTGCAATTTATTGATATGCAAAAAAAAATTTATTTTTATTATAATAATTTATATTATATTGATAAAATAGTTTGGCTAATAAATTAGAATCGATAAATCAAAAAATATGAAAAATCACGAAAGAAATAAACATTCAAAAAATTTATGTTTCTCTTAATAAAAACTAAAGAAAGATAAGAAACTTTATTTCGAAACAATTCCAAAGGATGCATCGCTCACGAGACAGCTAGAAAAAAGAAAAGAATTCACAGACTTTCCGTCACTTGTCAGACATAAGAACTTTTTAAAAATCTACTATCTTTCTGCAAGAGCTTCGAGAAAAGAGAGAAAAAAATTAGCAAACATTCATCAGTCTGATAACCACTGAAAAATGAAAGAATTTTTTCAAGAAAAAAAAGTATCATTGTTGGATACTCAATGATATTTTAAAAATGAGAGAACTCTTAAACTCTATGCAAAATAATGCTAAAATTTAATTGACAATTGTCACTGAAAAATTAAGATCAATCTCTCTCTTTCTTTCTTTTCTTTTTTTTTTTATTCTAAATTTATCAGGCTTGCTACATAAATCAACATCTCGATCGATTTCACTCTCATTCGAAATTCTACTTAATATACATCTTTCGAATTTGTGACGCTCGAATGCGGCTGGAAGATGCAAAGGGTTGAGTTCAGCCTCATTTCCGGTGGGTGATACGAACCGATCACGAGATACATTGTTAAATTTGAATGATATATTAGCAACAAAAATGAATGATGTACAATGGATTTGATAATTTAATAAAAGAAATATTTTATGGACTGTAGAAATGTTTAATTTGTGCATTTTTCGTGGATAAATGTAATCTTTATGAACGTTATAATATATATAATATTACATTTAATTTTCTATGTAAAATTTTATTTTTTATAATTGGAGAAGTGATATTGTAGAAATTTTTGATATTTTTCACATTTTGTGAATAAGATAAATGATAATGTAATACGTTATGATAAATAAAATTAATCTTTACGAGTGTTGTAACACATATAACATTCAATTTTTATAATATAGAATTTTATTTTTAATATATATATATAATAATATTCAATAATGTATCTAAAAACTATATTAAATATTAATTCACCTATTACATAATTTTTATTAAAAATTTCAAATATTTTTAAAGATATATTTTAAAGTATTTTATTTTTATATTTATGAAGATGCATTCATTATTCTTAATCTCTTGAAATCTTTTATAATCTATTACAAACAAAATAAACAAAATATTGGATAAAAACTTGGATATACTTAGCAATAAAATAAATATTAACGACAATTAATTAACGATAAAATCCTAATTAAACAATCAAAAATAAAATTACATTACTTTTACATTGTTTAAATTTTCAAAGTAATTTCAATCATTCAAATGCAATTAATAATTAATAATCTCGTAACAAAAAGATACACCATTAAATGCAAAAATTTTCTCTCAATCGTGATCCAATCGTCAATCAATTAAAAAAAAAAAAAAACGAAGAATCCATTTCCAAGTTTCTCTTTCACTTTAATCACGGCACCGCAACCACCCCCTAAAAACAAGACCGAAATCGTAAAAAGTGAAAGCACCCTTTCTCACCTTGGCTCTCCGCTCGAAGAACAGAAGAGGGCCACGGTTACGTTGCAGGGTGGCAGGGGGAGAGGGAGGGAAAGGGAGGGAGAGGGTCGGTCGGTGCATCTGAATAAATGCTACCCGTGAGCATGGTTACATTGTCCGCGCCACGGCCATTATGCCCGTGGAGGGGAGGGGAGGGGGGGGTAAATGGCAGTTAGTTTTAAAGCGACGACATCGAAACCGGGGGTGGTTGGTGGCACGCGTGTTTGACGAATTACACGGGTGGACGAGAACGAAAGTAAAGCTCTCTCTCTCTCTCTCTCTCTCGGTTTCTCTTTCTCTCAGCTGTCGCCGCCGGCCTATCCGTTCGATGGCCTGAATTTTTTCACCACCGCGACGCCCCATTTCTCTTCCGGTTGGCAGCTTCCTTCTTGCGCTCGGTCGCGTCGCGGAATTTTACCGGGGAGATCATGGCCGTAATTTAGTTATCGATGAGGCGCGATTCGAACTCGATCAATTCTTCTTTCTTTCGGTTTTTCTTCATTCTCTCTTTCTCGTTCTTGCTTATTTGTTTTGTGGAGAATTATATTATTTGATTAAATAAATATGCTTGAATAAATCTTCTACTATATACGTTATAAATTATATTTATGGATAGTATATTAATTGTATAATATTTTATCAATCTAAAAAAATTTTTTAGAATTTTACAAACAGTTTATATAAATTGTTTATATAAATTTTTACAAATTTAAAGTAAAGTAAAATTTAAGAAAAATGAAAAGTGAAATCAAGAAATGCAAAAAATTAAAAATATATATTTACATATATACATAAAAGAAATGGTTAAATTATTATTAAAAAACGTCTTAAAAAATGTATAAAAAATATCTAGTATATAGTATTTGTATAGAAATATACATATAAATATTTAATATAACAAAAATTAAAATTTGCAATTTTTTTTTGTTAATAATTTAACATATTATTATAGTGAATGAGTAAACATACTTGCTATAAATGAAAAATTCGTAAAAATTATGAAAAATTTACAATATATTTTATTTTAATTATTATATTTTAATTATTTTAATAATAATTATTCAAAAAATAATCTTTAGGATATGAATACAATTGCAACAATATAAGCAATGGATGATCTTCGTTGAAAGCCGATATTATACTGAACAATAATTTAGTCACCAAGCTTCCACATTTTGTCGAGAACGTTGTATACCGTGAAACAACGTGGTTCGATGGGGAGGCGATTTTCGAGGACACGAGAGCCAGCAACGATACCAGCAATGGGTTGCCAGCAATCCTCCGCATCGTCCCGTGTTGGAACAGATTCATTATGTTCGTGACTGGTCCAGCTATGTTGTCCAGTTCGAAAACAACTATTGCATTCCCATCCAATCCTATCTACCTCTCTCTCTCTCTCTCTCTCTAAATCTTTCTCTGATATATAGCTTATTATATATATAGCTTATTATATATATAGCTTATTATATATTATATTATATTGATAAATAGTCACAGATTAAGTAAAAAGTATCAAGATGAGCATATTTGTTACAAAAAATAATGTTTTTCAAATATTTTTTAAGAGAGAAAATAGTCATGAGTATAAAAGCAAGTAGATTTAAGCAAGTGAATAATTAAGGATCGAGTAGCTATATATATATATTGAAATTTTTCATGATTGAAAAAAAATTCTGTCGTTTTACTGTGAACATTATTAAAATGTTAGTTAAGATAGAATTAAAAATTGTGACAGCAATCTATTATTAAAATTATAAGGAACAAGATATATGTAATAAAAATATATTTCTTTCGTATTTTCACAGAATAATTTTTCAAGTTACAAATTGAATTATAACATTGAATCAGTAACATTAATTTACTAGCCCTGATAATTTTTCTTTCATCTCTTATAATTTAGTTTAAAGTATCAATTGCAACACTTGAAATTGAATTTTTATCTACGGATATTTCATTTAAAAGAAAATCACACGTTTCGTTTTTAAAAATTACATCGTATAACTTCCTTAAAAAAAACTTAAGTCGCAAACATTCAAAATTCAATTTGAAATTTTATTTTCTTTACCTTTAAAAAAAAAAATAATAGTTCTCCTTTCAAAACAAATTTATATTCCTCAAATACGAAATTCAAGATTCAAGTTCAAGGAAAGCGTATCGATTGTTATATACGAGGTCATTCCCGGTGATTTTACACAATCGGCTCCGTTTCATAGTACAAGTGCATCGTAGACAATTACACCCAAATGCAACCATTCATCTTACCCGCCCATGTGACCCACGCTAAATAAACACGTGTCACCGTCGCGTAATTCATTCTACCTCAGTAAACTGGATCCTGAAAACATGACCCGACAATCCACGTGGATCAAAGTTTCGCGCGACTTCCGGACGAAAAATTACGATACATGGAATCTCGTGTCTGCTCTCTTCTAATTTTTATCACATTAATTCGATCTTTAATTGAATATTGAAATTATAACAAAATTATGAATATAAATTCTTCAACTTTTTATTTTGCATAAGTAAATTTATTTAACTAAAAAGTGTTCAAATATTCGATCAACATAGATAAAAAAATATATCATAAAACGTATCTGTTAAATTGTATTCTTTATATATAGTTTATATTATAAAAATAGATTATTGCATTGCACGAAGCTTCGATTTTGTAATTGTAAAAAATAGAGGAAAAAAATTAAAAATTTTCTTAATAAAATTCATTCAAATTAAAAGAAACCATGTCATTAAAATCTTTTTTTTTATTTCATCTCGATATCTCAATCCGTTGCTAAGATACGAAGTATTCATACTGTTTAAGACATTGGAGAAATATGAACGGACCCGCGACCTATATTTTTCCTGGAAACTCGTATTAAATTTTTTTCTGAGAATCGTATACTATGTTTTTCTAGGAATCGCGTTTGCAGTTTGGAATAGTTCAGTGAGATGAGTTGCGAATGAGAAATCCGAATAAGGGACAAAGATGGAAATAGTAAGTGATTAAAAATTACCTTTTTCTTTACACGACGATATCTCGGGAACCGGAAGTCGTATTGGAATGAATGAAAAAATATTTTGAAGAATAAGATTCCACATTTTTAATTATACATTTTTAATTATTCGAGTTTTAAAATTAATGTTTTAAAATTACGTAATAAATATGCTTATTTTTGGAAAAATATTGCTTATAACAATCTTATTAATGATATATCCTAAAAAATGTAAGGAATGCTTTTATAAAAAAATGTAAAACGAAAATGAAAATAAAAAGATTTTAGAAAATTAATAAAATATATATGCAAAAATTATAATAACTGTTATTTTTATAATATATATTTAATAATTATTATTTTTGATGTATATTTCATTATTAATTATAAAAATAGTATAAAATATTGTAAATGATATTGTTTACAATAATTAAATAATACTAATAATTATTAATATGCATAAAATTAGATATTTGTTTTAATTTGTAATTGTAATTTTAATTTATCAGTAAAGTGAGGAAAGAGTGAAGTTCCAAATAGATAAGTATCACAACTTATCAATCACAGATATTTTAATTGAAGTGTAAGACATGAGTTTTAATTATAATTAATAATATACCCTATAATATGTTATAAATTTGAAGACAAATACAATTATAAGTCAAATTCAAGATAACAGCATACAATTAAATGTTTATATGTCGACAGTAATATCTATTAAATATAATTATGTAACATTATATTTTAATGTTTCGTACTTTTCCGATAATGAGAAAATACTTTGTCGTTAACACATTAATGTCAATTTTCTAACTAGTTACTCGTTACTTACAGAAAGTTTTTGTGAACGAGACTAATATTTATTAAAATAAAATGCCATTAAATAATCATTCTAAAATTATAAACTTATATAACACAAAATATTGATAAATCTACGCATATTAATAATTTTCCTTGAAAAAAACTTTTAATTAGTTAAAATCTCTTAATTTAGCGTCGAAATTTTTTCAAATTTTTAAAAGAGAAAATTTAAAACAAACTAAGAATACTACAAAGAATTGGAAGCTCAAAGCTAATACTTACAAAATATTATTTCTTACTTTTAATATCTATATACTTTCACATATAAAATAAATTAAAATACCGTTAAATTCTCTCTCTCAAAATATCAACTTATCTCACCAACACCCTTCGTATAAAAAAAAAATAGAATCTCCGTTTCAAACAAAAACCCATCTAACTCCAGAATTGAAATCACCATCTCCATTACCCGGTTAATTATTCAACTTCAAACGCGCGCGTTTCGAAACGAAAAGAAAAAAAAAAAAAAAAGGAAAGAAAGAAAGAAAAAAATTCCCGTCGTCGACTGATTAAATACGGTGAACGACATTGAACGAAAGCGATAGTATCGCGCTCCCTTTTATCCCGCGGCAGATTTTTATCGAAGCGCCCCTGGGTCATGCCCGCCCCCATCGAAATCGGACGGTTCCGCGTGGATGCGTCGCAAATTTTTTCCGTTTATGGATTACATTCGTTTTGACAGGACCACGAGGGACATCGGCGGAATCGTTGATCGAACGGACGTCCCCCGGCGAGACATGGACGTGTACCACGAGAAAATGACGGGAGGGCATTGTACAGTGAGATCGACGAGGAACAGAGACGGACGAGGGCCGTTTCGAATGAGGTGTCCCTTCTGTGTCTACCTGGCGTGGACACGCGTATCGTTAACACTTGGCACGTGTGGCAATGATATCGCGTGCGTGTTGCGTTTGGTTTTTGGATGGTGGAGGATGATATTTCATTTTCAGGGAGTCGAGGATATTCGTCGCGACATTTTCTTGTAATGATTTTTTTTGTAATGATTAGTAGTAGTAGAATTGTTGTATGGTGCATACTATTGTGGAACGAAAAAATTGAAATCGCGTGATTATTTTTTAATAGGATGGAAGAATGTTTGTTTAGTCTTCTAGATTTAGTGTGAAATAGATAGTTTGTGTAAAATTAATGATAATGTCCTCTCCTTATTTTTTATGTTGTAAATTTATTGATACTTTACTATGAATATACAATATACAATATACAATATACAATATAAACGAATAAATGAGGAATAAATAATTTTAATTTATTTCAAATGTCGTTTTCTTTTTAGAATTAAAACTAAAAATTAGAATATAGAATGCAACAGGTAAGTATATAGAAATAGGAGAGAGATAAATATATAAAATTTCATAAAAATTTTTGTTTTCAGAAATAGTAAAAGGATTTCGTGTAATAACCTCTTGTCCAATTATATTCTCCTGATACAAAATCGATTGAAATTTCTGGAAAATTTTCACGTGCCATCTCCTGTCCAATTATATTCTCCTAATACAAAATTCGAGCAAAAATTTTTGTACTTTCTTATATTCTTTCCGATATAAAATCAAATTTTTGATAGATAAATAGATTTTTGTCCAAATTTATATTTCTATTTTACATGTTTATCTTTTAATTCTACTATATTATCAAGAATTAATCATTTTTTGGTAATTTTCTTAATTCTAAGAATATATTATGTCTGCTTCGAAACTTTTATCAAATATTTTTTTAATATTTCCAAAAATAAATATATTCTAGATGATATATCACATACCTGATACAATTTTTCTTATAATCTTTCTTTAATTGTATCTAATAATATAATCTAATAGTAATAAGTAATAGTATCTAATAATAATAATAATATATCTATATATCTATATAGTATCTAATAATAATAATAATAATATCTAATAATAATATAATAATATAATAATATAATAGTATCTAATAATAATATAATAATATAATAGTATCTAATAATAATATAATAATATAATAATATCTAATAATAATATAATAATAATCTAATCTTTAATTGTATATAATATTGTTTTATGAAAGAACATTTTTTTCATTTTTCCTTTCCTAAAAAGATAAAAATTGATATTTCTTTTACGAACAATTAATCGATAAATCTATTTAAAAAGACATCAAACAGTTATAAAAAGTGAATCTTGAAAAACAAATATTTGCAATTTTCAAGGTCTCTAATTACGTCCCCGAAAAATTCCGATTTTTCATTAAAAACTCCATATAATACGAATTTTCGTTTGATCCTTTACAGATTTAGCGGCACAGAGCTAGCAAAACTTTGAAATGGAACCGAAAGCGAGTCCTGTTAAACGAGATACAACACGGAACGTAATGTACACAAAACATATGTATATCTATGTGTATAGTTCCGTCTGTGTGTAGGTGTACATGCTTCCATTTTTCCGATAATGCGAGATTTCGCCAATTACGCGGACCCGGTTGTGCACATAATTGGTCTCATGTCAAAAACGTGGATTATTTTTGAAGAATTAATGCGACAGTACGCCGTTGGGATAAACGCGTGTAGCTCGAGCAACAAAGTCGGTTACCGTAACGAGTTATAATTAACGAGGTGATTCTTTTAACTTGGTGCGCGTAATAGGTTGAATTAAAATAAAAAAGAACGGGTCTGCGGGCAATTAGTCGTTCTCGTATTGTGTTTCGATCGATTCTAACCGTATTATCATTAACGTGGCTCGATTTTCTTTTTTTTTTTCTCCTTTTTTTCTTTTTTTTTTTTTTTCACTTTTACCCATTATTCTCCCCATTTAAATGGGACAAGTCGAAACTTATATATTAATAATACGTTATATATTATAATAATATATATTAATAATATAACTTATATATTAATAATATTAATAATATTAATAATATATAAATTTTTATTATGCTTTTATAAATATATTTCGTAAACTGGCTTCTATAAAATTATAAAAGTAAATATTTTTAATTTTAATTATCAGAATTAAGATTATTTTAAGTTAAAAGTGACATTAAAAATATTCGAAGAATCAATGTCTGTAAATAATAATAAATAAATTAAAAAGAACATATTGGCCTATTAAATTTTTAAATTTTCAATTTTATATGATTATAATTAAAGTATTCTTCACGTGCATTATTATACATGCTCTATACATGCTCTAATTTCCTTATAACACTTACAAAAATATATCTACCTATAAAATTTCAATTTTTCCCTCCACTTTCATCTCAACATCTATTCTTTTCTATTCGACCATCCTTCCAACATTCACCCCAATCTTTCTTCTTCCCGAACAAGTCACTCTTCCGGTCTCAAAATCGAAACAAAATCGAGCAACATCGGCGGGCAAAAATGGGCGGCCCCCGGCCAGAAATTAGATCCGGGGCTAGAAAATGCGGCGCGTCGCTAATTAATCTCGTTTTCATCGACAATGCTCGTCACTCGGTCGTGCATCCACTCGTCTCCCTCTCTCCACACACCCTCCTCCTCCTCCTCCCCCTCGACCCATGTATCCGGCAGCGTTTTACATTTTTGGAAGTGCGCGGCGCGGCAATAATTACGCGGCGGGATCTATTTAAAGGTTTGGGGCGCGCCCGATATCGGAGGGATAGCGGAGCAACGATGTCCGTGCACAGTTTATGCGAGCACCACATCGATGTGGAAATTGAACAATTCCCGTTACCGCAAGGCACACAGCGCATTATTTATCCCGGATAATAATGAATTGGTTCGTCAACGAGAATACCTGCTTTCCACCACTGGCTTCCATTTACGCGTTCTATCGCGTGCACCTCGCGCCCCTTTCCACCCCTCCCTTCCCTTCTCTCTTTCCAACCCTCTCTCTCTCTCTCTCGTTCCATTCTCCATTCACCCTCTTTCCGGCCGTCCCTCCGCGGCGCATCCTCCTCCCTCCTCCCCCTCTATCTCTCACACGCGTTTACCCCTCGCCAACCCTCGCGATAGTCCCCCCGTCCCGTCCCTCTCTCGTTCCGTCTCTGTCCCCGATGTCTGCGATTGTCAGTGTTTACCGCGTACATATTATCGTGATGACGTTGCGGCGTTATGGCGATCTGCGGAGGGGAAAGGGGGAGGGGGTGGAAGAGTGAAAAATCGTGGAAACTTGCGTTCGAAACTGTTTGCGTCTGGACCGATGCGGATTTCCGAGCGAATTATAATTATTCGAGGGATTCGCGCATGGACGAACGAGTAAGTAAGTATTTGATGAAAGAATTACTATAGGAGGGAGGAAGGTGGAACCTTTTTCGCTCATTGATAGATTTCTCTCGGCGAGGCAAATGGGCTTTGAACGTTGGTCGATCAACTTGTCGATCGCCGTGAAATGGAAATATATGGATTTGCGCGGGAAAAATTTGAAACAGATTGAAAGAAATATTTGCTTGTAGGAATGTTAATGTTTGCGAGTTGAATAGTTGAGTTTCATTCAAGAGACAGGGTTGAGATTATCGTGTGAACAAGAATGCGTGGACGTCTAAAAATTTGGATGGCGAAAGAATGTGTTTAGAATGAGTGAGAGATAGAAGGAAAGAGAATGAATGCTTGAGAGAATATAGGGTGTGAGAAAAATTGCTACATTGCTAATTGTTAAAAAATTTAATCGATTTATTTTTCCTTTGTTCTATCTCTAAAAGCACACACATGTGATTTAAATAAATTACAGATAAATATAATACAATTACAAAACTCTTCTTAATAAATAAATTTTCATTTTGGATATAAAGCATAATATCTTGAATGAAAATGGAGCAATAGTTAAGAATAATAGTCAGGATATCATTCTCAAAATGAAAATTGTAAAGTGCAATAATTTAACTAAAATAAACACTTTAATTTTTATGTGGAATAAGCAATAATATTTTGATTGATCTACTTAATTAGGCCACTTAGTTATTCAACTTTTTTCAAGGCCAAATAAATTAATGTTTAATATACTATTTAAAAATTAAAATATCTATTGAATTGCATATATATCAAAATGTGAAAAGATTAATTTTAATTTGTATTCTATAATTATGAAATAAAATTACCCAAACATAAATATTATCTAAAAAAAAAACATGAGAATAAAACAGAAACACTTTTTCATAATCCGTAAAATCAAATTTTTGAATCTATCTCTATCCAACCACTGCGTCCATATTTTCCCAAAATATTCATATTTTCATCCAGATCATTAATCATCATGCTCGACAATTTCAATCCATCACACTACGAACCATCGTTGCTCAATTACTAAACTAGCAAAACAAATTCCAATTCCAATCCGTGATGGAAAAAAGTACGCAAAAGAATAGCTTGTCCGCGGGATAGCTTTGTACCATCTTATTAAAAGGGAGAGTATAGACGGAAGTTGAGCAGTTGGAGGGAAAAGGAAGGGAGGAGAACTGGCGGAGAGGGAGATACGATACGAACGGGGAACGGGGAAACAAAAGCAGGACCAATAAACGTCAGAAATGGAACGTCAAAGAGAGGAGTTGCGGCTACGGGAAGATGCGAGAGGATCTGTGAGCGGCAGGCCACGTCGCTTGGATTCGATGCATAAGAACGAGACAGGGAAAGAGGGGATTATAATATAAATGAAGGCACCTTACCTTCGTTTCTACCTGCTCCGTCAGCCAGTTCAACGAGGTTGCCCTCTATCTATGGGACAGGGGTAGAGGGGCGCGATCAAGGGGGAGGGAGGAGGGAAGTAGAACGAGAGGGGGAGGGTACGATCGGCGAAGAGTCGCAGACAAGAAGAGGGCCCGACGAAGAGACCGGTATGGAGGAGCGAGAGAGAAATAAACGAACGAGTAATAAAGAAGGGGTGAGTGTCGGACGGGGAGGAGCAAAGAAAATAAAGCCCCGTGCACGCTGGTGGAAAGAACTTGGCCGATGGTTTGCATAAAGCGGGATATCCGCCGGTTCCTCGAGTGATTAAGCATTTTCTGGTGGACACTTATGGCCTCGTTTGAAAATAGGGGAAGCTGAGGAAAACAAGTTCTTAAAATGGATAAATATTCTTTTCTCTTGTAGCGATACAGAAAAGAAGTTTTTTTTTTTTTAAATAGTAATTAGATAGTTTGAAATGAATATTTAATCGAAATACAAAGAAATAGTATTTTATATAAGTAGGCAATTTTATAAGTAGGCAATTTAGAATTTTAAAATTATAATAATGTGATATATTAAAATTATATATATATATGTATATACGTGTAAAAAAATATGTTTTCAATGTTTAAGGAATAAGAAGAGAAAAATAGAACGTTAATCATGTTTGAAGATTATATCGTGTTTCAATTAAATGAAAAATAAATATTTTATCTTAAATAAAAAGTAAATAGTATTTTTTAATAATATTGATATTGATTATTAATGTGAATATTAATTTTTAAAATTTTTATTTGCCATTTAACATTTGAATAAATGTTAAATATTAAATGAATAAATGTTTCCTGAAATAATTTTTTAAATAATTTTATATCAAATTATTATGTTACTTCTGAAATAAATTTGTATTTCAAATTTTTGCTTTTTATCTTTGCTTCAAATAAAATATATCAAAGTTTGTGCATCAAGTTTGTACGACACGAAATGGCTAAATTCGATTGATAAAGTTTGATTAGAATATTTAATTAGAAATGAATATCACTCGTGCTAAATTCTTAACACTTTCATCTTATTTTTATCTTACTTTGGCACTTTTATCCCCTTCAACATATAGTTGGAAAAACAGAGTTCGGAAGAGATCAAAAGATCTAATATGACTTTCGTGTTTTCCCAACTCACTTGCAAAACAACAGACACGTGGCAGAAAAAAGAAATTTATTTTACTTACAAGTAAAGTTTCTATAACATTATTATTTGAATATAAGAGAAGACATTTTTACTTGTACAATACGAATTTAAAATTATTTAAATATATAGTAAAAAGATAATGTAATTATTTCCAATAATACTAATATGATACATTAAATATTTTAGATTTTTAAAACATTATTCTCGCAAATTTTAAGAAGAATTATAAAGTAAATTAATTAAGTTTAATAAACTGTAAAATAGAATGTTACAGAATATAAAATAGTTGAAGTTTATATAGTCAAATTAATTGAAAATTTTACCAGAGATACAGTACAACAAATTTTATTTAATAACTTTATTATCTTTAAGTTCTTTACTTTGTATAAATTCAAATAAAAAAAAAGAGGGGAAAAATTACAATTTTTAATATATCCACTACTAATTTACGATCATTATCTATGTTACATTCATGTATTAATTATAATTTTCATTTAAAGAAATGCTTTTTAATTTATGTTACCATCCCTCGTAGATAGATATTAGTTTCATTATCAAAAGTGTACAAATAAATATGAAAATATTAATTCTATTAAAAACTAAATTGTGTACTAGATTGTACTAAATATTGACTAAATATAACATATAATAAATTTCAAGAATTTAATAAACATTTTTAACAAAATAATATTTAATGAAAAAAACAAAGGTAACACTGAAACAAAGATAAAAGTATTCCTCATCACATTCTCTCGCGTTAATAAACCATTCATTGCACCCTGGACAAATCATTCATAGGGATATTTTTGCGTGAACGCGGCCTAAGGCCGAAATAAGCGCGGATATTAGCAAAACCGATACCACATCCGCGGCGAAAGTATGGAGAAAAGCGGCGGGCAATAGACTAGCATAGAAAGAGGAGCAAACAAAGTGTGCAATAAAGGACAACGCCAGAAAAAGAGGCATCTGCAAAACGAACGAGCGCCCCCATGTTGGTTCGAAAAAGCGAAACGAGAATACAGAGGCGAACAGGGAGAGGAATAGATAAAAGGAATCGAAGGGTGAAAGGTAGGACACGCGGAAAACGCGGAAGGAAGGAAGAAAAGAAGAGAGAGAGAGAGAGAGAGAGAGAGGGAGGGTTTGAACAGGAGAGTTGAGAGTGGTATCCAAGCCTTTGGGAACGAGAGAAAAATCGGGACGGACAGAAAGGGAGAAAAAACGGAGGGGAGGCAGGTGAAATGGGGGAGGGAAAGAGAGGGATGGAAATTGGTGAAGGAAGAAAGAGATGGGGGGATGGAGACCGGAGAGGACAGTGTACTGATGAATATGACAGATTATAATTTTACGGTGTGGGTGGTGTGAGGCAGCCTGTGGAAGAGGTGGTGGTGCGCCGGTCTACGCTGCCTAGGAGGAGGTGGCCGTCGTCGTAGCCTCGATGGAGGTGACGCTCTGGAGGTGGAAGTCGCCAGGCGGAATGGAGGTGCCCGAGAAGAAGGAGGGAGAAAACGAGCAAGTGCTGTCAAAGCAAAAAGGATGGGGGATGGAAGGGGGCGCGAGGGGTTAAGTCGCGCTCGTGACTCTTGACGTTTCGACGTTGGGAATGCCTCGCCCCCTCTTTTCACCCCGACAACCGCTTCCGAGTCATCGAGCCGACCGGTCGACGTATCATTTTTTATCTCGACGCGGTATCGAGAATTATATCGGGAATGGAATAATCCCTGGCGTGGATCGATTCGATTAACTCTTTGCGGGCTATTCGAGTCTGCCTTTGTCTTTGCGTCCGTCTTTAAATAAGTTTAAGAATTACGCTTTAAGTTTAATATGTAAGCACGTTTAATATCTATTTAAACAGAAATTTGAAGCAATGAATGAGGATGATTATATCGAAAGGAATAAAATTATCGCATCTAGGATTATTAAAGAATATTGAAAAATATCATCTTATTAATTATATCATCTCGTTTATAATATCGATTATTATGAGAGATTAGAAGTATTATAATTGAAAAATTATAATTGGTAGAAGTTTATATTGTATTGTAAATATTTTTGAAATTGCTAGAGAAAGTGGAAATTAAATGGAATTATTTGATCTGGTGTTTGAAAAAGAAGTTGAAGAATAATGATTCCTCAAAGCAATTTTTTGCATATTGCAATATTTATATTAATAGATTAAAATCAAACATTACGTATGAAAGAGAAAATGAATATAATATATTATGTTCTATAACAACATAATTTTAATTGATAATTAGTTAATCGATAATAATAAAAAATCATTTTTGTTGCATTTAAAACGAAATAGTTAATTCAATTTATTTGATTAGATAGATTGATCGTTTTTTTTCTAATGGATATACTTTAAATAGAAAAGAAATATCATGTATTTTATTTGTTTGTTTGTTTTTTTAAATTTATATAATATATTTAATTGTTGCATTATTTTTCCTTTTATTACATATGAAATGAATATGGAAGAATTTTAATTGCTAAACTTTATTATCTAACAAACTGATAATCTTGAATTCAATTAGGAATGCATGAACATTAGTTAATTGATTAGTATATAACATACTATAAATAAATAATACTGTTCATTACACATGGCAATTCTATACCATATTCTATGTAAGATATATATCAAATTTTTTATAAACTTATCCAGGTTAATTCAACATCGTTGTTAACCTCTTAATGATAACCTTTAGTATAGTATAAACTCTTGCATGTTGATGGCCTCTATACCTAAGATAAACGTAATTACATATTCTGTCTATAGACTTTATAATCTCGATTTGGCTCGACCTGTGAAAATTTAAAGTAATAAAGCGTGAAATTAATTTCCTTCATAATTTAAAATTTACTCAGCATGTTCTTCGTTATTAAAGAAAGAAACTTAGTAAAAATTAACTAATCTTTAAATCAAATGAACTTTATTAATTTTTATTTAACTCTTTTTAATTCCTATTTGAAAAGTATTGTAATATTAAAATGATTATTATTATATGTTCCACACAAATGATCTACTTTGTTAAAATCTAATTTTTTTCTCAAATATATTCACTTACTTTTATAATTCTAAAAAAAATTAAAGATAATTCATTAGAAATTTCGAAACGTGGAAATTCATAAAAATTCAAAAACATTCGAGATCTCGATTTTTAGAATTTTAAATTTACAATCAATTAAGGAATATAACTTGTGCAAATAATTTCCGAAAATATTCCGACAATATCAATACAATTTAACTAAAATAAATCAATTAACTAAGTGTTTAAACTTTAATACGATTTCATCAATGCATTTAAAGAATAAAAGATAAATATATTTAATCTTATATAAACCAAAAGAATCATTATTATTATTATTGATCAATTATTATACAAATTTCAATTCAAAAAATTCATTTTATATTCTTGATAAAAGTATTTCGAGAAGAAAACGAGAATTTTTGAGTTTCAAAGAAGAAAATTTCAATTCGTCTTTTAAAAGAAAAACTGTTTCTATAAATGTTTCGGTTTAATAGCATAGGGAAACCGGTAACTTCTGTAACGACTATTATCACCGAGGGTCTGGACTGGACGTCGAGCTAACAAGAGTAGGGACGACGCTCGAGGAGGGTACCGAGGTCGCGGTCGCGGTCGCGACTTCCGGTTCTTGAAGGCGCGTACGCGCCAGCTCGGAGACGCCGTGGGAACCGACTTCCTCCGCGGTATGCTCTTTTTTTTTCTTCTCTCCTTCCCGTGCGTGGTGAAAGTAAAGCGGGTGAAGGCGTGCACTTCTCGATCCCATACTTTCGTACGTGCACGCAACTCTTCCGCTTGTCTTGTTTCTTTCTTTCTTTCTTTCTCTTTTTTTTTTTTTTTTTTTCTAAGATTCATTGCGTCAGAAATTGATACACTATTGACTCTTAACTCTTTCGGCTCGGCTTTTTTCCGTTTCATCTTTATTTCCTTATCATTTTATTTTATTTTAGAAATTGAAAAAACTGAGATGTATATCAAATATAAAATTTGATTTTGATTAAATGTAAAAATTTAAAAATTAGGATGTACACGTGTCTCAATAATTTTTTTTTAAACGAGACATATATATATATGTGTGAAGAACATAGAAGTATTTTGTATAATAAAAAAATAAGATTAATTTAAATTAATAATATATTATATTAGAAACTGAAAGATTAAGATAAAAAATCTTTCAATTATGCAATAGAAAATTTTCTTGAGATTTCTGTTGCTATTAATCTAAAATCACACACGTTTGTCTAGATAAAAATGTATGATTATCCAGTGGAAATGATGAATGTTCCCATTACCAATCAATGACAGTAATATATGCATAATAATAGATTGTAGAAGTACAAAATACTACACGTACGAGTTAGATTAAGAATCATAAATATTCACAGAGACGTATGTGTCCCATAAAAATCAGAAGTATTAATAAACGTGTTGAATGATCGATTTATATTACATCTATGAAATTTAATTTGATTTAAAGAATAAGAAGAGAAAGAATTTTAATACTCATTTTGGCGATATCGAATTTTTTAATTTACCAAGAGAAATGAGAATATTGCACCATTTTTTTTTTTTTTTATTAATTAATATACACACATACGAATGATTTTTTTGTTATTCGAATATTAATATAATAGTTAAAACTTATTTTGAATAAATGTATATTTTTTATATATTCAATAATATTATTATCTCAATTAATTTAATATTAGTACATAATTATACAATAATAATTATTTATTTTATTTATAATAACCATAATTCTGTTAACTATTTCTAATGTAAATTAATTAAAATGAAATTAATTATCAATAGATTTAATTTTTCTTTGATTAATGATTAAATTATTAATTCCACAGATTATTACACAAATTTCGGCAAATATTATATTTTCATTAAGAAATAGATTCATTAAAATCATAAAAGGATCATTACTTTCTCATTTTTAAATTTTATTTAATTAAAAATAATATTCATAAATTGGCAGATAATAACATTGAAATATATTATTTTCTTAAAAATTTTGAAATATATAATATATACTCAATGTATCTTATGAAATCACGTGTCAATTAAATAAATATTAATTATATCTATAAATATATATCAAAATTCTTTAAGATATTAAGATACATTTTCTATTTTTATAAAAAAGAAGTCATCTTTATTATTCTTGAATTTAAATATATTTTTTTTTTTTAAATTTAAACATTTTTTACATTCGTTTTCATGTATTAATTTTCTTATATTTTTCAACTAACGATAGTATAATACTACTAATAATGATAGTAATAATTATTTCATTTCTATCAATTATAATTCCGCCAAACGCATCAGAAGTGTTTGAATAATCTCGATGCGGTTACACGAGTACACGTTTATTTCTTGTGTCTGTTATAATTGGTACTGATAATAATAACAGTGCCTATTTTACCTTGATCGACAATGCTTCTATTATCAATATTAAAAATCGATACATCGTTATCACTTGAATACTTAATGAACGTGTATGTTATAATTAACAAGCACAAATGATTTCTGAATATGTATTTGCTAACTGTTTGCCCATTCTCGATTAAAATGATCGATTCAATTCGCAAAATGGTCCAATCCCAGCATTCGAGTATCGTCGAACATTTTTGCGGCTACTTGGACCCCTTGTATTTACTAATAACAACCACACGTAACAACGATAGTAATAATATTGATTATATTATATTGTAATTGACAATACCGGTTGTGTGATACAGATCAATAATCAGAAAAGAGAAAGAATAATCAAATTCAATGTTTATACACTTTTATTCACAAATTTTCAGATAATTATTACATTGAATACGATATTAGAAATTGTTGAGTAATTATTAAAAAATTGAAAAAGTATATATTAGAGAAATATTATTTTTAATTTGATTTATTATTATTAAGATAATTTAATATATTTAATTTCATTAATTGTTTCATGCAATTTAAAGTTTATAATTTATAACGTATTTTAAACTTTTGTTTAACTCTTCAATCCCAAACTTTGGACATCTTAACGTAACTACGTAAAGATCAAACGGAGTTACGTTAGAATCTCTCACTAGGATTTTCTTATTATTAATATAATTTAACATTTTGTTTGAATCCAATATATTTAGAATCTAGAATATTAAGATCAATAACGAATAATTTTATTAAACATTTTCCAATATTAAAACAATTTATTCTTTATTTAGAGAAGGAGAAGATTTATTCTCTCAATTTATTCTTTATATGTAGATAGAAGAATTCCGTAAAAAATAAAGTTATTGTAAGATATTTATATTATATTTATATTTATATATTTATATTATATTTAATATACAAATTACCTTGTTGGAGTGCCTATGAATTGAGATAGAGAGTCTTAGAGATATTCTAAGACTTTTAAAGAAGAATATAAATTATTATTACCATTGTAATTTCATACGATGGAAATAATAATTTCTAATTCAAACGAGGATTTATTATTCTTTCTATTTATCACACGTCACTTAATGCTCATAGAACGGAGCATAGAGCGGAAGTGAAGGTTTCAAAGTATTTCCAGGAAGAATTGCTAATCGTATTCCCTTCAATCTCATTACATGTAATAAGCGTTAATTATTTTTAACGAGATGTAAACGAGTCTCTCGTTATAATTCAACTCTTTGATTGCAACGGATACGATAAATTTTTTTTTTCTTTTCATTTATTTATTTTTCCTCGAGCAAAAATACAAAACATCGGAGGCGGATTTTTTAAAAGGAAAAAGTTGAAATTCAATGGGAAAAAAAAAGAAACTGGTGAGTGAAAACGGTCAAGGCACCTCTCCTTGGAGCGAATTAAACGAAAAATCAAATATATCCAAACCGAAGAAAGGTAAAATGAACACGCTTTTCCCTATTTCTCAATCGTTTCTCTCGAATACAAAACATCATAGACGAAAGAAGAAAAAAGAAAATATCTACTGTTTTCCTTCCTGATTATATTGCTATATTTAAGATTATTTTTAAGGTTTCAATCGCCTTAATTTAAATAAAAATCGGTAAATAAAGCGAGTTAATAAAATTCATAAAATTATTTCTTATGGAATATGTTGTAAATAAATTTCACTTAAAGGAATTTTTCTATCAAGATCCATTAATTTCAAATTCCACGATTTTTTTTACGAAACAAAAATGAAATTGAAATCATCGATTTGAATCCACAAAACTGATATAACTAACTTTAAATTGCGAAAAGAAAATAAAAGTGATCAACGTCGCCATCTACTGTATGGATGATTAATGGAAATGAAATAATAATCACAATAAAAAAAGAATTGCGTCTTTTTTTACGATGATGATGATAAGATAGCAGAAGAAAAATCTATAATTGAAAAAAAAAAAGAATAGAAACTTGTGATTGAAATTGTTCGTAATTTTAGGCGAGCTTTATTATACCAAATTGTTTCGTTCATTATACCGGAATTCCGTTGGAATTGCGAGTTAATTAATACTAATTCGGGGTTGATTCGCGAAAATTCTCGCTTAATTGTACAAAGAGCTTTGCTACTTTCGGCATAATGAATTTTCCGGTTTCGCAAAAAATGGCTACGATCTCGATGTCTAGTAAATGAGTTTTTATTTAAAAAAATATCTCCGTCGTCTCCGACGTCTGGCTATTTAAATAATGCTCCTCCTGTGAAAATGGATATTAGGTCGTATACTGTGGCGCTGCTGTCGCACTATCTTCCGGTCTGATTTCCGTTTTTGAATATTTCCTCGTGTTTCTCTGGTCGAAATGGATAGTAGGAATTTCTCGAATAAATATCTTTAAATTTTTGATATTTTTTTTCTTTCTTTCTTCATCTTATGTTATTTTTTCGACCGTAGAAATAGAATTCGTCATTCGTGAAATATGAAAAATAATGAATTTGAAATCAAAATTGCCAGCCTGTTAGACTTGGTTTAAAAAAAGAAAATTAAGATTTTCAATTGCGTTCAATGTTTTCTGTTAATTAGAAAAACTGTTTTCAATTTTAATATTTTCAAACAGTATTTCTTCATTTTTAAATGATCAATTTTGAGAGTTATTTTATATTATGAATTGAAATATTTAAATCAATAAGAACTGTAATAATAAGCAACAATTATAATATTATATAAAAATTACATATTTGTATTATAAACATTATATAACATAATTATAATTATATTTAAATCAAATTTCTTATAAGTCACAGACGTGAAATGAAGATTCTTAAATATTTTTCATTCATAAAATATATATCCCATTAAATATAAAACAAAAAAATATTTCAACAAAAATCATAATAATCCAAAATCATAATAACATTAAAGGTAACAAAAATTCTTCTTCCAATAAAGGATAAAAGCGAAATAAAAAAAAAAATATCGATACTATAAATCTCGCACGATCGAAGATGTGCGAAGAGTTAAAAAAAAAAAAAAAAACGGAAACCCACTTTCACGATCAAACTTCCAATCCAAAAGCGTCGCTTTCAATATCGACGAGTCACATCCCTCATCGTTCAACCCCACACTTCAGTTTTGAAACAACCATCCCCACAGCTTTGTGTCTCCCAATCCATTCACGCTAACCTATCCACAAAAAAACGCCAACACGAGAAGATACGCGCTTAGAACAACGCTCGATCTCGGGTCGGGACGGAACAAAGGCGAAACTGGAGCAGATCCCGGTCCCGTTGGCGGAATCGCGAAAGCGATTATCAACGCTATACCTATATACGCGGAAGAATTAACAACGATACTCCCGCGCGAGCACTCGAGGCCGAGTGGCCTGGTGATGAATCGAAAACCGGAGCCCTCCCTGCCGCGAAATATCAGACAAGATGCTCGAGCTTTCCATTCGACGCGTTTTAAACGATCGCGCCACAAGTCCGCGAATAAATATGCGTTTACGGGTAACGTAACGCGTGGAGAATTATGGAGAAAGGGTAATTAATGAGAGATCGTGTCTGTCGACGCTCGATGAAACTCGAAAGACGAGCGTAAATTTTCTTTTCTTTTCTTTTTTTTTTTTTTTTTTTTTTTTTTTCCCCAACCCCTTCCAGCATTTCACATCTCTCGCTCTTCTCGCTTTCGACAGCGCCCTGTTTCGATGATGAATATATACCACGAATCGTATTCTTCTTTCTTCTTCCATCTGTGATAACGGATCCCTTTCATTGGCTCGCGGGATTTCAACCTTTGGAAACGGAGGGATGAAATGGAATCAAACGTTGCGTAGAAATTTATATATATTCGTCGATTTGCGGTAATGCAGAGATTGACGAGAGAATCTTTCCCGCGATACGGAATTGCGGAAGGTAATATTGTTCGATGATGGAGGTTTTGGGGGGAGGTAAGATCGTTCCCGTGTTGTGATTAAGAATAAAATCAGTTTTGAAGCGAAGGTAGTGAGAACTTCATGGTGTTGCTTTTATATTATTTTTATGAAGATTTTGTAATCCTTGAAAAATATTGTTATTATATTTTAATATATGATTTTATACGTTTATAATATTCATTAAACGATATACAAGGAATTATAATTCAATTATATTTTATCGTTTAAGAGTTATTTCACAATCGATGAAGAATAAAAACAGAATTAATTAATATATATGAATTTCTTACTTTCTGATTATTATATTAAAAAAAGAACAAATTATTTTCAATCTCTCTGTTACATTATTTCCAATATACAATGCATCTTGTAAAAAATTTATTTTAATGATCGCATTAAATTCATCCTCGCATACAGTAATTTTTCAAAATGTCCTCGAAACCTCGATCGATATCCAAACGAAATCGGTATCATCCTCTTTCCACCAAAGTTGCTCCAGTGAATCTTTTCGCGAAATCAATCCCATCACAATGTCTCTCCCCGATCGAGGCGTTTACACGCGGTTCCCTGGTTCACGCTCGATTCAACGGCAATCACCAGGCTTGACCAGGAAAAGCGTGAATTAAACGAACGTAACGGAGAGACGATAAAAAGAAACTGTCCAATCGCGGGGAGGGAGGAAAAGGGGGTTCGGCGCAACCCCCTCCTCGCGATCACCACGTGTGTGGATCGCAAGGGCGGCCCTCCGTTGGGCGCGCGTACGTATTCCACGCGGCCCGTATTAGTGAAATCTGCTCGGTCGCGCGAAATATAGTCGGCTGGCCTAGTACCTGGTGGATGGTATACGTCGAAAGCGTTCTCTGACGGCCACCAACACATTCCCCGGTGTGCACCATCGCTTGCACACACATACGAAGCGAGCGGTGCCATTAACGCTACGATCGAGTCGTAAAGCACCCCACACACCCGCGGGCACCGATCCGCGCACACGCGCCCCTTCCACGTACGTACGTGTGTGTACACGAAGGGAACTAAATTTCCACGTTGCACGATGGAGCATTGCCCCTCGCGTCACATACACTCGCGCCGTGAAACCGGGAGCGGGACGAGGACAGCCGACAGAGAGAGAGAGAGGACGTTTGGAGAGGGTGAAGGCGGAGGAAAAGGGGTGCGCGTATATAGGGGTTACGTATGGGTGTGCCGGTTGCGGACTTGTACTGGTTCTATGTGTATATGTATAATTCGAGCACGTATATAATGTATATATGTATATTGTACGTATATACAGGTGGTATGTGTATATATATTATATATGTATTATATATATAGTAGCCAAGTTAACACGTACGACAACCCTCCCCTATTTTGTCCCGAAGAGGGGAGCTCTGCGAGCATCCCCACCAGCTTGAAATGTACTTGTGCCACCCCTTTGGCCCACCCTTCTCTGCTGCTCGCTGTCTCGTTCATCCTGCTATTCCTGTCTCTGTTCACCGGTAACTATATAGATCGGTCGTTCTCGTCTAGCTCGGGGAATATCGGGGAACGTCGTCCTCGTCGCTCCCCGCGTTATCCAACCCTCCTGGCCAGCAGTTTCAATTTGTTATTTTTACATCATTTTATCCCCTCCCCCTCTCCTCCCTTCCTAACCATAGACCACCAGCCACCCCCTCGGCTTGGAATCTTCTCTTTTCGTCCATCTCTCTTTCGTTTCACTTCGTCCCTCCCTCCCTCTCTTTCTATTTCGATCTCTGTCTCTTTTTCTCGGTTTCCACCCTTGCCGTTTGCGCGCACACACCCCACTGTCTTTCTCTGTTTTTCTCTGCCGACGATCGCCGCGTCTCCGTCCCTTTTCAGACCCCTTTTCTCCGTCCTTCTCACCCTCCCACCCCTGTTCCACGATGTCCCTGACAAGAGAGAGTAGTCGGAGGGACGCGCTTTAATTGTGTAGTTATTATGTTTTCTGGAAGTTTTAATTATGTCGGCCAGCGTAGATCGTCGACACTTTACGCGCTTCGTCAATGGGCTGATTATGAAAAACTTTCACGCACATAGAATTTTCGAAAAAATGCGATGCCTGGTTTTGGAAGCGCGGATCGATAAATATTTTAAGATGATGCGTTTACGACCACTTTGTCCGTTCATTCGCTTTATACTTTTTTTTTTCTGAGATAAATAAATACGATTTTATCAATCGCGCAGCTCTGATCAAAAATAAGAATTCGGTTGAACAGAGGGATTCAACGATTCAATATGATTCCCCAAAGAATATCGCGTTTAAACTTTGGAATAAATTGTTTCCAAAAATAATGCAATATATAGAATTTAATGTAGAATCTCTGATTTTTCATCAAGTATTCTATTCTTAAAAATTTCCAATTTCTATATCTTTTCTATTATCTCGAATTATCTTCACAATCCTCTAATCTCAATGATAATATTTCGCTGTATTTCTAATGGGATGCAATTTGTAAAAATAATAATTGATACCACGCGAGTTTGTCGTGTACATAGAATCATTCCAGGGAGAGACCTTATCTGGGGTCGAGTCTACAGTTTTTCAAAAAGGAGAAATATCGAGAAAAGAGAGTAGAAAAACAGGAGAGAAGGATAAAAAAGTCCGTAGAAATCCAATAGGCACCACCACCCCCTTCCATCCCTTAGAACACCTTAGGCAGCAGCAACCCTTACCGTACAGCCTCGAGCGAGCGAGCGAGCAAACGAGGGTGGGTTGCGCGCGCACGTATCGATCCATGGCCAGCAATCGATCGATCTATATATATACATGTATATATAACCCGACGTATACGTGCATATATATACGCGACTACACA
Source organism: Apis laboriosa (assembly GCF_014066325.1). Classification (NCBI taxonomy): domain Eukaryota; kingdom Metazoa; phylum Arthropoda; class Insecta; order Hymenoptera; family Apidae; genus Apis; species Apis laboriosa. Next base: position 2,179,210 of record NW_025221084.1, on the reverse strand, counting down.
CGAACGTCTACGGGTCAGAAACGTGGCATGTGCGTGTGCGTATGTATATGTACATGTATGCACGGTGGTTCGAGCGTGTCACGTATATATCGTTGGTTCGATCGATAGTTGGTGCTCAGTCGCATGGTAGGTGCTAAAGGACGAAGCCAGCACGACCTACGCAAGGTCTTTCGAACACGTCCATTGGAATCATCAATCCTCTCGATCTTATTCCGATCGTCCCATGGTGAATCGTAACAGCCGAAGGCCTCGCCACAGCTATGCCCTCCTCTTTTCCTTCCCTCTTTTCCTCTTTACTCTAGTTCTTTCATCGCGAAGCACTCGCTCGTTCCGTCGCCGCGAATTTTTCATCATTCCTTTCTATCGTGTACGTACGGTGCTCCGTATTGTATTCTCTTTGCAAGATTCTTCTTGATCTTTTTTTTTTTTTCCTTTCTTTTTTCCCCCTTTTCATCGGATTCCATTGTTCCCCTAATCCCGTCCACCTCTCGTTCTCCCTCTCTTTCCTCGTCTTCCGACCTTCCGTTTATCCCGATGCTCCGCCACTTTGCTGAATTTTACATGTTCCCTCTCGGACGCGCTTCTTTTTTCTCTCCCTTTACCTACTCTCCTTCGGACAAACTTTTTGCCCGGCGCTCCGTTCGTCCTTCCGGTTCTCCATTCCCGTTCTCGCTTTAATCTTTCCTCCATCGATTTCTCTCGCTCGCTCTCACGCACCAGTTTTCTCCCGTGCAGTTTTTCTAGCCGCTTCTCTTTGATTCTCGTGTCTTTTTCCGGCACGGCCTTTCGACAGACATTCGTAGGCTTCTATCATTTTGCTCTTCCCATTCCCTATATCTCGCGCGTCCCTTTATACGTTGTCCTACTCCACGAAAATATTCCCTCCTCCTATTTTTTCATCATTCCTGCGTTTCTTTCTATGGATCCTAACAGTATTCCTTCCCTTTGTCCTTCGTTCGTCCTCGACGTCCTCGACGACGAGGGACAAGATTTCAAGCGTGGGTGTAGTCGCGCGTTAGAAGCGCTTTCTATAAAGACGCCGACGAGAAGAGAAGAACGAAATGGAAGGTATAATTCCCCGCCTCTTCTTCCTCGTCGAACTTCCCTCTGCCGCATCGTGTATTTTCTCTCTCCGGAGCTTGCCCCACCTTTAACTCCCAATTTAGACACGCTTCCCCCGATGTCAAAGCGAGAAGAGGCTCCCACGTGTATCTACAGATTCACGTTTATCAGCTGTGTTCGTATAGCTGTACGATATAGAATGCTCTACTACGCTGTACAGCTTCCCGAAGCACGCGAGCGCCACGCACGGCCATATATTTAAATAGATTTATGGGAATATATGTGCGCGCGCACGTATAGTTCCCCGTAAGTCCGTTGATTTACATCGCGCCGAAAATACACCTTGTCCATTACGGAACCTCCGCGCGTTTCGAGATAAATACTTATCCGGCAAAATTAAAATCCCTCTCTGCCGCCGCAGCAGCCGCACGGAGCGGTGCGACGTGTAGAAGAACGGAGGAATCGGTGAGAAACGGACGAAGCTAGTAGTAAGTGGAAGGGAGAGAGTAGCGTTAATGCTTGGACACGATTTTGCGTCTTGCACTCTCTTCTCTTTCTATCTCTTTTTCTCCTCGCTTGTTCGTTCGTTCCTCCTATCTTAGACTCGAGAATATCGTACTCCCGGTTCTCTCTCGCGCTCTCTCTGCTTCTCTCCTGTCACTCTTCTCCTCCCTCCCTCGATCCTCCTCCCTCTCTGCCCGCCGTTTTTCTGTCTCCTGAAACCAGCTATTGCCGCGCGCGCGCATGCACAGAGGTCGGAGAGAAATAACAGAGTAAGCGAGAGGGATGAGAAGTATTACGGCCAGCCGGGGCAGGAGACGCAGAGGGGGAAGGACAGAGAGCGAGATGAGCGAGTAATGGACGGATCGAGCGAGTGTGTTAGTGCCGGAGTCGAGGGAATGGGGCTGGGAACGGAGAAAGAACGATGTTCGATACGTGAGTAGGATAAGGATAGAGTTAGGGAGAGAGGAGGTATTCGAAGCACGAATGGCGGTGTAAGAGAGACGGGACGAGCAATGAAGATAGAGAGGAAACGGCAACGTGGTTAGTGATGAACGAAGATGGAGACATCGAGAAAACCGGTTGAGGGAGAGAGAACAAAGAGAAATGACAGAGGCAAAATGAAGAGAGACAAGGAAAATAAATAAACGAGTGAGAGGTAGTATGACAGAGATAGAGAAAGGCTGAATAAAACGAGTTAGATAGAGATAGGAAATAAAAGAACTGGTTGGACGAGGATCGAGATCGTTCTCTTCTTCTTCTTCTTTGCCTCCTTCTCTTTCTTGTTGCATATTCGACGTGAACAACGCGCAGCCTGGTCGTGCGCCCGCGCACCTATATTTCTCTCTTTCTCTGGTCTTCCAGCATCGTTAGACAGACTTCACCGAAGTCCCTCTCTCTGAAATATCTCTCCGAGAATATTATAGAGACGGCGATGGCGATGCTGTCTGGACTTCTCGAAAACGAAGCTCTACCATCATGCTTGTGGATTATTGTATTACGTATACATATGCCAACTATAAAACTTTTTTTCGTGCCATGTTATATCGTCGCTAACGCGTCTAGTGCCTTTCTAGGGTTTTTTTTCTTATGATGTAACGGATACCTCATACGCAATAATCGCGCTTCTTTAATTTTTCTTTAAAGTTTGAAAACTTCTTTAAGGTATTAAAGAAACGTCGAAATAGTTATTACGTAGAACTTTATAACACGAGATACACACACGATGAAAATAATCATAACGTAATATCAAATACAACATATACACAAATGTTTTTTCTTCATTTTAAAACGATTATTTAAAACATCGTATATTACACTACAAGAATAACATTTATAAATTATCAAAAAGATATCTTTGTCAGATAAAATGCACAATGTTAAAAAAAAATCAAGAAATTAATGATTTTTTAATGAAAAAGATTTCGTATCGAACTGATTGAAAACACGAACGTTTATGAGAATCGAGGGGAATATCGTGTATGAGAGAGCTAACGAAAACGCGTGGATACTTCTGTTTCGTGGTTCCTGTGGGGGTCGGTTTTCGTAGGATACGTTAGAAGCACCGAGTGCACCACCACGAGGAATGGACCGGCAGGGGAGCATTGATGGTGAGAAAGAGAGAGACGAAAAGAGAGCCAAATGTATCCACCTAACCTACCTACCGCAGGGCAAGAACAGATGAGCGGAGATCCCTCTCTGCCAGCCATCAGGGAAAGGGAACGAGGCGAAGCTCTCTCCTCGAGTCTTCCTCTTCTCCCTTCAAAGCATCCTTTGTTCGCTTGTTCATGGTCCCCCGGGACCCCGCGTCCAACGCGTTTCCTTCCAGCCAGTGCCGTACGTCAAGCTTCGTTACGACCGAACTAAATTCTTTTTCACGTGAAACAATTTTCCCTAAAACTAATTTACCATAAATTCATGTGTATGTATATTTTTAAAAGTAATAATTTTTTTTATTGTATTAATAATGCATTTATTGCCAATGAGTAAGAATGAATTTTATCGTGTGAAAATAATCGTTATCACAATGAATACAAATGAGAAATTCTATCGAGAATTCTCGAATGGTTGATAATAATTGTTAACGAAGCTGCCCATCGAGAAACGACAATTTCATTCGGCGCTCAATAACTTTCACGCCATTTACGTTTCACTCGAGATAAAAATACATCCTCCAGTATCGACGGTCTCCTAATCAACTTCCGGATCCATCCGAAGTCAGCCGTTTTTTCTTCGATCGCAAAACCCCCCCAACATCTTACGGCCCTGCGCTTCATCGCTCTCTCCCTGCTTTTCCCTCATCCCGCTGGATTTCCTCCCCTCCAAACCACCGCTTTCCACGCAGCATCCCTCTGACTATGTTCCCCGCTTCGGCGCCGGCTAGGAATGGGATTGGCTAGACGTTCCACCAATCCCGTGCTCCCGTTACGGACTTGGCGCATTCCCCACACACGTAGTTGACGTATGTCCATATTCCTAGGGTGGGTGCGCGAAAAACGTCAAAAAGTTTTGTTTCGGGCCAGATCGCGCGTTACGCGAGAGAAACGACGACACGTTGAAAAAAAGGACAGAGAAAGAAAGAGAGAAAGGGAGGGAGAAAGAGAGAGAGAGATGAAAGAGCAGAATATCGAGAGAAAGAGAAATGAGAAATTTATGAAAGTTGAAATGAGATGAATAAAGATTGAGAAAGAAAGAGAAGTATGATGAAAAAAGCGATGGCAGAAACCGGTGGACGGTGGGACAGAGACGAGTAACCGGACAATTACATCAGCGAAAGGAAGAAAAACGACTATGAGACGAGGAAAGAAATTGTTGAAAGTGAGACAGAGAGGGCGTGTGCGCTTCTACATAGTCGCTAGAGAAAGATAGTCGGACGAGAGAATGTATAAGTGTGAGGGAGATGGAAACAAGAGGAAGACAAGGAAGAACAAGGATAAAAAGGGGAAGAAAAGAGGTAAAGGGAGACGAATGGAGGAGTGTTTCTCTTTCCTCTGCGTGACGACGTTGACGTGAACCGGCAACCACGTGGCTCTCCTTTCTCTTTCTTTGTTCCCTCTCTACGTCTGTCTTCTTCCTCTGGACTTTCTCTCCCTCTTTGTCTCTCCTCATAGTTTCCTCGGTCCTCATGATACGCGTTCCTCTGTCTCTCTGTCGTTGTGAAAAGCACCTCCCGCTCGCACACAGCTTTCAGGCCTCTGCGGCTGGCAAAGCCTCCGACGCCACCGTCGCCAGATGCAACGCCGCAGTCCCGCACTGCAGTTGCAGCGTGCCGGTGCACGTTTCTCGTCGATGCATTCTCGCGGTGCACACGCTCTTCCGCGGAGCGGCGCCCGACGAGTTTATACCTGAAAACATGCGACGCGACCGAGCCAAGGGAGAACGGATTAATAGTACCCTGTGTTCCAACGTTCTCCTGGCGGCTGCGTTTTTCCTTTTTTTTTTCTTTATTTTAGATTCTTTAATTTTTTATTTATTTTTCTATTTTTTTAATCTTTGTTCTTATCTTCTTTTTCTTTTACTTTTTCAATGCGACGTTGCGATCACGTGGTCTGTTCGCTGTGCGGGTGCGCTCGCGTGGATAACAGCCCGTGCGAGATTCGCGATATGGCGCAGGTGGATGTTAAATATGGTTATATAGCAGTTTTGTGCATTTGAATAGTTATGTTGGTGTTTTTCATGTATTTTAGTGTGTTATATATTTTAAGATTCATTTATATTTTAGATAGTTAATATTTATCATTGAATCGTTGAAATTACATTATATTTTATTAAATATTGTTTCATGAGATAAAGAAATAAGTAGATTCTATAATTTTTAATAACTTATAAACGCAAAATTGAAACGATTGAGTTAAGTTGAATATACGTTTATCAAAATTATATATTATTATATTATTGTTAATAAAAATGATCCTCTAAAACACAATATTTAAAAAAAAATAAATTTAAAAATTTACAGAATCAATAAGATTTGAAAATTTATACAATACTTTTCCTTTTCCATAAATATTCCATATTATTTATATACAAAACCAAATAAGACTATAAGAAAATACATTCTATTAAAAGAAATTAATTCTTTGTATTAATTAATATAAATTATAACTTTTCCACGACAATATAAAGCATGATCTGTGTTCATGCACGCGGAACGTTCGCGCCGTAGAAATAATCGTGTTTCATTGGTTGGCAATACAGTGTGTACATAGTTGAAGGTATCCACGCGACCATTTCACCGATCATTCCGGATAATTGTCCTCGATCATGATGTTTCTTGCAGACTTTTCTCTGATATAATCGCGGCCAATCAACAAGACGTCTCGTAATTTATCGAGATCCTCTCAAGTGGAAGGCAAAGGGAGTTGTTAATACTGTGAAAGATACCTACCTCGCTTCTTTGCATCACGCGATCGAATGTACTTGACTACTTATCAATTACTGGCACGTTAACCCCTTAACCGGCGCGTTGTGGCTGGCTGAAAGCAACATTTTTGTCCTGAAGTGGCTTCTGAAGCTGGTTTCGCGCGTGTAATTATGCTTCTCCCTCCGACAAAATGCTTATCAATGTCGATTACTGGACTTTGTTCCAAGAATTGTAGATTGCATACGATTATTTTATTTTTTTTTTAAATATTATGAATGGGAAAGTTGCTGTTTTTTTTCTTCATGACAATAAATAACTTATATTTTTTTGATAATTGCAAATTCAAAAAATCCAAAATCCTTTCAAATTAAGCTAAATTATAGTAATCAATAGTAATACAAAAATAATTAATGATACGCTATAATAAATAATTATTCATAATATAAATAGTTATTAATTTTAATTTGATGATATTTAGGTGTTATTTTTTTTCTTTTTTTAATTTTTACTTATCTTAATAGGGATAAAAAGCTCAAACTTTCTGATGAATTACATATATTATATGTTATTTATTGTTTTGGTAATAATTTCATAAAAGAAATTTAAAAACTTTAAATTTGATTTTGATTAATAATAAAATGAAGAATTTCAAAACAAACTAATATTCAATATATTTTTCTATGTAATACTTTATAAATATTATAAATATTCAACTATTCAATGCATTGATATTAAAAAAGAACATAAGATAAATCACTTGTACACAACGATTGAAGAGATTAAAGCGATATTTGCGTCAGGAAGGGGTCCAAAATCAACAGTACAATGCTCGCCATTCTGACTAGGGACATTAATTTGCTTGGCATAGCGTCAGCCCCGTTATTTAATTATCAGACCGCGTAGTATCGATAGGCCGAACAGATTGCGAGAAAGACAATACAGATCCATTGTGATATCTCATTGATGCTCGATCACCCGATATCTATAGGTAAAACAAATTTGCAAAATTTCTAACCTCTCAACGTATCAATTCACGAATATCTACGAATATAAAAAAAATATAAGAAATAAATCTGAAAAATTCTGTAGAAATTATACAGAAATTAATCATGATTCAAACTTATTTAATCAAAATAAAAATAAAATTATTAACTGCAATACTTTCTACTAACTTTTTATTTTTTTTAATTTATTTAAAAATCTCCTAACTTTCTACTTGATAATTTCTACACTCTTACAAAATTAAAAACCGCTTGGAAAGAAATAAGGCCGATCCTAGTTACCGCAAACTTTTCTTATCAACAGAACTATATGAATTATAAAATTTAAAACATCATTTATACAGAACTCGCTGTTTTAAATTTGAAAAAAAAAAAAGAGAAAAAAATAAATAGTATAATAAATAAAATTTTTAAAATTCATTTAAGTTATTGTAATATCATTTTTACTCGGATTTTTCTATATTATCTTATCAAAGAATATAATTTTATTACAATTACAACTATAGTTTGTGAAAAGACGATATAATTTTGCATCAATTAAATTTCGAAAAAATCTCGTTTCAAAGTAAAATAACGGAATATCTTAGAAGAAAATCGAAAACGTTGCTTTTACGCTCCGTAAAAGCTGTTCCATTTCATAGAGTATTAGTAGTAGCGCACAAGCCGACCAACGATGAATCGCAGAATTTCCACGAGTTTCCCGCGCAAAGCTTCCACGGCTTGGAACTCGTTTGATTAGTGGGAGCTGTAGCGCGGTCAGTAGAACGATTCCGCCGGTGGTCAGCCCTGCTTCGAGTTAGTATGTACGTTTCTAGCTAATCGAACGTCTACATAGGTTCACAGCTCGACTATTCCCTCTTTCTTGTGATATATGAGTGTTTCAGTTTACGTGTCCAGTTGGATTAAAAAAAAAAAAAAAAAAGAAAACAAGAAAGATACGAAAACAAAAAGAGAGACAACTCTTGCAACAACATGACAGTTATAGATTTGTGCACGTAGTTTATATCAACTGTTTTTATGGAAATACAATGATTTCTGTTAAATAATTTTAAATGTTAAAATGTTCCAAATTATTATTTCTTTTTAGATTTTTGTATTTATTATTTTATGCAGTTTTTTGTAAATTGATGATTGTTTGGAAATAAATTGAAGTTTTTAATAATGTAACGTTTAGAGTTTTATATTATTAAAAGTTTTAATTTTATTTTTACTGTTGTTGCACTATAATTTAATTGTAACAGTTATATTTCTTATTGTTCCTATTATTGATATTTTTATATTTAACAATAAAAAAAAAGCAAATTGATATTATATTTTTATATTCGATTCAGAATACTTAAATAATACAAATAAATACATTTATAAATTGTGTGATCTGAAATATGATAAAATATATTATATGCATGATACAGAGAACTTTGATTTCATTATTTTTTGAACAATAATTATTTTCAAGACAATTATATTTATTATATATTGTTTTTAAAATTATAATTTTTAATTGTTGAATTATTAAAACTTTTGTATATTATTACAAATATTATTCTTTGTCAAATTGATTCTCTTCTTCGAAAATAAAATTATTGATAATATTTTCATTGTATTTTCATTTCAATAATTTTTCCACGAGCAATTGATTTATCATAATTAAAATATTAATTCAACTTATGGACAATTTTCAAACTTATGGAATATAAGAAACCACAGTATTCGATAGCTGTTAGCTATATAATAAAAAGATGTATTACCTTATCATAGCTGAATAATCGTTAAAATTTTTCAATAGAGATATTAATATTGTAAAATCAATATTACTTTTCCATTAAAAGCTTTTCTTAATAGAAAAAATATATTTAAAATATCTGTCTTTATTGTTCGCAGATATTTTTCAATTGAACTTTTTCAGTTCATACTTTTCAAGCCAATGTATCATTACAAAAGATTTAGCAATACAGAATTTCTTTATTATAAAAAGTCAAATTAAATTGTATACACTTTTTCCTCATCCTATTCATTCTTTCCTACAATTACAATAATCTTAATATCTATCTCTATCTATATATATATATATTCACATACCTATTCAATATAAACCAATTATTTTTTATATTCTTTTATATTCACTTCCATTGTATTATTTTTTATGTTATTATTTTATTTTTCAAACATTTTCATTAATTTGTATACAATATCACTTATTAATTTAGCTGTCTGAATTCACACGAATTCTTTATTAAAATTTATTCATAATCATCGCTCATCATCCAATAACCAAAATACGTTCATCCCCCTTCACTAATTTCTTTCAAAATCTTACTTTCCACTTCTCCAAAAATCCCATTTAATCAATGTTCCTTAAAGACACAGTCGTGGCGAGAACAGTCGAGTTGGACAAGTACCGGTGGCATGGTTTCGAGATTTCGGGCGCGCCAGCCGTCCTTGGCTTCATCGTGCACGACGTCGGGACTCGTGACGGTCCTTGAGGCCGACGAAGGTTGCAGGATTACATGACGCCAATGTTAAGAGCCTCTGAAACCTCCTGACACGCGAGAATGCCGCGCGAATACGCAAGGAGGATCATGGTCGCGATCGTTCAACGAAAAAATTTCGACCCCGACGTTGGATCGGAGACGGCGACGAAGATCAATGGGTGAAACTCGTGGCTATGAAAAGGGAGAATGGGGATGAATCATCCGGATCCCTTTGTCCTGCGTTCGGGGCGGTGAAACGCGCGGGAAACGACGTAAATTTCGGTCATATCCATTTTGATCTTTTGAAAATCGATCTTTATGGAATGAATAGAACGAAATTGGTTGATTTTTTTCTTTTTCGTGTAAATATATGTTGTATATTTCCATGATGATAAAATAAATGATATAAATTTTGGAAATTTATTCAAGTTGTTTCGATTGATTAAAATATTAAATTTATGGAGAGAAATGATGGAATGGTTTTCTCAATATTGTAAACTTAATAGAAATTTAAAATTTTTTTTTTTTTATAAATTCATTTAATTGTAAAGATTTTAATTTTTAGATGTAATATTTTGTTATATTTTATTTTTTCTTTTAATTTACGAATTTTTTTTATTAATGTTAATGGATTCTTAAATTAATCGTTAAAATGTTTTTTCAATGATAACCTAAATAATAATCAAAAGAGATAAATAAAATTTACTTAAATGTATATTATAATTTAATTCTAAAATTATAGAATTTGATCAATATATAGTTTCAAAAATATTTACGAATGATCAATAAAAACTATGTTACTAATGCAATGAAACAAAATATAAACATTCATTTAGAAACAGTTGCTACAATTTTGATAGAAAATATAATAGATTATCCGAAGTAATAGGGAATCAAATTTGTTTCGATAAGCGGTTTTTCAAAAACGTTTACAAATATTTAGCAAAAAGACTAAAAATAAAACAATATTGATAGAATATATAATAGAACAAATGAAATATAAAAATTAAAATTAATCGTTTTTGTAAAAAATTTAGAAAAACAAAAAAAAAAAAAATTATCAATATTTTTTATATAAAACTTAGATATAAAAAATTATATGTACTAATTATGAATGCTGATTAAATGAATATTTTAATTTTTTTAAATATATTATAACTAAGTTGTTTATAGGATGGAAATAAAACTGGACCATTAGAATTTTTCATGTTTATTTTTTATAATTAGAAATACATTTTTATTTTATTGAACTTTAAAAATAAAAATTGAGAAATTATAAGGTAATTAACTACATATAAAAATATTCCTTTTTTAAATAGATCACAATATAATTAAATTATATTATATCTACTATATTATATCTATTATATTAGAACACTGTTTATATATATTTATCAAAAAGATATTCTTATTTTTATCTTTTTGAATATTGCTAGAAATAATCTCATTATTTATTAAATTATACAAATTTTTATTTATAAAGAAACCAGTTTCCTTCTTCTCAATTTATCTCAAGCGGTTTCAACTTTACAATACAATATAACATCTTACTTCAAGCACGAACGATTGCTTTTTACTATCACGAAAATTGATTGGTTCAAGTGAACGTGGTATTAGTAAAAGCACCTTTAACAGAAATTATATCCATAACATATAATTTTGAAACGGCTTTGTTTACCAGCACTGTAGTTATGCAACTTCGAATGATAATTCAGCAGGTAAGTTCCGTTCGTGGTGAATGCGTTGGGAGACTAAACGACCTTGCCCATGCCTAAATAGGTCACTGTGTAGAAAGAGGCTAAGAGAGAAAGGGAGAGCCTCTAGCCAAGGTTAAAATATTCGCGCAGAATTTCATTGAGCTCTTCCGCATTTCTCGTCAAAAAAAAAAATACCTACACGTGCGTTATATATTCATATCTTTGTTCTTAACATACATGAAACAAAGTTGGCTAATCATAATGCAATTATTAAAATATAAAATTGTGGAAATTGTAATATTTTTTATTTTTTTAATTTTTTGTTAATTTTTTCATAAGATAATACTTATTTATATTATAAAAAAATAAAGATACTATTTCAATAATAGATTTTCGCATGATGTATAATGTAATACAATAAATGATTGTATTAATAAGAAAATTTGTTTTCAAAAACCTGTTATTCTAATTTACTTTGTAATTTGAATTTGTAAAACGTCTGATTTTTTTTGCCATATTATTTTACTTCATATTCATATCTTTTTTTACATATTTAAATAACTCTTTATATTTTTAACATCTATAGATATATTATATAATTATATGCACATATATTTCATTATATTTTAACATTTTCATATTCAATTTCTTTTAACATATTCGTTCAGGACATCTTCTTTTAGAGAATTGATTCTAGAGATTAAAACACAAAGTTACAAAAATGTCAGTTAAAGATTATTTATTAAGTTATAAGCAATTTAAATTAGATGAAGCCATTTGGTGGAAATAAATGATAAAAGAAAAAAGAGCGATTTTATTTCCATCTCTGATCATCTAACGCAAATTTCAATTATCAATTTATAATTTAATAACTTAACCTATATTTTTATACCAACTTTTGTGTTTATTTTCGTCTTTAGAAATCGATCCTCCATAACCTCCGAATATACTAACATCCTATATATTTTTCTACAAAAATTTTGAAAAAAATGTTTCTGTCACTCATAATAATTAAAAAAGAATTTTTCTTTTTCCTTTACAAAATTTGATCCTGAAAGTATTACATATTTTTTCAACCAAAATTATAATTTGCAAATCAAATTGTTAAAAAGTAATCGTTCAATTTCCTCAAATTAAAAATCAAAATTCAATGAAATCAGGCCACGGTATTAACAAATTTCTAAATTCTACCACTACTTAAAAAATTTATTTCGCTTCCTTAAAACATGTAGGACGCGCTTCTATCGAGACATTCGAACGTGAAGAATCGCCGTGATCGTTGCAAGTATGCAGGAAATCTGTACAGCCGAGATACGATTTTATATCGCGGATAGATCGCGCCGATTCCGATGAACGAATCTCAAAATTGCAATCGTGGCTCGGTGCGACCCCCGACCTCGCTCTGACCGGGCTAAGTTCTTCAAGAGTCAAGGTCGGGCAAAGTTGTCGGCAGTGGCTCGGTGTTTCTGGGATCCTAGGTATGTCACGTCGATTCCACGATCGCCCTAGCCCTGTCTGCGATCGAATTCCGGAGGTGCCACGCTCGAATTTCCCGCGATTTTCCCATCCCTTCAACCGAAGTAACTCGTAACGCGCTTGGATCAAGACGAAGATTACGCTTACGTGATTTTAAATGATTAAACGCCTCATGCGCGTTGCGTAAAGGAATTTAAATCTCATAATCAATGAAACTTTCGATTTTTTTCCCATTCTAAATATTTATCATTAGATTGTTGCACTATCATTAGATTGTGAAATATTCGATATAGGAAATGTGTAAAATTATTTGGAATTAAGCCATTATAAATAAATACCATTATAAATAATATTTGTTAATAATGTTTGCATTTATCGATTTAAAAGCTTGTTGAATATAAATTGAACGATGCATTTTATAATTTATTTTATTATTAATAAATGGAAATTGCGTCTTATAAAGCTATGCTTTAATATAGAAACTGTGAATTTTTTTAATTTGAATTTGAAATTCAATATAATTTATAAAAATTGATAGTAGTAGAGCTATGAAAAAAATTCAAATTGACAAATATAAACACAAAGAATAAAGATTTTGAAAAAATTCATTAATATATTTAAAAGAAAATTATATAACATATTTTATATAGTAAGAAAAATTAATATTCTATTCTGGGATAATTTTTAAAAATTTTTAAGGAAAAGTTACTTGTTTCAATTACATTTTATGTCATATCACTTTTTTTAAAAAATTCTCTATTACATATTTCTGATAACTTAAGATGATTTTTATCAATTTTTTAATATAGTTGCTGATTTTATTCATAATTTATTGTAATTAAATTTCAATATTCTAAAATTCTTTTCGTATTTGTTTCTTCTTTTAAATTCTTTTTCTATTGATATATAAATATGATAATTATATTCGCGTAATTAACAAATAATATTTACAAAAATTATATTAAAAAAAAAGATTTGTTACAATATGTGTTATTGTTAATTCGCAAGTAAAAAGAAATTTATAGACGATCTTCAGAAATGCAATAACTGCAATTGAATTGGCAATGGACACCATTTCGAGAAGCTCTTATAAATGTAAGTATATAATTTTTTTCTGCAAAGATAACCTTTTCTATACTATAAAACTCTGAAATCATTAAATTCTAATAATCAATAATAATAAAATATAATCTACAATTTATAAGAATAAAGAATCCAAAAAAAATTCATATTCAAATTCATAATTTATTATTCAATTCTTATAAATCATTTAAAAGATATTTATTTTTATAACATTTATAAAACGTTTCTATGCTATTTGAATTTTGCATCTATTTTAAAAAATCAAATATTTTCAATTATAGCCAAAATTATAGATGTACATTGTATGCATACATGTACAAATTTCAATTTCAACTATTTACCTCATATAAATTCATATTTTAAGAATTTCGAATACGATCAATCACAATCAAAATTTATACGAAATTTCAAAAATTCTAATCTCATATGAAATTCCTAACAAGATGAATGGAAAAAATTGAAAATCTTGTAGCAAGAAACATGCAGATCCACTTTTCACACTTTTTAAATTATTATATATAACGTACATAAAAGGGAAAAAATCAATACTAATTATTATTTTTTATTGTTTTTAATCCTATCAAAAGAATACAATTACAAATAAATCCTCTTCCACTAGCTGCAATCTTCTGGGTCCAAAAAAAAATACTTACCAATAACAATACTGGTCTCAATCCTAATTTTATTGAAAATATCGGACCAAAAACTGTGAATTGACAGAAACTCACGAAGCAAGATATTAATCGTCGACACATATCTGCCTACCGATGCACAGCCACACCTCCGATCTCTCTCTGTTCGCTCGCGGCTTAGCGAACCGTGTCGCTGCCACGTTTTTTTCCCTTCTCACTCTCTCTCTCTTTCTCTCTCTCTCTTCCTATCTTTTCCCTCCTTCTTTTCCATCTCTTCTTTTTTTCTCTCTTCCTTTCCGTTCCGTCTTTTTTCTTTTTTTCTTTCAAAATATCGCGCCGGTCTCCCAATGGGGGCCGCGATTGGCCGGCTCGAAAAACGAGGATAAAGAAAAGGATCGCCACAGAGTTGGCACGAGGAACAGAGGTGGAGAACGACGACTGGCACACTTAGCCGGCCACTGTGAGTCACACACAGAGTGTTGAATCGGCGGGCCAGAAAGGAACGAGAGAGGCGGTCGACATACTTCGCCGAGAGAGCAACAGCGCGCGGCCATAAGGCACTCCCATCGTAAAACACGCTCTATCTTTGCCTCTCCTCTCCTCTCCTTTTTTTCTTTTTTCTTTTTTCTTTTTTCTTTTTTTTTTCTTTCTTTCTTTTTTTTCAATTTCGCGTGCTGCTCCAGTGAGTGCTCGGCCAGTTTTCAATCGGGTTTCTTTCGGCCGTCTCCGCTCCTTGAATTTTCTCCACGAGGATCGACGCGCTGATCATCCTCCGGAGGTCTATTTGTATCGGATGCGGATGGAAATAGATGGGGAGGGGTGTGAATACCGTTAGAATGGAATTTGATCGGAGAAGTTGGACGGGTGACTCGGTGTTTCGGGTCGTTGTTTGATTGATAAATGCGGGGGGAAGTTTGGAATGGTCTTGGAATGAGAATACGAAGTGTACGGAAGATAGGGTCTCTGGATTGATAGTTTTGAAAAGATATAATATCGATTTCGAAGGAAGAATATCGATTCTTTTGAACGTTGATTTATTTTTATATTGTTACTTTATACTTTGTGTATCTTCTTTTTAAATAATAATGATCAAATGGTGTGATTTCACTGGTTGTTTGATTAAATATAAAAAATAATTTGAAGTAATCATAAAAGTTATAAAATCATGCATTGATAGTCTTTGAAAATTGAATGAATATTGATTTTAAACAATCAAGATCTATATATTTTTATATATCAAGTAATTTAATTTGTAAAATTATTTCAATTTCCTTAGATTTGAAAAATTTTGTTTTATTTGCACATCACTAACATTAAGTTTTAAATTAAATAAAAGTAAATTCACTTTATAATATTTGTACACAAAATGCAAATAAAAAATTATAAAATTTAAAAAAAAAACTTTTACATTAAATTTACAATAGAAATAAATTCCATACAATATATATGTAATAACGAGTCACAAAAATCTTATCAGTAAAATCATTAACACCAATTGTGGATCGATTACCATAATCATTCTATAATAGACATCTATTTAACGAACGATATTCCTCGATTTTCCCGCTAATTTTCCTCTCCCTTTCCCTAGATCCGACTACTAACCTGTCGCAAAACTTTCTTCCGCCTCCTCCCTCACCGCCGGGCATATTCTCCTATTTTTCTTCTGGCGCGCTTCCTCCTTTCCTTTCTTCCTTCTTTTTTCCACCGCGAGATCTCCTTTGTCTGTTTGCCGATTCAATGCCACCGGCAGCAGGTGGGCCGCTTGATAGATGGCGCGTTGTTGGAATCCCCCGGTGTCGCACACACGCGCGGCAACCGCGTGCACCGACACCGCCGCTCTGCCACGTACACGCAAAAAGCGAGCTCTGGGTCAAGATCGGCCGAGTACGTAAATCAACTTTCCACTTCCAGTGTGTACTTCCTCGTGCGCTACGTCGCGCGGCCACCTCCGGCATCGGCCCTCTTTCGTCCTTTTTCCGCCTCCCTTATCCCGCCGCGCCGCTCTTTGTTTTCGGCCTCTCCCACCCTCCCCCGCCGACCGAGAGCCGCTGTATGCTTTAGCACAGAGGGAATTCCCCTGTGTTTGAACGGGCGAGCACGGTTCGTGCTCTTTTTAATGGACGCCGGATATTAAGGAATTACGCGACGAGTCTCGCAAGGTTGAGGTCGATGCCTCTAATTGGATTTTCGCGCTAATTTCTTGCTACTCGTCAACGAATTAACTTTTTCTTCCTCGTTTTGGTGATTATTTTTTTTTTTTTTTTTTTTTTTTTTTGGCGCGAAGAGTATACTTTTATGGGAGCGATGAATGATTGGGTGAGATTAATTCTAGTTCGGGGGATGAGGTGTATGAAAATTGCATCTCTTGGGAAATATAAATTCTTGTATTCGGATTACGTAGATTTTTCCTTTCTTTATTTCGTTTATTTTTAAACCTCGACTAATCCATCTTTGAGAGTGTAAACGTGAATCTTCCATGTTTCATGTATTCTTCGCGCGTAATATATCTTTTTTTTAAATCTGAAAAAATTTGTATACCATCTGTGAATTACGTAATGCTAAATTATAATTTCTTGTTATTATAAATATTTAGATCTATTTAACTATTTATGATATTTAGTTATATATTTATCTTAAATAAAAATATCTAAATTAAATCTAAATTAAAAAAATTTAAATTGCTCTGATCCAATAATTTTTTCTAAAAACTCAAAGATTTGTTTCGAAGTAGTAGCAAGAAATTCAGATCATCTAGCAAGCTGAACTTAGAATAGATATTTTATATGCAAATAAGATTAAGATAATTAAAAAAAAGTAAAGCTGATCAAGTTAAAGTTTTGAAAGGGTCATATATCGTTCTAATATCTGAACCTCTTATAAACTGTTTATATTACTGTAATATCTGTTTAAACTGTTTATTTCAAGCCTCAGATTACTCGTCGATAGACTAAATACTCAAAGAGTTAAGATAACAAAATCATAACGAATTTTATGACGTAATAGGATTTAATATAAAGGAAAATAATACATATGTAAGCAATAAATGAAGTTAATAGTGATGAAATACTCTTTGATATATTAATAGTTATCAGTCTATTTTTATGTTATATTATAGTAATTACAAGTTCTTTGTTGCTTCCTTCATTTTTCCCCTTTTCCTTACTTTTTTTTATAAATCTCTTTAAAAATCTATATTTATTCTTGTTTTTTTTATATCCATAAAGCATATTGATGAGCTTTAGCTGGAAAATATCAGAATATTTTATACATATAACTTTGTTTCAACATTATTTAAGATCCTCTTATTTAAAAACAAAACTCTTTACATCTACTATCATTAATCTTTTATTTCACTACTTTTAAAAACATTGTGTAAAAATTCGCATAATATGTCTTATCTCTTCTATTTAACTTTTTTATATCAATAACTTCATATATTGTATAATTGTATATTTATATTTTCGATATAACTTAATTGTATCTTAAAACGTATCTTGTTTTTAGAAACTCTGAATTAATTTTTGCTGATTCGTTGAAAAATAAACAGATTATTAAATAGACTATTAAAGAACTTTGATATTTTATCGGAAACTTAATAATAATTATTATATTATATACAATGGTTAATGATTGTTCGTTCGAATTGAAAGAATCTGTTTGAAAAATTTCAAGGAATTTAAGGATTCGAAAAAATAAAAGTTTACAAAGGATACATAAAATTGAAAGAAAGTAAAGAATATAACTCAAAATAATTCAAATTCTTATAATTAATTGATCTTCATTAAATAATATCTTATAATTTTGATTCTTTTCAGAAGAAAATATCCAATATGTATTTTTTCTTACCTTATAAATAATTATTATTAATTATTCTATTCAGTGACACAAGATAAGCAATTAAATTTCAAATATTTTGATTTATAGCTATCATAAAAATATTCGAAAAACATTTTTAAAATACAATCTCCTTACTTATTACTTTAGCAGATCACCATAAAAATAGATCATGAATTTTTATAATAGTTACTATTTCTTTATATTATTAAATATTATATAAATATTATATGCATGTTCTTTTATTTATTTTTATCTTATTTATAACTTTATAAGTGATGTTTATTTGATCAATCAATTATTCATTTATCCAGTTTCATAATTAAAACTTTCCTTAAAAAATTTACGACTTATTTATTGCTACGTATGAATTTGATTTTATTCGAAACAAATTTAAGATTAGAATAAAATCCATTCTCCATTTTCTTCATATAATTCTTTTCTATATAATAATACGAATCACATAATACAAATATTATTATAACTTGCAAGAAACGAACTACACCTCATCTTCTTATTACTCAGTAAATTAGATCAAAATTAAAACCAAAATATCTCCAAAAAAAAGAAAAGGAACTGTATAATAAAGACGTCCCGATAATAAAAATAATAATATAACTCATCTTATATGAGAATAAACGTTACTCGCCGACAGAAACAATTTGTCACGAGCACGAAGTCTGGCAGGAGCATCATCATCAAGTTACCCAGGTATTTATTAAAAATCACTCGCTCCATCCGGCGCGTGGGCATCAAAAGAAGGCCGCGGGGCACCAACTCCGCGCGAGCAATTTTTCACGCGTGCATAATCGATGCACATGCGTCGAAAGCGGTTCAAGAAGAGACGAGGCACGCTTGCGCCAAGATCTTCCAAATAACATGAGCCACTTTAGCTCGGTCTAACGTGGCGCGACGACGAACATGTCGGATATGCTTCGCTTTTACGGGATGCCCTACTTCGAGACAAGCCAGGAATCGTGGTTGAATAATGATAGGGATATTATCTTCTTTGCACGTATCGTTCGATCATGTCCACGTGATTATAAACAAATTGTGAGGGATCTGTCGTTGCTAAGATACTGCAAAGATTGGATTTATTTGATTTCTGTCATGGTTTTTTAATATATATATATATATTGTGAAAAGTTTTTAAAAGGCAATCTATAACGTGACATAAATTAAGATTTAAAATTTTTTTGAATTTTCAAAGTTTCCTTTATAAATCATCTCTTTTATTCTAAGTCACAATGTCCTCCATAAAATTGTGAGAAAGTGACCATCCCACAATTTTATTCTAGGTTATACAGGCATACAATAGAAACGTTAACCGTTCTGTGGTTGCTTGTTAAACGAGGTTCACACTGAACAATAGAACGTTTTGATTAAGTAGTATTTCTTGAATTAATTTGAACAAACAAAAGTAATTGGATAAAGTTATAATTTTTAAAAAAATAAAATAAAATTAAATTTCATTATTTTGATAATGCATTTCTATTGTTTTCTATAAAAATATATCGTAAAAATTGGAATGAAGAATAAGTAATTTGACTTCTTCTATTTCTTATTAATTTTATGCAATTATTATTCAATTATTACTTATTAGAAATATAAAAATTATTACATTTCATATAAGAATCAAAGAAATTTAAGATTAAATTAGCGAGAAAGATATTTTATACCGCAAAACTATTTTAGCCTACTAAGGTCACTTGAATAATGTACTTTGGAAAGAGTAACTTAAACTTCAGAAAATGTGCTTAAGAAACGGCGCACATCTGGAGTTTCCAAACTCGAATTCGAGAACATGATGTATCTAAACTACATTCTGACCATTATTGCGAAATCAAATAAGTTTCATTGAAAATATATTACATTATTAACTAAACTAAAAAATTATTAAAAATTAAAAAATTTGAAAATTCTTATTAAATCTTAACATTTTTTAAACTCTCAAAATTACTATTGTAATATAGTAAAATATATAATAAAAATAGTTTTAGTATTAATCATACAATTAAATAAATAAATAATTATTACACTGTGAATTTTTGTATCTAAAACAAATTTAAATTGTTTAATTAATTACTATAAAAAATTACTATATTATATTATTTAAAAAATATATATTTACAAAATATCAGAAATCTTATTATATTGAATCACCATAAAATTTTTATTATAATACCATCTAAATATAAATATTTTTTTTATACATCTCTAATAAATCATTATCTTTTATTTGAGAAATTAAACTAAAATGATCGACACCACAAGATATCGTGTACTCAAAATAATTACTATATTGCTTCAGTATTTATAATAAATTTATAAAATCACCACGTAAATACCGTATAATGCTGCATGCTGCATACAGATATTTAATCAAAATTTGAATGTACAAAACATACAGAAAGAATATGACGTGCAAAAAAAAAAACACGAAATATTCGAACTATAACATGTTATTTTTACATTTAACGAAACGAACAAAACGAAATCTCTGTTTCTTTAGTTCAAAAAACTGATCGTTTAAATAAATAAATAATCAAAAAAAAAAAAAAATGATGAAAAAAACTCTATGTTAGTTCATCCTTGTGTGTATCTCCATCATCATCCAATGAACTCAAAGAAATACGCATGGCGGCCGAATAATCTCTTCTAATCCTCATCTTCCGTTGGCCCAGTTCCGGAAGCGGCTTACGTCCAATGTTAGCAAAAGCCACAGGCGTCCCGGAATCCGCGCAACAATTATCCGGATAGGCGCACACGCCCCTTTCTTCTCGATTCGGAAACTCCACGGTCGAAACTCGCGCGGGGCTCGAGTCGATGAGGAGGAACGGAGAAATACACTCGGATCGATCCTCTGTCACTTGGCCGTTGGATCCAGTTTCCGATCCTGTTGGACGAGCAGAGCGGGCGATACCTCGGGCGCGTCGATCGCGCGAGGAAAAAGAAACAAAGCGCGTGGGCGTACGAAAAGCAAAACAACGGACAGTTGAATGTCGCGACGGTGGATGAGGCGAGGAGCGGGGGGTGGCTCGCGGTTGTACCCCCCCGTGGAGGGATGGGATGGGGGCGAGGAAAAGCAGATTCAACAAGTAGAGGCGACAGCTGCTGATGAGAGCGGCCGAGAGTGGCCAGACTTTTATCTCCTCATTTCGCGTGTACGTGAGTTTCTCTGTGCATACGTGTGCGCCCGCGTTTGTTTACATGGGCATGTGTGCGTGTGTGTGTATGTGTATATGTGTTGTGTACGCTCTCACATTCTCCCACCTTGGCGTTCGTAATATAATCTAATGGACTGCAACCGCGTGGGTGTGCGACGGTGACGTACGTATGTGTGTGCATTCGCATGTGCGAGCGTGTATTGGAATTAGAAGGCGATTAGAGGGTGTATCTGTGTCGGTTTATTGTTTGATTTTTGACCGTTAGGCGGGTGAATTGTGTCGAGATTGTGGGAGGTTCGGGTGAATGGAGGTGTAGGTGGTGAAGAGAATTGAGGAGTTTGAATTGAGAGTAATGAAATGTGTACGATGATATAGGATAAAGATATAGGTTTAGATTAGTTATTGAGGGTTATTTGCCTTGCATATATGTGTGTGAATATGGTACAACTATTAATGAATCCATAAATTATATGATAATTTGTGAGAATTAGTAATTGATTCTGTTTTGTTTCTGCTAAGTATTCAGAAACATTATAATATATCTTTAAATATCATGACTTTCTTAATATACTTACAATGTAAACTTCAAATATATATTATAGTATAATATAACAATTGATATATCATCATGTCAATCATTTGGAATCATTTGGAATTATTATCTATTGTATAAAATAAATTCTATTATCTAGGAAATCAAAATTTCTTAATTTCTTAATTCCTCAAAACTTTATCCTATTTATCTTAAACAATATACTCGGAAAAATATAAATCCCGGATCCATTAATTCTTCATTAGACAAAACAAAAAGCAATTAATTATCATGCATCGAAGGCAAAAAAAAAACACTATGGTAAAGATGACAATAGGAATTGAAAGTGGAAAATAAGCAACGGCAAGAGGATCATATCCACAGACACCTCGCATTAACTTCTTCGAGAATCCGCAAGAAACACATTACTCATGACATGATCCGATACAGAGGGCATGAATATGCACAGGCGTACACACAACCACGCGTGTTTCTGTTCCCACTTACGACTATATTCCACCCGCACACATGTCCATCGGTAATCCATCCGGGCATACGTCCATGGATACACACGTACATAATATAACATAGCCTGGATACCACGTGTGCAGGGGTTCACATTCACGTATGCCGTATATCCACGATTATTGGGGGGGTGAACGTGAGGCAGCATGCGCGCGCGATCGCGTTTAATCCACCTAGACACGCGTCACAGGATATACGCGAGCGATATAATGTACCTAGGATGAATATAATCGTGCACAGGTGTGTGTATAAGGATACGCATATATGTATATATGTATACATATATATGTATATATATATGTAGATGTGTTATTCGACTAGACCGAGCAGGATGAACTTGGATCACAAATTCTTATTGTTAGTTAAATTGTACTATTCTTCGAAGAGTGCTAACCCTTTTGAGATCTAAGTTTTTTCACTTAAGTTAAGGTGAAAATTCTTTTTCTATTATTATTTTATTAACAATTATAATTACTTACTTTAGGCAAAGAAACAAATTAATTAATTTATAGAATTCGTAGAAAAAGTTTGTTCAGAGGTAATAAGAGAAAAAGATAAAAATTAATTTAGATTAGAAGATTATATCGTAATGCAAGTTTTGTAATAAATAAGTTTGATACGTGATGGTTTTATTTGAAATTACAGCTTCCAAATTTAGGAAATATTTATTATTTAGTCATTTATTAAATAAGTATTATGTTACTTGCACGCAATATCGAGCATGAAAGTGTTAAAATAGATTTATATTTGTTACGTATCTTCGTATCATATCATTGTTGAATATCATCCAGAGTCGCGATATAGCGTAACGATATATAATATGTCATATCATCATACTGCGTATCCATATCGAGATAGGGAATACATCTTGACGATACACGACGAAGACATAAATTCCTTCTATAATAGAAATAATATGTCTTTTATCTAAACTAAATTATTTATTTGTATAAATGTTAATATTGTATAAATAAAATCGAAATTGAAACCTGATAATGACGAAAACTTTTCGATATAATTTTTTTACAGATTAAAGATATTATATTTCATTAAATCTTTATTCTCCTTATATCGATTACTCACTCATGCATATAGCCATATATTCAATTCCATCCTTTTAATGTTGTTTCATAAAGACACGTGTAACAGCGATAAGAGTTCACCATATCGATGGTATCAAATTTGAAAAGTGTTAATTACTTCTCTGATCATCTTAATTCTACGAACACCATTTCGAACACGCGTGTTGGCATTTTCAGAACACATGATAATGTATGATACATTACTGTTGTCAGAATTATTGTAAAATTTACTTATCTATATTTGATTATCGACAAAGAATCAATTTCAATAATATATTTTTTAATCGATATTTTTGTAGACAATAATGTATCATTTATTTTATTTTCTTGGTTCGATTCTTACAAACCTCTACAGACCGTTTGAAATATATTACGATGAATGCATCGATTCAAGTGATGAGTTTAAGTCAATGATTCACGCAATACTATTATTATTATATCATTTCCAGTATCGTATGAGTTATTGGTTTAAACCCATCACTTGAATCGATACATGAATCGCAACATGTTCAGTATTAAGGGAACCTTAAAGGTGAATCCACACTTATTACATATTATCGTTAAGTATGGAAGAAATCTATTGAATGTTTGTCTAAACAATTATTTTAAAATAATTTGATCTTAATATAAAATTATCTTTCTTATGTTACTTTTAAAATAAAAATAATGAAATTTCTTATCTTCTGTTTCAAATTAAATTAATCTGCCTGAATATATTTTTCTCATACATATAATAACACACACAAAAAAAAAACATTAAAGCCGAGGGAAGAAACTTAAAAAAAAAACAAGAAACAGTTAATATTCAAGTATCAGTATTTTTATTTTCCCTCGTCTCGACTTAAAAAATAAAAAGTATCATCGAAACAACCTGAATCACCTTGACTGGGCCGATAAACGGCGCCCTCTCACGACACGCTTCAAAAACAAGTGAAAACCTGAAAGAACGTAGCAACATAGGTTTACTTGCGTTGTCGTGGTTGCACACGGTTGCACACGTGGAAGGACAACGTAACTGATGGTGCATGCGCCGATTATACGCGACGACATAATGCAACAAGGAGGCGCAGCTAAACTTTGTTGCATCGTGTGCATACGCAGACGTATAGGAACGGCGTGCACGGTGCATAGAAGAGAAGTGACGCCGATGGAAAAGTTGGAATGCGACCGAGCGGGCAGCCTTGAGCTGCCCAGTAGTGCGAGTCAACCTCCCGTGTGCCTCAAGCCGGGTTCACACGTACTCGAAACGCGGTCCCTTAAGAAATTGCGGTCATGCATGCACATTGAGGGAAACATTTCTCTTTGAAGGATCAACGTTTAAATTGCGCGATAGCGGTATTTCTAAGATCATTTCTTTAATATTTTTTTACGTCTATGAATTTTATTTTCGATTCAATCATTATTTTTTTTTTTTTTTGTTAATAAATTTGTGGTTGGCATCGATATCTCTAAAATTATTTTTCTTGATATTCTTTACCAATATATACTTTGGATTATTTTCGAGTCAAAAATTTTCAACTTAGTCATGATAATTATGTAATAAACTTAAAGGTAATATGAGAATATTATATTTAATATGAATATTTAAAATGAATGAGTTTCCTTTTCAATATTTTTAATCGAAATACAATTTTTTTATTCGTTGAAAGTTTATTTGAAAGATTTACTTTGTATAAAATATCTTAATTTGTCTTTTGATTGTTTTTTGACATCTACAAAAATTTATCGAAAAATTCTTCGGTTGAAATTTGAATTTTTATTGCTTTTATTAGACCTTCGAGCAATATGCAATAATCACAAACAACTGGTGTATAAAATTATACATATAAAATTTCACTTATTTCCATAGAAATTTAAAATAAATCAGAAATTCATCATTTCAAAATTTAGAATTATAGTCAATATTAAAATTAAAGTTTGATACTATTACATTTTAATTAATTTTTAATCCATGTCACGAATATATCTCGATAGATGAAATATATGGGATAATTAAAATCATCGTATTACATTTAATTTAAAATGATATTAATTCGATTCAACTTCATTACCAAAACAATTGTTACCAAAACTACTCAAAATAACATGCAACGACCAACGAAGTTGCAAAATAAATTCTTCAATTAAGACATCTCGTTGTACGCAACATTGTTTTCATACTTGCTGTTCTTTCGTATCATAATTTCCATTTCATTTTCACAAAACAATACGAAAGCCTCAGAAGATAACGTTGCTCGTAAATTCGTAACTCGATTATTTATTCTCATGTCCGCGGATTCAATCTCGAAAAAACATCGTAGCGTGACGAAAACTGTACGTGTACGTTATAATAAATGTTATTTATTGCAAAAAGAAGAAGAAGAAAAAAAAAGGGGGGGGGGGGAAAGGAAGAAGGAAGAAAAAAAAAAAAATAAAGAAAAGAAAGAAATTTCTTTTTATTCGCTCGAAACACGCGAAGCGCTGATGTCGCCGTCGCGGCGCGATCGAAGTCTCCTCTCTCTTCGAAGCGGCGACGGAAAGAGATTGCGGAGTAGGGGTGATGGGAAGGGGCAGGGGGCGGCGAATTTGATCGATTCACTTGTCAGGTGAAAACGCAACGACCGCGAATAACGCGGTTGTATTTTCGCGACATGCCCTCTGTCGGCAGGTACGCCAATCGAGGGCTCTTAAGTTCGATCGATACTCTGTCGGTCGATCGTTTTGAAGTCCTCCTCCTCATCCGTCAATCACGCGGCCGGCCAGAAAAAAAAAGCGCGCGCGTTTCGTTGTTCGGCCGGCGACTTCCGGTTCTAGAATAAGCCACGAGTCACGTGACACGTCTTCCAAGATGGATAAATGTATGCAAATACATTATACTTGGTTTTATTTAATTTTCGATAATGTTCGTTAATTAATAATATTATTTAATCATATTGTGTAATTTTCGGCGATATTTCTTTGACAATGAAATGTATTTGGATAATAGTAATAAATTAGATGACGTAAAATTATGTTAATTCGCATGTACATGTGTATATATATATTTATATATAAAGGAACGAACTTTCAATTGGAAAACATTAAAATTTTATACGTT
The DNA here is from genome assembly GCF_014066325.1 of Apis laboriosa. Taxonomy (NCBI): domain Eukaryota; kingdom Metazoa; phylum Arthropoda; class Insecta; order Hymenoptera; family Apidae; genus Apis; species Apis laboriosa. The sequence goes on along the minus strand of NW_025221084.1, from coordinate 2,152,705 downwards.
AAAAGTTGGATAAATATTAATAATTTCAAGTTGAATAAATATTTATAATTTCTATCAATTATATTTAATGTTCCGAATTCTCTTTCATTCATATACTATACGTACACGTGTAACAAAGTTTTAAATGAATCGAGGAAGTAAATCAGCTCAAAAATGATTAAACACAGGGCTTTTAGTATTCATATCGTTTTCATCGGTTTTAAATATGAATCTTCCATTCATGGAACGTTAAATAATAATTAAGCATTATTGAAAATATTCCATGATCTTTGTACATAAAACTTCTTTTTAAGAAACAAATCATTATATTCCTTCATTTTTTTTTTTTTTTACTTATATTTAACTTCTTTCTTTTTCTTCCTTTTTTCAAGTTAGAAGTTTTTTAATCTTTTGCATCATGAGATTTTTGCTCGCGTGACTATACTTTTTTTTCCTTTAAAACTCATTTGTCATTTCTGACGTAACACTGTATTTAGATAATAAAACAAATCAATAGAAACAATGTTATCCAAAAATAATTTCGAAATTAATGTTTTTCTTAATATTTTTTTTTTTTTATCAAACTTGCTCAAACATAATTGTACAATTTCTTTTGAGAAATCATTTTATCGTTTGTTTCATCTTCAAAATTTATAAATCCAAGATAGGTAGGTTTCTTTTTCTACAATAACTCCATTCAAATCGAAGCTTTAAATAATTGCAATCTCTTTACTTTATTTAAAATTATTTAAAAAAAGTACTTACTTTATCTATCAAAACAAAATAAAAAATAAATAAGGAAAATATCATAAATTGACAATCAAAGAATTAAGATTATATATTTATTAGAATTTTAACTTAACGTTAGTTACAAATAAGGAAATAAAATTAAGGCAAAATACACGAATTTTATATAATGATTTCAAGTAACTGTAATTCACAAATGTTAACAATAAAAATTACAATAGTGCCATGTGTTCGCTCAACATTATAAAAATCTAGTGTCTTAAATAAGCGTAATAGACACACAAAATAATTACATGTTTCTAAGTCTAGTGAACAAACTTACTATTTTCTTGGTATTCTGCATGTGAAATCTTCATGTAGATTCGAAAATATAGTCTTCCCTCCGGAGACTAGATGTGTACAGTGGAATTATATTCTAGGCGATGCATGAATTTAATAGTATTAAGTCCATTCCGTTTATTTTTGTGGTTTGCTGGCATCAGCTGTCCCAGCAGGATTTGCAAAAATCCTACGTGCTTGTTGTAACACACAGGAAAAACGGGAAAATGATATTTCGCATAGTCGTGTTTGTGTAATGATATTTTACATGCTAGTGTTTGTATCGAGATGAAACCATTCTCTATTTTTTTTATACATATCCTTTACATGGTTATATTATATTATATTTTCTACTTTTTAAATTCCATATATCTTTTATATTATTTTCTATAAATATTATTTTATCGTTTGCATCCATTAATTTTTATATTGTTTTTATATTATTCTATTTTAAATTTTTTATTTTTTTATATTGTTTTATTATTCTATATATTCCTTATATTATTTTTTATATTATTTTTTATTTTATTTATATTTTGTATCCGTTATTTAATTATATTTCCCCATAATTTTCAAACAAAATTATGTAATCGAACAATTTCTTATATAAAATTGAAATGATATTAATCGTTAACTAATTTTATTTTCATTCAGTTCATTGGATATTGATTATAATTTTCACTACGTGATGTATCGGGTGACAAATATAAAATTCATGCAATAAATATAAAAATTGATCAGTGTATCTTGAAGCCATCATTATCTTTGTTGAAAAATAAAAGAAAAAGATTGAAGAAAAAGAGACAGAATCAATATTGAAGAATCGTTTTGAAGAATTTGATAATATTGAAATTAATCTATATATTTCTCTAAAAATAAATCAACAAAACGTGGTTATATAATATGTTATGTGATATTAAAGAAAATGTCAACTTCATATACTTTTGAAGAATCTATTTTAAAGATGATAAAATGTTCCATAATTAATAAATAAAACATATATATACTTTTCACAATTTTGATTTTAAGTCTCGAAAAATATTATCTTTAATAAAGATATCTAATTAAATCTTTGATAAAGTCGTTTGCATCTATTACATCAACAAAAAATAATAATATAATTGCAAATTTGAATATTATGAAAATTATAAAATTGCACATTTTTGATTAATTTTATAATTTTGCAATTGAAATTTGTAATTACAATTTTTTAATTACATTTTAAGTTAAGAATATCTAATCCTTTAATTCAATGAGATATTATAAGGTATTAAAAAGTATTATAAGAAAATGTCTTATTTATACATGCTATTATAATTAATAATATTAATAATAATAATTAATAATAATTAATAATATTTTATAATATATGCTAATATATTATTAGTAATGTAATAAAATTTTAATTATAATATTTCAGCAATAATTTATTATAATATTATATTAATATAAATAGAAATGTCAATTCACAATATTTAAATAATAAGTAAAATCAATTTTTGTAAAATATTTATTAAAACATAGTAAATAATATTATATAATGTTATTTACAATAGAAGAATTAATGAAGATTAATTAAAGTTATGATATCCTTATAATTGGCTAAGAATCATTTTTGAATTGTCAATTGTATCATTTTCAATTTCACTTGTTTTCTTATTTATTTAATTAAATTATTACTTGTTCAAATAAAATCGATTTTCTTTATCTTCTGAAAAATAACATTTTTTGATCATATAAAAAAAAAAACCATTGTAGTCAATATTTTAATAATGTAATTCCTTATCAAGAATAAATTATTTGAAATACAAAAGACATAAAAGATTAAATAATCACATAAATGTAAAATAATTTTCAACAGGTAGCGAATTACAAATTAATTAAGACAATTAATTTTTAAATCTTTCAATTTATTTTAATTATTTTAATTATCACTAACATTAGAAAATTATACATATAACGGTAAAAATTCTTTTCTTACCATAATAATTATTTTATTACTCATCAACTTTTTCCATTTATCCGTCAATCACTAGAAAAAGCAAAAAGAAAAACAGTTGAAACTCTAATAAAAACTAATCGCGCTATTAAAACATTATATATCTTCTAGATTAATGAGCTTCTTCCCCAAGCTGAAAATGATTGTGCAATTAACGTTCATAGGGGTGTTCATGGCAATCCCATGCGCGTGTTAATGGTTCTGCTAAACAACCCAAAGGAGGCTCTCGATACGATCACTTCGACCCTGATAAACGGGTAAACAAGTAGGTAATGTCGACAGTAGTAACGGTTCGGTGTGTGGTCAGACGCGCACACGTGACTGCAGTTGCATCGTGTTGCGCTAATTCGATGCAAATATAAATTGATCTCGACGACTCTTGTCGATTGATCACGCGGCCAGAAAAATCTATCGCGTCCTTTGATCCGTGACTGTGCGCGGCGTGTTATTCGCGAGCAAGTATTTTAACGTTCGAGCTGTTTCATTAGTGATAATGCAAATATAATATGTACAAATTATTGTTCATTATACTATAAAAATATTTTTATAGTAAAATAAAATATTTTGTTTTAATTATTTTGTAGTCTTTTTCTAAAAGGAAATGTATTTTTACGAAAAGCGTGACATTTTTGTTATAGAATGTAAAACTACTGGAACTAGATTTCAATATTATATTTATTATTTAACATTTTATTATTTAAATTTTTTATTTTCTTTAAGAGTTTTTAAATTTTACATATTCAAATGAAAAAGAGAATAATAGAACAGGATATAGAGTTACTATGATATATTGGGTTTTAATTTTTTTTTAATCTTTAATATTTTTAAATTGATAAAAAATTATATAATTTTAAAAATTTTACGAATTAATTTAATTTTACTTTAAGCTATATTAAAAAATATTATATTATAATATATTAAATTATATTAAAAAATAGAAAACAATTTTTTAATTATATTTAATTATATAAATGTAAATGAAATATATAATATAAATATTTTTATATTTTAAGTAAATTTCCCAATTTTTCACATAATATATAATATCTATTTAAATATTTTATGACATTTAAAAAGGTTAAATAAAATCAAATACCATTAATATCAAAAATATATTATATAGACGAAAGTTTCCAAAACAAATTCTCTTCGATCACGATTATTCCCTGCTCGTTTCAAATAAACTTTTAATCTTTCGCACTTCACATGTGTTAAATAAAATAATATTTGAAAAAATGACATTAATCAAACATCATTGATATCAAATATATCAAATGAATGTTTTTAAAATAAATTCTCTTTGATCAATATCATCTCTCTCAGTTCCAGATGATTTTTTTATTTCAAAAGAACTTTTTGATTTTTTGCATATATTGTAAAAGAATATTGTTTAAAAAAAAAGATGATAATAATCAAATACTAATTAAAGAAAGATTTTTGTATTACAAGATCTACATCTTTTATAAATTCTATTCTGTCCATTTTCATTGATCATTAGCTATTATCTTTCAAATTATTAAAAAATTTACACACAAAATAAGAATATCATTCATATTTATTTTCATCATACCATAAAACAAGAATATTTATCAGAATTATTTTCTCTCAATACAATGTACTCTGTCAATCAAAAACTTGAACCTATAAACCATTTTATTTTTATTCCATAAAAATCCAAATACTTCTGTTTAAAAAATAATTAATTTCGTTACCTTGGAAAATTCTTCATTCGAAAGATCAAAATGAATGAAAGCTATTATTAATATTCTATAACAATAATTTCAAATTAATCTAATAAGAGAATTCAATACGAAAAGAAATAAAACACGTGTCGAACAATTGTTTGTAATACCATCTCATCTTTTAGGATCATTCGTCGAATCGGTTCCATTCCGTGGGATCGTGCGGCCACGTGGTGCATCGATAACATTCTGTCACTGCAACGACCGCGTGTGCACGCACACACATGTGAAATCGTATACGCGTGGAAGGCATCGACCGAATAACAGTCCTCGACTCTTTGTCTCTCTGTCGCACCCGTGACCTCGTGTCTACGTATCCTCGGTCTCCGTCGTCGCCGATTGAATAAGGAACACACACGAGATATTTGGAGATATTTATAATGCATGGACGCGTGCGACATCGGTTAGAAAGAGAGAAATACCCGATGAACGGAGGATCGAATGGTCGACTGGCGGGTTTCGTTGGGATCACTGGGGAAAGGCGAACCGGAGAGACATTGGGGCAGGTCGTGCACAAACGTGCCGCCACGGAAGCTTGCAAGGTGAGGAGGAGAAACGATATACGAAGATAGAGACGGAGAAAACGCGTGGAAACCGTTTGGGGAAAGAAGATGCCGAAAGAATGGGTTGGCGAAGGGACGAGGTGAATAGGGAATGAGAAATGGCGAGATAGAGATTAGGCGATTTGTATCGAACACTTGTATGATATCTGGAACATTTTGCTTTTTTTAAGATCGCTGTCGTTGCTCGTTTTCCTATATCGTGCATGTTTCTAAACGTTTTGCGTACAACGTTGACCGTGAATCGATCGTGCAGGTAATAAATAAGGGATGGGCCATTGTACGGCCGATTTGGTAATCGCCGTTTTAGGAAGGTGCTAATGCATTTCGATTAATTGCTTATAGCATTCTGCATTGTGTCCCAATCGTGGATAAACTGTAATCTCAATTAGAGACGAAGTTAAATGTGTTAATATACGTGTTAAATGAATATTTAGGTTCGAATTTGATTGAAAATTTAACTGACTTGAAAAAAACTTTTCAAGAAAAAAACATACTCTTAAGAAGAATTACTATTATTTTCAATATCAAATTCTCCTTTCTTCTTCTTTTTTCTTGACAAACCATTTACAGATAAATTAAAATATCGAAGTTAATTCATCCTGCACACTATATGTACACGCAACAAGGAAATTGTCAAAGACGTACGATTTCGGTTGAAATTCTTTTAGTCGGAAAGAAAGAAAGAAAAAAACAAAAAGAAAGCTCGTGTTTTCAAATATCCGTGTTGGCAAGCGTTCGACGCAAGGAACACCGCTCGACAGGGGTAGGGGAGGGGGGAGAGGAGGGGAAAGTGAAAAGAAAACGAATCAACGATGATGTGTCGGACGTCGCGCACGAACGCCCATTCATACGTCCGCAGAGAGATATTTATTGGGGAAAGAGAGTGAGAGGGAAAGAGGAACGACCAGACGAGGATTATGTAATTTGTATCTGGTAGATTAGTTTTACGACACTTCGGTTCCTGTTACCGGACTGTGTCCCCACCAGCCGGTTGTACGTACTGTCGCGTGGGCACGCGACGTGAATCATTGTTCGTCAGAATATATTAAATGATCCAGACTGATAGGCGTACTACGTGTAAAGAGGCGCCTCGTGTTGCCGAATTTACTGGCGTAGGTCAGTGCACGGATTCTGACACCGTTGTTTCAAACCGCTTCGAATTCCGCGCGTGCCTGGAATTTCTTTTTCGATACTCGAATCGTTGCAGGTTGCGTAAAATTGGAGTAGCACACAGTTTTGACGATGAGCTAATCTTTTTGCTGTTAATCGATTTAAACGATTTCTGGTATATACATCGTATACACGCATCGTAATATTAAATAGTGGAAATAATATTCGCATTTCTGAAAATATTTGTGTATCATTGGATCGACAGGAAAGTTATATATGGTTTTTGATTCCGATAAGATAAACAATTTCGAATGAACGCGTCATCGTTTATCGATAAATTTCATTTCATGATTATTCTTGTTTAAGTAAAAGAAAATTATGTCGGTTAAATAAGTTCTTAGAAAATAACAAGACGATTTGTCGATTTTAATCGGCTATATTAGGTAATAGATTTAAAGAAGACTTGCAATTATTCCTGAAAAAAAAACAAAAACATATAAGTATTATATTCTTATAATAAAATAAAATATTGTGCCAAGTAAAATTTTATCAGATCTAACAATAAATTATAAAATTATTAATATATTTGTATAAATTCTTGACAAATATAAGAAACAGTTATAATATAAATAATAAACAATATTTATATAAAAATTTAAATAACAGTTTATATTGTTCTATATTTAATTCAGAAAAGAAGATTGTATATTTAACTTAAAGAGAAATAAAAAATAGATATCACAATTAATTTTCTCATCTACTCTAAAAGCTATAATTTGGGTACATATTAATTAATATCTTTTGGGATTTTATTTTAAATGTTAACAGAATTATGCGTAGTTTTATTTTACGATGATGTAATAGGACCACGCGTGTTCAAACTGTGCGTGCAAATAATACATGCAAGTTATGTCATCGTAGATTACATCTCTTCACGAAGCAAGTCAAGAAAAGTTCGCTACAAAAAAAGTAGAGTTATTTAACATTGAAAACTTGTATAGCAAAGATTAGTATAAATATCTAATATTAGCGTTTGTTGTATACAATAAATTATAATTATAATGACTTGATATTAAATACTCGTTATACCGATATTAAAGATGATTATAATTTAATCATAGAAAGTTTATTATGCAAAAGATTATTATAGTCATTCAATGTTGAGAATTTAATCTATAATCATTCAATGTTGAGAGGTTATTGTACTTACATAAAAGGTGACTTATAGTTGCTTAACGCTAACACTTTATTGTGCCAATATTTGCTATACACAAATGATTATACTCATGCAACATTAAAAACTTGTTGCATACTGAAAGTGATCATAATTATCATGATGAGCGTGTACTATATATTCAAATATGTTTACAATCATATTAAATAACTACTATATACAAAAGATATTTACAGAATTAAATATGAATTAAAAAATACTATAATTAACTATAGAAATTTACCAATAATTTTGAAATATAGCTTTACAACTTAATCTTTCCTTGTATTAACATCCCAACTTTTTAACCACATATATCTATAAGCAACATATTTTTCCCTTCTTTTACTTTCAGAATATTATCATACAATGAGAAACTCGGGATTCCCCGCACAAATAGTCACTCTTAATTGCAACATTTTTCCTTAAATATCACAGCTTTTTCCTTCTCCCACAAGATATTTCTATTTCTAGTCAAAACAAGAAAAATTCTTCCAGCAAGGTAAAACGCTTAAACATTTTAATTCTCATCGCGGCTCAAGATTTACGCCGAATTTTATGGGAAGCAATTAAAATTCACGCGTTACTCGTCACGAGAAAGTTCCATGGGACGCCATGCAGAGATGCGCGCGCATTCACACACCGGCCGTGAAAAGAATCCGAAGAATCCGATGGTAACGACACGGCTCGCATAATCGGGGCCAACTTCTGCCATTGGAGTTTTCTAGCGGGTCGACCGGTCCTGCATGCGCCCGTCAGTCCATTGTTCCCTCCCCGCATAACGATTCCGAGTGATAGTGGTGCGTGAACGAACTTTGGTCTCGCCGCGTGAGAGCCGTGAAATTTGACGTAGGTCATGGCTGATCCTTGCGCGGTGACGCGGTTGAAAAACACGCTCTTCCCTCCTGGATTGAATTATAACCTGCACGTGACGGTATTTCGCAGGACTCGGAATACTTGGAACGCAAGAACTCGACTTCTTGCTGCCCACCACGCGATCTTTGTTTCTTTTCTTTCTTTCTTTTCTCTTCCCTTTTGTTTTCATTTCTCTTTCTGTTGGAATTTAAACTTCGCGCCAAGAAAGAATAGATAGAGGTCGGAAAGACATGGAAAGATTGAGTGAACGAAAAAGAAGAGTTTATATTATATATATATATATATATTTGACAGATATTTTTTTTCCTATTTTTTTTGTTCTTATTTCTCTTTCGTACCTTTCTACAGTTTAAATTTCCCGCCAACGTGGAACAGGCACGAAATAGAAGAGAGAAAACATTGAATGAAATATGAGGGGAAAAAAGAGAATCATGGGATGAATTCTTTTTATTTTTATTATATTTTTTTTTTTTTGAATTTAGAATTTAAATTTCGCGCCAATATCGCAGAAACGAAAAGAGATGATGGGAAACATGGATGGAGAGTTTTGTTACTATGGAAGATCTGTACCACGTGCTTACGTATGTTTACAGATATTTTGTCTGGTTGGAAAGTGACGAGACGACATTATGGAAATCGAAGTTCATGGGAAACGATATCTTGCACCGTTAACGTCGCTTCCTTTAGCCCACTTTCGTGACAATGTACCATGTGGCCAGAATATATATTGTTGAGGTGGATGCGGTTTCTGGTTTGTACGTACATTAGAGGACCGTTCGAGTAGAAAGTACAACACGGCGGGAAACTTGCAAGTTTGTTGGATAAGTCTCTATGTCCTATAGTAACTCGAAGGTAAATGATATTTGACGCGTCTTTTAAAATATTTATGAAATAATGGTGAAATCTGTGCAAAATATGCTAATTCTATACGAAATTTCGATATTTGATGTGAATTTTTTTTCAATGCTACGTAATTTTTTTAAAAGCTTGGAGCTCCAAGATGTATTTCACAGATAACAAGTAAATATTTATTTAAATTTTTATTTTTCAAATATTCCTCCTCGTCTATAAAATATTTCTGTTACATTTTAATAATATCTGCATTTATTTAATAAAATCATAATATCTCGCTTTATCTAACGCAAACTTAAAATTATTTATAACTTAATAAGGTCCAATTGATATTTTTGCATATCAATTTTTGTATTTTTAATATCTTTATAATATATTTATAAAACGTCCAATAACAATATAAAATTGTATTTTATACAATATCAAGATAAATTTTAAATTAGTTTTAAAAATATGAATCACTATAGTAAAAATATTTGCGTGTGTATTTATATGTATAAAAAATTTAAAAGTATAATTTTTATGCTTTTATTTACTTACTATATTTAAAAATGCAAAATTCTACAATATCCACATAAAAGATTCAAAGTAAAATATTGGTAGCATCTAATGGACGAAACAAATCTCTATTTAGATTTTATCTGTCCATAAATATATAAATTTGAATAAATATTCTTAATACGTACAACGTATATTATAGTTATTCCGATACTAAAAAAAAAAAAAAAAAGAAAAACATTTCAAACATACTGTTCATCTTTCCAAAACGCTTAAACGAAATCCAATCCAAAATTGTCCCTCCCGGAAGAAGGGTGAATCACCGGCCGAAGACATCGTAGTCCTCCAATGTCACATTCGGTGGGATAAAAGCGTGGCGCATCTGTGGCAGGGTCCAAATGCGGCAAAGCCGGCAAAAGAGTGGCTCGAGACGACGATAAAAGCAGCAGGTCGCGCGCTCGTAAATAGAGCCGCGGGTCCATTCATGAGTTCGGCCAGCTCGGTAGCTCGCTCGTGCGTATACGTTGGAAAAGTCTTTTTCTCCGTGTATTTTACGGGAGGTCAGGGTTAAAGAGGCGGAAAGAGGAACGAGGAGGAGTAGGTGGAGTAGGAAGAGGAGTAGGAAGAGGCGAACCGAGACTCTGTTTTATGGGGCTACGATTCTCTCCTTCCGCGGTACGTCGACCCTTTTGCCGGCTGAGAATTAATTGGTAGCGGCATTTAGGTGAACCTGATCCATCTCTCGCCCCAGCTGCATTCCCTCACCTCGTGAATTTTCACTTTCCTCCTTGTTATCCTTTCGAAATTGAGGAAAAATCTTGGACTTATGAATTTATGCAATTGTAGAAATTTGTGATTTAAATACAGAGAAATATGATAACGAAATAAAATGCATAAAATTTCAGAATTTCAAAATTTAAAAAAGAAGAAAGAAAGGAAATTTCATATGAAATATATCGCATAAATTAAAATATTGTAGATCTTATTAAAATTAGGAATTTTTTTTTTTAAATTTTTGCAAGAAAAAATGATAGTAATAAATCAATATTATTTTAAAATAAATTGTGAATTTTCATTTATTGCAATTTTAGTTACTTTTACAATTATTATCATTATTGTAGAGCTATAAAATACTCTATATTGCAATCATATTCTAACAATATATTTTTATATTATTATATATATTTTATTTTTTTTTCTATTAATTTATTTTTTGACATTTCTTCATTCTCCAATGTATTGTAAATTGTGATTGATAACTGAACATCTCTTATGAAATATTTTATTCTTTTCATTTTTTTGTAAATCATAAAATAAATTATCATTAATCATTGTTGGATAAAAACGTGCATAAATTGTTCACTACACAGCACTAATAAAAGACATTAATTGTGCAACAGGACTCTAACGAAAATGAACGGTTGTTAGTTTGAAATGTTATAACATGACAACAAGTAATTCAAAAAAATTGTCATTGGTGTCATTTCTTCACACATACTTCAAATTTGGGATGGCGTATATTACTTGTTCACAGTATAGGTCAAAAATGTAAAAAATAAATGTTATAAATATGTATTTTCATATGAAATAATTTTAATTGTAATTTAATTGATTTAACACATATCTTAAATGAAAAAATATTTAGATTGATTTGATGCAGAAAGTACTTGAAAGAGCTTGTTGAACGTCACTGGAAATGAAAGATAATGTAGATATACATGTATAACGCTTATAGATCGTTAACCATTTAAAAAGAAGTTATGCTAAAATTGTTTTATGATATAGCTGTTTTGTTTAATATATATTATATACCTAGATAGATTATTCAAAAAAATTGATTAAAATTTTAGTTAAGAATTCTATACATCAAAGAAAAACGGATAATATAAATATATTTAAAAATTCTTCTTTCATAGATTAGTTTAAAATATCATTATAATTAAATTAAAAAGTAAAATAAAAAGAAAGAAAAAAAGAAAAAATCTTTTTTCAAAAAGCGAAGAAAATATGAAAATAAATATGAAAATAAATATAATTGATAAAATTTTGTTTTCAAGTCTGCAAAAGAACTTAACAATCACATAGATTTTTCTATTAATAAAGTTTAATATTACTCACAATTTCTCAAATTAAAAATTTTTAAATTATCTCTTGCATCACTTTTGTTGTGTCTCCGTTCATATATCCATTGATATATCCGTTTATGATTGAGTAATATTTGAGAAGGTAATCGTTAAATAATCGATTATAAAAATCTTTAGATGAATTGATAAATACAAGCTACTATGTTTAATTATTTTAAGCTTGTCAATTATTATGTATACTTATAAAAATATATACATCAAATTTTCTATATATAATTTTTACACAAAATAAAAAAATATTTTGCTGCATCATAGATACAAAATAATATTCGTGATAATTTTATTTATTTCTTTATAGTTACATAAGCTAATATATTTATATTCATATATTAGTATCTAAGTAATATTAGTCTTATAATATTATTTCGAATAATTAATATATATATATAAATTCATTATTTTAATAGTAATATAAAAATAATTTTATATATTTCGATATAAATTTTTCTTCTTAGAATTTTATGTGGACTTTTATCAATCTTTTCAATATATTTCATTCGTATATCGGTAATCATTTGATACGATATAAGTTCGCATATTGGAAGATAATTTTCAACTCAAAGGCTTGTGAATAATCTTATCTCCGATAAAGATTTCCTTATCATCCTTGTTGCGATGATAAGAAATGATCACGCTAGTTCTTGCTCGGTATAGTCAGCAAAGATATAGTGAAGTCTTGAATTAAAGCGTTAAATAGCGGCACCGATTGATGCAACAGCACCCAAGGTCACATGCAATATTCACCTTTCTTATTCTATACGTCCAAGACTATCGTTATATCTTATGTAGTTCTGATTCTCAGAAGTTTTTTGAGCTCTAAATTCTCAAATTTCTAACAAAAAAAATAAAAAAATATAAATTTTTATACTTACATTATTATATTATAATAATAATATAAAAATTTGACAGTGTACATTAAGATATTAAATTATTAAAATTAAATATCAAATAATAATAGCAAATAACAAATAATTTATTATATGAATAAATTATTTAATTGTAAATACATTGTTTTCTACTTCATGAAATATTTATAATACTTTAAAAATAGATTATTTTTCAAAGAATTATTTTTAAAAAATAATTTTAATTCTTACTTCGTGAATGTTTTTATGGTTATTTCAAACCATAAACGGGCATCGTTTATATCCAAAACGTTTTTCGATAGATAAAACGTTTGAAAAAATTTTGAAAAAATTCATATTACATCTTTAAATATTCTAAATTGAATTTAGAATAAAAAATTTAAGCAATAATTTATTTAAATATATTATTATTACAAATATATAAAACAAAAAAAAAATCTAATTTTTTCAAAAATGTTCAGAATGCCACGAATTTTCGTATTTATAAAGTAAGATTAAAATAATATAATTTAAAAATTCCTGCTCAGATCTGGTTAATGATATGATTCCAATATGCCATCTCAGGATTAAGAATCCAGGATTAAGAATTATCTGCAATTATTTAATACGATTTCTCTACATCATTTTCTACATCAACTACGCATATCAATGCTTCTTTTATCCCATTCGTGGTCGCAGTCTCTCATGAACTGTTAAGAATTAATTAATCGCGAAACCGCGGGGTCGTTGACAAGGTTACAGAAGCGGGATCACCGCGGTATTACGCGGTCGTCCGTGACAATGAGCAATTAATGAATAATAAGTTTCATCGCTTTTATCGATACATGTTACTTCGCGAAACGCATGAATGAATGGCCGAGCGTGCACACGCGCGCTCGTCTCGCGGATGCAGACCTTCGGTTCCGTCATGCGATCGCTTTGAATTCGTGTTACGTCGATCGTAAAGAATTAATAAATGTCTCTTATAATTATGTACACGATGTCGGCTCGTTTGCGATCAATGACACGGACGGGTGTGTATCGTTTCCGTTATTTTATCTCCTTTTTATTTTTCATTTGTCACATAATCGCGCACTAATGAGTAATGACTACACACGTGAGAAACTGTTTATTGATTTGCATAAATCTAATACAATTGCGAGAATGATTCCGAGAATAATAATAGATGTTTGTTTATATGAATACATTGGAGGATAAATAGGGATTCACGTGGAATAATTCAGATAGATATTAATACTGTAATGATACGTAAAGGATTTTATTGCAATGATATTTATTTTAATTTTGTATATCGTAAAATAATTACTATATATAACTTATGTAATTTTCTTTTAAGTTATCGATATTATATGAAAAGATATATTGTAGTAATTGTTCACTTCACTTTATCACTTTAAAAAGAGTTTATTCTATTATTTATTAATATTAATATTTAATTATTAATATTAATATTAATATTTATTAATATTCTATATTTATTAATAAAGTTGAATATAATAGAACTAATATTACAAAACTTTTAAAATATTTAGATTTGAAACATTAAAAAAAAGAAGTTCATTGTCAATTTAATAGGAATTCGCTCTATTATTAGCCATTCTAATCAGATCGTTTTAAATATTTAAAGTTGAAACGTTTAAAAGAAAACAAAAACAAAAATCATTTTTTTTTTAAATCATTTTTAAAGAAGCACACTAGAAGTTCTCTTTATTGTTATCTATTTTTTTCTTGTTAATCGTTAGATTAATCGTTAGATTAATCGTTAGATTCAATGAAATGTTGACAGGAAATAAGCAAAAATGAATTTCCCAGATCTACATTCATAAAATGTATTATTTGTGCTAAAACTTTAGAAAAGACAAAGATATTATGATAATATTCAACTTTTCTTAACATGGAATTTAAGATTTATCGATAATTAATCATCACAAAACTTTTGTCATGAACTTTTGTCAAAAAAATATGGATCTCAAAGAATTTAAATAATAAAAGCTCATTTTTAAATATGAAAATATATTCAGTTCATTATTAAGGAACGTATAAACTCATTATTAATACGAAAAAATATTCAATTTACGAATTCAATTAATCTATAATTAATTCTGTCATTACCTAAAAATTCATTCTAATAAACAAAGTATAATATCTAATTAGTAATCTAGTTGTAATTGTATATCATTCATTAAACGAAAACACAAGAGCCAGGATCAGGCCTATTATGTAAACACGATGTTCAGTCGGTCAGTAACCGAACTGAAATTGGCAGGCTTCTTACCAAGCTAATCCAAAACGATTCGATCCGAATTAATTCGTGGCACTTGCCTGTAAAACGGAAGGGATCCCCAGATGGAGAGGAACCGGGATCTTATTGCCGATCTTTATCGATGCCCACGATCGGAATCCATAATGAGGAACCGATCGTCGCTATTAGCGTGACCACCCTTTTGATCGGCTACCGCGGTACGTTTTGTTTTTTTTTTATTTCCGGTTCATCCTTTCGTTTTAATTCTCTTGAGCACGATGTTGCATAAAATTTTTGATTTCTCGATCGACGCATTGTTAAATTATTAAGAATTTAATTCGTTAGGAATCTTGATTTGAAAAATAAAAAAAATTTTGAAATTTTACTGATGTATTTAGGTATACAAATTTATCTTAGTTCAATTGAACTCTTAAAAATTTTTTACATTTTATTTTATTATAATAATGAAAAATATTACTTTTTATTAATTAAACAAAAAAAATTTGTAACAAATATTTTATATATTTTATTTTTTTAAAATTGATAAAATTTTGGGAAAAGATTCCTGTGAATCTTTATTTGAGAAATATCATATTTATCAGTAGTAAGTTTAAGATTATTCAATCGTATCTTCTCGAGGCTTTCATCTCTCAAGATATACTTGAAACCATCAATAATTAGCGCGGGTGCGAGATACATGAAAGTCACGTGCACGCACGAGTTGTCAAATTAGTTGATTAACTTAGAGCACCTGTCGATGTCGTCCGGATGTCACTGTAGAACCGAACGTGTGTTAACAGGTGCTTTTAATTCGGTCGTGCGAAGCACTTCCAGCTGCTGGGGCCTGCTATAACAACGTGAATTTGAAAGATTATCGATAAATAGTGACTGACAGTCTCAGTTGATCAAATAAGGAAGAATAAGATTTACAAAAGGAACATACAAATCAATATATATCTATGTATAATTCTTCGGTATGCAGCTATCAAAAAAAATTTCTGTTACATATAAATTTGATTTAACAAGGAATATAAAATATTCAATAATATATAAGAATATATTATAAATTAAAAAATTATAATGTAAATTATAATGTAAATTATATGTAAATAGTACGTAAATAATATAAGAATACAAAAAAAGAAATAATAATATAAATAATACAAATATATTTTTATCACGAAATAATTCTATAATTCAAAATATAATTTGTTAATATTATGTTTCTTAAAATAATTTTGTCGCTTTTCCAATAGATAATTTCTATTGGAAATAGTTGATATATTTATATATACATTTATATATAATGGATTAGGAATGTAGATTAGTATATTATGATATTATAAATATAATTAAATGTATATAATTCTAAAATTATAAGAATCTAATTTGAAATCTATTTTTAATAAATTATTATTTTAATATGATATTTTAATGATTTGAAAATAAAATATACATATACAAATATATAATAAAAAATTATGTATTATAAATTATATTTTATATATTTATTTAGTTAATAATTTAGTTAATAATTACAGTAATTTAGAAAGTAAAAATAAATATAATTAATAAAAATAATATAATAATAATTAATAAATAATAATAAAAAAACAATAATTAATAAATAATAATAAGTAAAAATCAATTATAATTATATTTGTGTATGATTAAATAATTTTTATGTATGATTAAATAATTTTAATATTAAATTTTATTTACCAGAAATCTTACTTCCTGATTTATTAAGGATTCTTGTATCTGTGTTGTGAATATTATCTATATTATCTATATCATTATTTGAACTTACTTCAAATATAAATATGCAGTCTATAAATATATATAAACATTTTCTAAAAATAATATTTGATTCATGTGATAATTAATAGATAATAAATTCATATCACAAGAAAGAAAAAATATGCAAAATAAAATATGCAAAAGAAATATTCAACAATATATAAAATTTAAATCTGTTAATATATATAAATTTATATCATAATAATTTTATAATTTATTTTAATAATTTTCAATAGAAAAGATATAATTGAAAAAAAAATATTATTATAAAAAACATTTGTAAATATCCTATATTTTATTTTGTCAATGTGTATAAATAACATTTGGAAAATAAATGATAAAAATCATTGAGAGAAAAATCAAGAAACAGAGAAAAAGAAATTTGAGGATGAGGAAAACGCGGCCGAAGAGTAACTTCCGGTTGCAGAGGAATAGCAGAAAAACTGACTCGACTTTCCAAGTATCTTCGATCGCTGCACCACTAATGTAACACGATTTTCCCAAATGCTTTTTCGAATTTATATTTGGATTTGTAACGTAAACATCTTTAAATTTGAATTTTAATATTATGCAATAAGATGTGTAAAAATATACATAATCTGAAGGATTATTATATATAATAATCTGAAGGATATTTATATATAATATTTCAAAAATGCAATATTGACATAACTATTATTATATTATTATTATATTATTATATATAATTTTAAACAAATTAATTTATTTTTTGAAATCTAAAATGTTATGTATATAGATTATGAAAATTCGATTATCAATTATAGTAATAATTGATAATAAATAATAAAAATAATAAATAATAATTAAATAATAATTAAATAAAAATAATTTTTAATTTTTATCGATAAGAGAAATCAATGCATAAAATGGATTATATATATATATATTTAACAAAGAATATAGGGATATTTTCAGATGGTTACTAAATTATCTTTTCCCTTCCGCGAAAAGAAAATCGCCTGGAGATGCTTCTATGTAGAATTCAGGCCGGAAGTGCACAGGAGTTGCAGCTTTCGAAGACGATCGTAAAACGCCTCGCGAGTTCCTCGATGTTTCCTTATCCCCACTGCGAGTACCTTTGATATCTACTTATTTCTTATTCCGTTACTAGATGAGAAAGTTAATAATTATATTAAAGAAAAATCCAAATTATTTTCACATAATTTTATCGATAATAATAAAAAAAGAAAAAGGAAAAATCAATATTTTTAATTTCAATGTTTATTTAAAAAATTGATTATATATAATTTTCATCCAATTATTAAATTGAAATAAATCTGTTAGAATATTCTAAAATAAAAATAGTTAGTATTGCAAATATTTCTCAAAAGCAATTATGTATACAATCAGGCAATGCGATGTCGTAGAAACGTAAGCAATTCATAATGTTCGAATAAGTCTTGCTTACGTCGTCGCGGCCTCGTCCAGAGAGCAAGGACATTCATTGGCCACAATTCATCTGTCGCGCAATGCTCAACCAATCGTAAACTTGACTAGCGCTTTACTTCCGTCGCGAAGCCACGCATTCGTCTGTCCTCGCGTACACTGGTTTCGTTGTCACGGCACAGGTATTATATGCTTATATATTCACTGCATACGGTTGTACTCGCGAATGAGCAGGTTTAAACGCTTGGTACGCGCTCGTTTCCGCGGTCAGAATCATTGGCACATTCTCGCGCCGGCAATAAACCGCCAGTTAAAACTCCCACTCTCTCATTCTTCTCTTCTCTTTTTTTCGGCGCTGTTCGTTTTACGGCTTCAAAATTTGCGGCCAATAATGATATGAATAATAATAACAAAGTTGAGATATGCGTCAATTTAACGAAAACATTTGATTATCAATAATCGTGAATCCCAACGCATCAAATGAAATATATTTTGACTCGTCACGGTCTGCAGTTCGATCTCTTCGAAAACAACGATCTCTGCCTAACCGACTAGTCACACCGTCATCATTTGCGCAGCACAAACAACGGGAACGAATATCTTGAAGTATTTCTTTTGAATTCTTGCTTCAAAAATTCCGCGTTATCTTGATCTTCATCGTACAACGAGAAAATCGATCGAAATTTAAGTTATAGAGATAGAAACTTTCACATATGTACGTAACGAGAAGTTGAAATTCTTTCTCTATATGTTAAAAGCGTTACAAACACTAAGATACATGTATATAAGTAAATACCCAGCAACAATAAAGGGAGAAAGAAGTTTGTTCCTCATCGCGAAGAGGAGGAAGACATTTTCACCGCGCCTTCACGGAGAAAACGACTTCGCTTAGAACTGCCTCGCCGACGGCTGTGGCCGTCGCGCGATACGCTTCTCAGAGCCTCAAGCACGCTCTCCCCTCGGGCTACCTACGGAATGTCACGCAAAATTCGCGAAATTAACCGGCCTGTTGAGTACTGACGATCAACGATCGATGCGTCAATTTGCACGCTCTTGTTTCGCGATCGAAGCGTTCCGATGATGCAGCTCGTTTACCCGATACCGAATAAAAATGTTCGCGGTGAATTTTCTTAGGCTGCATGCCGTATGGAAGGTGGCGCGCGGTATCCGTACGACGTTGTCTGCCGTTCGTTGCTGGCTCGCAAGAGCCGAGGCCTTCGAGCACTCTTATGCTGCTTGTCGTATAAAGGCTGACAGTCAGTGGCGGGTTTCGAAGCTAACGGCGTTGGGCAAACTCCCTCGAACTCGGGGGCCCCGATGTCTACGAGTTCCCCGTTTTGTAGCCTCAAAATCGTACGTCGAACGTTTAAATTATTATTATATTACGCTGAAGATATTAGAAATTTTTTTTTATAATTATTTTTATTTAATTTATATTTTATAAAATATTCCTTCATGTATAATTTTTATATTTCTATTTATGATTATATTTTAAAAATTAAGTAAATTAAATAAAATGAAGAAAAAGATTTTTATTAATATTGATAAATTTGAAATTTTGAAAAATTGAAAAATTTTATTATAAAATATTATAATATATAATTATATGCGATATCAAATAGTTTCGGTTATGATTTTATATCATTCGATAATATAATTCGGCCGTACGATATAAGAAACTTGCTGATAAATGGTGCGAGAAGTGCGAAGTTCGCGAAATAATTCTTGGTGAACCTATTGAATGGTTTAAGTCATTTTGAGTTTTTGTTGGATCAAATTTTTCATCGTAGCTCAATCCATTCTCCCGTAACTTTCATCGAGCGAGAACAGGCTACACTTTCTCGCGCAGAACAATTTTTCTCATCGATGTTAGTGCAAATATTTCTATGAAAAATGTTGAAACAATAATATTTCATATTATAAACCAAACTCATAGTAAAATAAAAAATTTAAAAAAAGAAAATAAATTTATGAATATATATTATTATAAATTTATAAATATATTCTATATATTATATATATATAATATTAAATATATTATAGATGTATATTAGATGTATTATATTTATGAAGAATTCTATTTATATTATATTTATATTATATCTAGAATAAAGTATTAAAAATATTAAATATTTTAATCTTCGATTTGTTTTTTTTTTTGACGTGCTTTAAGGACACGTGGTCTTTTCTTGCCCTTTGTATCTTGAACAAGTAAGTTCTATCTTTGCTATTTTTTTTTGTTTTGTGGTTATTTAAAATTACACGTATCATAAATCAGGATATAAATCAGATTATATAAAAGCATTGATTACATTTCAAAATCATACATTCAAACAATGAATTTCCTTTCTATGAGCAACCTGAATGGCATAAACAATCCGAGGATATTCAATATCAATTATATAATTAATTTACGTGGCGTGAATAGAACGCACCCTTCCGCCCGTACGAAATCTACCACCGGTCGAATGTCGACAATATGCTGTTCGCTTTTCGGTGTACAATGGCTTTTAAAAATAATTTATTGAATTCGAAATCCAATCGGTCGACGTAGTAAATTATTGAAACGCGCAGAACTATTTTAATTTTCTCGCGCGTATTTTGATAGATATATCGAAACAATTTAGCTAACACTCTAATGGATTCGTATTGTCGAAGGTACTATCTTTGGATAAAAAAATTATTCGATCGAACATTTAAATCATCGGCATGATCGCGTACCAATATTCATGAAATTCATTCTGCATGATTTTGTATGAACAAAATACACACAATGCGCGTGTTACATAGTTCGGCTACGCACGGACAACCGGTAGCGTATAAAAATAAATTCTGAAACTTTCTTCATGAACATTAAAATATCCGCGATACTCACTTATTGCAACTTTACAAGCTGAAAAATAGAGAATCATTTAATTCAAATTCATTAAGGAAGTATTTTTCTTTTATTTCCTTAGGAAATATTTATTTACAAATAATTCGAATAAGTAATGTAAATTTATATACGTAATATATATATATATATATATATATATATATATATATATATATATTATATAACGATCGATATGAATAAAAAAATTTTCAGTTCTCTCTCAAGAGAGTTCATATAGTACTAAATAATTATAATCATATTTTACATTTTTAATTTTTTTTATTTTAATAAAATTTACAAAAAAAATTGTTATATTAATTTTTTAATAAAAAATAAAAATTTTATGAAGAATTATAATGCTATTTGAAAATAGACATAAATATGAGGAACAGGTCCAGTACAGCAAAGCTACAGCACTGGGTGCCGTGCCGTCGTGCTAGAGTGCAGGTGGGCCGATGTCCAACGGAAACAGCCGAGCGCACGCTCGGGGGAAAACCGAGCGGCGGCACTCGACGAGTACTGTTGTCAGAGTATTCAGTAATGCTTTGCATGACCAGCCAGTCAGTAGTGGGCTTGTTGGTGAGAGTCGTGTCGTTTACTCGAAGTGATCGTGTGGTGTTACTTGACGAGATAGTCAGGCGGTATTCTAAAACACGACGTACAAGCAAACAGCGACAAATACAGCTACAAACGTGAGTGCATTTCGTGAGACTGTGAGAAAGAAAACGAACAGAGCGTTTCACGGAGCGCACACCGACGGTGGAGCTTCGATTTCACATACTGTTTTTTCACTGAAAACAAAAAACCATAGCGCTACACTGTGTATGGTACACGAGCGATCCAAGATGCTGTCGTCAGTGCCAGCGAAATAATAATGTGGTGCGACGTTAGTCAGGTGAGTGAAAAGTGCTACGTCAGTTTCTTTTTCTTTACAATTTTTTTTTTCTTTTCGAAAACTGTGTCCAGTCTGTGTTTGCCTATCTCTAACGTTCTTGTATGGCCAGCCAAGAGAGCGTTATGTGATCACGACACCACAGTACGAGGTGGTTGTGTGTCATTCGCTGTGAAAATTTCAAACTTTGTTTCGGTTCTTGAGTTCGGTGTTCATACGCGAAAGGACTTTTCTCGTTTTTTGCGACGTTTTTCAGCCATCGAATAATTTTGTGTCTCGATCGTGCTAGTACAAGTGTTCAGTGTGTGGATTTTTTTAGCGTGGATGGATACCTGGAATATATGATTATATGTATCACTTCGAAGTATCACACCGAAGAGAATGTTCCATTTTGAAACAACAAACGCAATTTGCTTGAAAATAAATTAATCTCTTATAACGCCTTGAAAGGCTGGCTCGCATGAACGATAGAAAAGGCAATGAATCTTGTGGAGACATTTTTATGATCTTCTTGTACCATCGAATTGGTCATCGTATGATATAATTCGAATATTGCATGGATTAAATAAACTCGTATCTCAGAATTCTAAACACATCTGTCGGTTAAGAATCGCTGAATCTTTTGAGTATTTGTTCAAGTTCATTCGAAAGTGCTAAAAAAAAATCATAAACAAAAGCTCGTTTATTCTTTTTCATCTATCGATCTTGGAAGTTAGGGCAAAAGAATGTCATGGATTTTTCGTATCATGTTCCATCGTCTCTTTCGATAAGCGAATTTTTAGAAAACGATAACCACGATCTGTACTGTGAAAGTTGGCGAATTTTTACATCATCGACGGTGTTTTCAGTACCGCGTAGAAAATGATATAGCATCGTATCAACGTCGTGCCGAAGTGTCAGATTTGACGCGTGGTAACCTCGTGTTCAGTAGTTTGAATTCGAAGCGATCCCGCGTTTCCTTGGGCTTGGGGACGAGGGGCAAAGGGAGGGAGAGGGTAGAGGCGGCAGCAGCAGCAAGAGGTGGAGGAGGTAGGACGGCGGCCGCGGCTGGGTGGCGTTGTTGGAGTGGCGAGGAGATGGTCGAGGTGGCTGTGGTAACGAAGGTGGGTCGTGGGTCGCTGGTTGGAGGGGGGGAGCATAACGAGCGAGAGAGAAGGAACGAGATAGAGGAAGAAGAAGCGATAGAGAAAGAATAAGAACACGAAAGAGAGAGATGAGAATATATGTACGATATGAAAGACGAGGAAAGAATTCTCGATAAAGAAAGAACGAGATAGAGAAAGGTGACCGGAGGCTCCGAGGCTGCTTCTTCTTTACTTGGCCAACGCTGTAGAGGAAACCTAGCATCGTCTGTGCGCCATGAGGAGAAGGGTACGATG
Source organism: Apis laboriosa (assembly GCF_014066325.1). Taxonomy (NCBI): domain Eukaryota; kingdom Metazoa; phylum Arthropoda; class Insecta; order Hymenoptera; family Apidae; genus Apis; species Apis laboriosa. The sequence goes on along the minus strand of NW_025221084.1, from coordinate 2,129,203 downwards.
TTCACTAAGTGACGAGGAGGGGGCATAGTTATGACCAACCATCAAGGGGGCAACGTCGTCATGGTTACCACGACGACAACAACCCGATTCTGTTCTAAGGGATGTTTTTAAAAGCATATATTTGCCTTTGCTCTTTTTTTTCTCGCCGATTGCGTGGAGGCGATAGGAACGACTTTTTTTCTATTTTCCATTCGCTGAATGATGGCCTCATTTTATTAGATCAACCAGTTGCAATCGTGCTTTGTGACTATATACATCACGTGTTTAATGAAACAGAAATTTAAAGAATACACATAATTATAATTAATTGTGTAAAACTTATACTTTAATCTTTTCATCGGTATAAATTATAATTAGAAATATAACAATATATATATATATATAGTTATACAATATATATGTCTCAGTGGTAAACTCGTTTATTCTTCAGATTATGAATATACTCAAAATGTTTTATACCAATAAAATATATGATAGGTGTATTTCGAGAAATAGTAGCATTCGCATGATGATTGTATCCGACGGTGACAGAACCAATCGAATCTGTGACTCGAATATTTCCAATCGTTTTACGAAATATTGTTATACAAAAGAAAATGCATTGCAAGAGTTTTTACGTTTTGGATACAAGTGTATAATTAGACATCTTGGTGAAGTTTTTTCGTAAATTTATTTTTTTCATATCCAAAGAATAACTTCTTTATCTTGTACTTAAGATATTTCTCTATCAAGTTTCGATAATGAATTTATTATGAGAAAATATAAGAATATCTTATAGTATACTATAATTTAATTATTTTTCATATTATTCACTGATGTTTCATTTACAACATATAGAATCAAGAGTAGTTCGAACATATCCGACGGATAGTATTACGCGACAGCATTGCCAACCAATTGAATCGAAATAATGATTTTACATATCTAATTTTTTTATATTTTCGTAAATGTTCTTATCACGACGAATTTTTAATAATAGAAAGGAAGGTTTTCAATAGAACAGTAAATGTCTCTGCTAGTGACAGATAGTGCTTGGTACTGTTATTTATATAAGTGGGATATTTTCTTCCGATACGGTTGATTGATCGATTCGCATAATCTTATTGATAGATATGATCAAGAAATTGATTATTTATTTATAATACGATGTATATTTTATTTGTAGTATAATGCTTTTATCTATTTCTAATATAGAAATAAAATTTATTCAATCTATTTTTGTTTTTTTACAATTTTCAAAAAGAATTTTTTGTATTATAATCAGATCAATTTTAATAACTTTAAGAGAAATTTCAAAATTTTAAGTCATTTTACACTATCATTTATCTTTATTTTCTTTTAGAGATTTTGAACAAAGATTTTGATATTATATTTCTACAAACCAATTCAAGATAAAATAATGATTTTCTCCGAGATCACTTTACAAAGTCCAAAAAAAGAAAATTGTTTATTTTCCTTAAACAAATACTGTATGTACATATTGAACATTGAGGTTAATTAACTAATTAACTAACTAAAATTTTATATTCTATGGAGTATTTTCAATAATCTTTATCAAATCAAATGAAAACATATTCCTCAAATGATGAACATATAATAATTAACAATCAATTCTTCTTTCATCCATAATTATAGCTATATCAAATTCTCTTCTATATATCTATTAGACTCTACTCTGAACGACACTATTCATCCGAATACTCTCAGATAATATTTGTCAGGAAACTTCACACCATTCAAGAAAAGTTCATCCAGATGTAAGCAATTCAGAAAGGCAGGCAGATCCATATCTTCGTGTAACATTTTTCATCGGATAAAGGACAAAAACTGAAGGTGGTTGTAAGTTGAAGAACGGCGTGTGCCGCGAACAGTAGCGGTGTAACCCTCCTTGGTCGGTCTGGCCTCCAGCAGTTCCTCCTCCTCCGTCTCGTCGTCCTCCTGCGGCGCATCGAGCCGCTCACCCACCATCACGGGCCATTAACGAGAGAGTTATCGACGCGCGATCTGTCAATAGGCTTCTCCCATTCATAAATTCGCCCGGCGTGTGGCGGCTGCATAGTTTTGCCGCGAAAACCACGTGGCAGCGGTAGCGCGCAACGTCCTCTTCGTGGAGTTGCACCGCAACGAGCCGAGCCGAGGCTCTACTACGTGATTTACGGGCCGCGTCCCCGTTTTAAATGCATGCAGAGCAACCGTGCGTGTGCACGTTCTTCTCTCTCATTCTGTACAAATGCCGGTGTGTGCCACCTTTTCATCTCTCTGTTTCTCTTATTTCATCTCATGCAATCTGTTAGTTCCTCCGTATGGGTTTGTGTACATGCAACGTGGGAGTCGAATGTCTCCGGAGAACCCAATTGCTCGTTTTTTCGGTGTGAGTGTGAAGTAAATATCTTTTAATAGATATAATGCGGTTTGTCCTTTGGTATTGTTGTTTCACTTGAGAAATGAAGACACGTGGAAGAAATGGATATAATGGATTATTTTCAATAGACATGATGTAATTCTTAAAAATAAGCACGTATATTAGATGAAAAACGTCATACAATCAATCAGATTATATAAAAATATGATAATCAGGAAATTAATGAAAACGAGTGTTTATTCTGTTACATGGCATTTATATAATATACATATTATTTCTATTATTTTTCTATATAATTTTAATTCTTACATTTTATGTCCATTAATTCTTAGAATTCTTAGAATTATTCTCTCAATAATAGGATATCGTATCATATTAGTTATTGAATAAACTTTTAATATATATTTGTAATTGATTTTTTTTCATTTTAATTTTTAATATGGATTCAGTGATTCTTAGAATTTTATCCTTTTAATATGTATATATGTGAGAAAATTCAGAATTACAAATGCTAAATAAGCATTGCTGTATTATGTAAAAATTAAAAAATGATTCTAATTGGCTAAAGTTTTGTTTTTTCAACTAGTTTATATCATTTTTGCTGTTTCTTCGAAGTCTTTCATAACAATTTATATATAACATAAACAAACATATAAGAATGTCAGGTTCTAAGTATTATGTTTCTATACATTTATAGATTCAATATTATGTGTTCAAATTTCATTTCAAATATGATTAAATCAATTAATTTTATATTCTAATTTTATATTCTGCTTGCTTATCTTTATCTTTGGTATTTTTTTAAAATTTTTATTATTAAATATTAGACAAATAGATATAGATAGTGATGTTGTCACAGTTTCTATATTATGAAGTCGTAACAACTCTGAATATGATTCAAAGTCCATGCAATGTTTTGAATTTCATATCCCACTCTGTCTTAATACATGTTTGTTTTCTTCCTTAGGTCAAGCTGTATAATCGATTTAAATTATGATAATTTCTGTCAGTAATAAAATTTCGCATATTCAATGTAATGATTCTGGATTTACTATATTATAATTAATTAGATTTATATTTCTTCCGCTAATTTCTCATTTCTGTATATACTTCTGATATACTAATTCTTAAGTAATAATTTTTTTTTTAATTTTGGAGATTATAATATTAGCAAATTACTTATATTATTTTAGAATAATTTATTTGTTAATTATTATTTCAAATAATAATAAAATAGTTTTTTTTGTATGTAAAACACATCTCATCTTAAGCGTATCAAGAGCGTAAAAGTTAATAAAAATATATTTATACATAGACGTTAAAAAAATGATTTTGAAAAATATACATTTTACAATTTACATTTTCTTAATGAAACAAAATGAATATCATATAATATCAGATGAAATACAAATATAATAATTATTTAAGTTAAAATAATAGGACTACTGAAATAAAAATTTATTTTCAATTGTAAATAACATCTGTTGAACATTTGCATTTCCACCTCGTCTAACGAATGCATCTTATCGGTTCTTAGTATTGGTCTGGTATGAGATTCCGCGTTACGCAGTAAGATAAATAAACATAATATAATACTCTTGATCTGTGATGGGACACTTGACTACTAATCATTCATCGTAATCTCACATCAGTCGTCTCACTTATTCTCAATATTTTCACTTCAATCCAATCAGAGCCGAGCAATCTGAAAAAAAGAAAACAATCATTAATTCCTGAAACTCTATCCTTCTATTATCCGTTCCGAATAGTGTTCGCGATAAGATTGCAGACCTTTGAATATTAATCGAATACCATTGTATATGAGAATATAATATATGTTTATACGCATATAATATGCATATATAATACTGTATAATATTAGAAACGAGGGCGTGATACTCGAGGAATAGATTTTGAGGTTAAGTATTTCTTAGAGCGTTTGTTAGTGGTCAAAATTAGTACAATATGATTCCATTAATACAAAATTTTAATTCATATCTATTCAACTGAACATTGAACCCAATTACATTAATGAATATTCCTATTATTTAAGCGAAAAATTATAAATAGTAAGAAATATAATGTAGTAAGAATATTTTCTGTAAACTATATTATATTATTAAATTTTATTATATCATATTATTATATAAATTAATAATTAATGAATCGGATAAATAAAGTTTACTTATATATATTTATTTCGACATTTAAGTTTGATACTAAGTTTATAATAGATAGTTCGTAGAAAGAAATAGGTTTTAAATAAAGATTCGTGGGAAGTGGTCAATCGTTTGATGTGAACTATAAAATATCGAATTAATTCAAGTTTAATGAATTTTTAGATTAAAGTTACAAAGTGATAGAAGATAAAACATACTAATAATTATATATAGACTAGAGACTATATATAAGCTAATAAATATGAAGACTAGATTCATGTAATTTTAAGTTATATTTTATTAACTGATTTCTATCTATCTGATACGAAATATTTTTTACATGATCAATAGGATAATGTTTCGAATTATAAGTGTATGATGAAAGTACTTAATGAATTACTCGAATGATCATTGAATGTTACGATATTTATTACGATTACAAAATTCTAAATAAAAATCATTAAAGTTGTATTTTTAAAAATTATTCATATAATTCAAACAAATGTCATATTCGGATCACTATTATAAACATTTTATGAAAATCTTTTAAAAAACAATTAATCGATCATTATTGCTATGATTAACTTCGATATTCTTAAATTCTTTGTGAATATTTAAAAACACCCGTTAAAATGACAAATGGTAATTCGAGATTGGAACGAATTTTCGTACAATAGTACCTTTGCAAAAAAAAACTCGCGAGACAAAAGCTACGACCTACGCCACTGTTTGGCGGCCCCTGATAACATCGGTGAATCACGAATTACGAATGTTACGTTGCGTCTGGCATCTCCCACTGTCCCCCTTTCGATGCAAAGACAACCGTAGCACGTGGTTGCGTGTCGTCGATCGTGTGTGTACACGCGCAGAGAGACGACAAGCTCGCATTGCATTCTCTGTGTGTCCCGTTTTGTTTACGTTTTACCGGCATGCCTCCGGCCGATTGAAAAATTCGCAGCTACCCGTGTGCGCCCGCGCGCACTTGTGTGTCGTAATTCACGCATCGACGTGACGAACTCGGGGCATCCAACGTCATGCTTTGCGCGGTTACAAATGAAAACGAAAGTTTATGCGGTTTTATTTTCTTTTTATTCTTCTTCTCTTTCTCTCCTCTCTTTTTTTACGAATAAAAATTAAAATGAATTTGATAAATTGATGATGTATCACTAAAAATAATAGTTTTAGGAGAATCTTTTTTTGCAGAAATTTTTTTGAGGAAATATTGGAAACTTTTTGACGATTTAGTTAGTAGTTAAAAAGCTTTCTTTTCGGTTTTACATATCTATTATTTATGTTGATACTATAACTCGTGTAATGTGCTTTTAAATTTATTTTTAGTTAGAGTTAGAGTATAAACGACAAATGTCTCGAAATTTGAAAAATATATATATTTATTTCTTCTTAGAATTATGGAAAATAGTGCATAACAAAAATTATTGGTTTTATGTAAATATCTAATTAGATAAAAATTTATATAGTTCAGTCTATATTAGATAAGAATACTATACTATATTAGATAAGAAAATTAAAAAATCGAATTCTATCGTTAAAATATATTTTCTGCCGCGAAGATGATAAAAATCAAACTTTTTTATTTCATTTATCACTTCAAAATTATTCAATCGAGGCTTGAAACAAGAAATTATTAATAATCCTCAATCAAAGAAGAGATTCTAATATATTTAGGAATAACTTATAACTTGTTTTCTAAATATATATATATTCTTCATTTATTTTCCATTTTATTACTATTTATACCATTTTCTCTTTATATTCTTTCACAAATAGAAATTAAACAAAAGCTACGAGAGACAAAATGATTAACCGAAGAAATGGGGCTATAATTCATGTGTTTAATTTGATTGCGAATTATCGAAATAAATTTCAATTTCTCTGTAGGTATATAATATCCCGGCATCAACATAAATGGAAAAAATCGGAAAAAAATGGAGGTTCCCAATGGGTATTTAACTTTTGTGGATTCCAATTACGTGCCCTTAACGGTACTGGCTAGTTAAAAACAGCCATATATCTAATGTTCATCACTATATATTTACGAAAAGTAACTGTTACAAAAGAATGACACGGTACGGTAATCTTTATGGTATATATCGGTTCTTTAAAATCCATCAATAAAAATGTCTATGTGTGTATCGTTCTATTGGAGTACATGTCAGGGTGAGACAGCCTTGGGGTAGGTTAAGGTTAACACGAGAATGCCTTTCTCTCGATCTCTTTGTCTCTCAAACTGCACTTTTCTCTCGTCCTTTTTGGTCTTTCGACGATGATGAAGCTTTTGTACGCAACTACCACACCCATCACGTTGATAGTTTCGTAATTACGAAGGGAATACACTAAGAGACTAAACGGAAGAAAAGCAGTTTTTGCGTGAAACTTTTTATTTCTAATCAATCGTCTGATATTCCATTATTGTGTCAATTGATCATTTTGGTTTCATAAAAATAATGATTGAAAAAAAAAAATTTGGCAAATCTTTTTCGTAATTAAATAATCCAAATTTCTTCGTGTATCTAAATTAAATAAATTTAGATTCTTAAAAAATTAATGATTGAAGAATTATTAAGAAATTAAAACTTCTAAAAATTATTATTTAAAAATTTAAATTCTTTTCTCAGTTGTATGGATCATTCATTCATGTGTTTCTTCATATTTTTCATTTATTTTATTTCAAAAATGTTGTAAATGACAAGAATTAAATTTACATATATACAAACTCATTTGAATTTTCCATTTAATTTATGTAAAATTTTTTTTAAAATGAAATTTAAATCAAGAAATAGAAAGAGAATAACATACAATTATTAATTCATCACGATAGAATTATAAATTCTTAGCAAAATACTTAAAGCCAAAAGAAATCCGATCATTCTTAGTCAAGAGAATTAAAGTGAATAACTACTCAAGAAGGTTAACGACCAGTGAAAAATGCCAGTCCCTTTTTCTATGTATTTAGATTCCTCCACCGATATAACAGGAATAATGGCACCTGTCCACTAATAGTTTACTCATTGCGGTTTTCTCATAGAATCTTCTTCTACATGGGTCATGAAGGCAGGTGTTGTTTCGTGCCACCTTGTCATTCTTTGATCCTTGTTTTGCCAATAGCTCTGACTCCTTTACGTTTAGATGGCGAATGATCTTTCTTTCTTTCTCTTCCTCTACCCCGCTGTTATTCGGCCTTGAACCTTTAATCCTCAGTAGCGTAACCCTATGTTTCTCTTTTCTTTTTCTCTCTTTCTCTGTACGCTCCTTTCTACTTTACCGGGACCCTTATATTGTACTTTTATTAGTCTTTACTAGTATTAGCATTGTTCACTCACCGTTCGAAATTATATCAGTAACTCGTGCCTCCTTTATTGTTTTCTAGATGAATGAAACCCAGCAATTGTATTTTTACGATTGCAAATGTTTGGTATTAATTTCCTTTTCCCTCATTTTTGATTCAATATTTCTTTTCTTTTTCTTTTTGTTAAAATATTTTTAGTAGATTATTGATTTATTTGTAGATTTTTTAAGGAGCAATGATATAATATTTTGTTTGATATTATTTAATGCTATTATTTTACGTTAGGAAAAATGAAAAAAATTTAACAAATAAAATTAAAAATTATTACAAACGGCATTTATTATATTCTTGTTTTTTATTTAGCAACAAAATCTCACGTATCGAGTTTTCAAAATATCAGATACTCCAGCGGGCAATAAAAGCTCTTTCGAGCTAATAGTTCAATTATTACACGCTATATATCTTCATTTAAATTTACTTTATATAGCTCCTTTGAGCTTCTGATGTACCAAATCGTATCTCGAACAATAAACTCGTTTTAGAGAACAGTTTCCAATAACGATGAGCAATTCAATTTTACTAAATAATATTTAATTTAATAAATAATTTTATAATTTTAATAAATATCTTTATGAAAACATAAACATTATATAAAACATTCACTAATAAAATTCGTAACTATAACGAGCATCAAACTCAAACATTGTTCAACATACACATTCTTTCTACTTATAACGGATGTTGTATCTTATTTTTAATTACATCCATTGATAATATATTTAAAACTAATAAAACCAAAATTCTCCGATTACTCCAAGCATTCTTCTTCGCATATTCAATTTCACACGTATCACCTTTTTTCCTTTCTCTAAAAACAGAATCTCTCTCTCTCTCTCCAAACATTCTTACCGAGAGTATACTACGGCCAGTACAACACGAATCGAATGAGCATGTACAATTACCGGTAGTAGTAGTGCAGACCGCAAAAGAGCGTCCCGCGAGCACGTGTCTCCGCATATGCAATACGCTCTCGGCCCTCTTTCTTCCCGCCAAGTGGTCGAAACAAGTAGTGTGACGGCGTGTGTGCTCTGGTGCACACGCGTTTAATAGAAGCAGTCGCGCGCGTCCCGTGACATTGACAATCGCGAGTCGCGACCAAGCGTGTACGTTCTCACGTGAAATGGCTTGTGTACCACGCGAGACAATGAGGACATGGGGGGGCATTTACACGAGGACAGGAACCACGAACGTGTTCTTGCGTCGAAAATAGTGAACTGTACGTTAAATACATCCAATATAGATTACGAGTACTCGTAATCTTGTAACTGTGAAATTTGTATTTTTAATAATGTAATACACTTCAACTTTAGATCGCATTTTTAAAAATATAAGATTTAGCGATTTGATAGCTTCATATTTCATATCTTGAATCATTAAAAATAATTAAAAATCATTAAATCTATAAAAAGACACAATGTTATGCAGAATTGTTAATTTATACAAACGTCTTATTAACCTTCACATTTTTGAATCAGTTGATTTATTATCGATAATAAGATTGATTACTTGAATAAATTTGGATCCAATAGATCAATGAATGATTATAGATCACTTTTTACCCAAGGAATGTAAGTTTTTCGAAGATCTTTTTCATTCACATAATCAATAATTATATCTTATTGACACAGTCAGCAATATTTGCCGAGCTAATATTTCTAATATCGATATTACACTTTAATGTATATAATCTCACCCGAAATATAAATTAAATTTTTGAATTATCATATCTATGGAAATACCAATATCTTAATACAACATCTACATAGGTAACATTGTTTTATTATATAAAATCATAATGAAAGTCTCTCTTGGACAGTTTTCTCAACTCGATAAAAGTCGGCATGATGATACACCTGAAACCGACGTGATACAAATACACGCGCGTAGGAGAATCTACAGGACGCAACAGAGGAAGCAACAGCTGACGATATCGACGTGAACGAGGACACTTTATGTACTTTCTACGTGGGAGAGTGGGAGGAGGAGGATGATCCACGTGTATGCGTGAGAGGTTCTCGCGTTACAGGGGGCACACCGGTTCGTATATAGCGTAAAGTACGATGTAAACACACGTGGATGAACGAGAGAAAGGGTAAAGTGAGAGAGACGGAAGAAGAGCGAGATAGCGAGCAGCGTAGCAACATATAGGAATCGTCGGAGTGTGCGTCGATGCATTGTGATGCTCTCTTCTACTAGCCGTCGTATCTCCCTCTATACATCGGGTTACATACGTTGTGTAATACCTCCTCTTTTTCCTATCATACTTTTCCATATCTTTCCATACCTTTCGACTACATAGACATGATTGTGCATTTCGTTTCATGTCTTTTGAACCTATGCATCTTTCTTGTCCTGCAACTGCAGCAATACGCTTTGTCCTCGTCGACTAGTTGTTTCCATTTTATATAATTCTCAATTGATTTTAATCAGTCGTTGATGATTAAAGAAATGTCTGTTTTTTCTAAATCGTTTCGATTTTTAACTTTTGAATTCTTAATGGATTTTGAGTCTTTGAATATGGAAATTCTTTTTTTGAAATACTTTTTTGAAAAAATTTTTTTATATTTTGAAAGAAAGAAATTTTTGTGAAGACGATTTCTAAAATTATACTGGTAAACTTAATACCATTGAAATAACGATTACTTAGTGATTTCTTAGCGATTTAGAAATTTAGAGAAGAAAACTTGTTACATATACGTTGAACTCGCTAATACTTCTCTCGACTACACGGAAGACTCTCAATGTCGTAGAGAGAAACTTTGAAAGTGTGTAAGTACAGAGGTAGTATCGCTTGAACTCGGTACACAACAAGCACGCGACGATGTATGGAGGTTGACCGTGAATGAAGCCTATTTGCGTACGAGCAATAACAGGTGACACTCTCCACGGTTGTTTACCTTCCCTATCGGCAAAAAGCCGGGCGTGGAAATCCGCGGGGGTGAGGGAACGGTTAAAAGAGGGACGGAACACGAAAGGGAAACAGAGAGGCAGGAGGAACCACGTGGCGTGTCGTATTTTAAAGAACGACGAGCAGTCATATGTGAGCTTTCAATGAACTTGTATATCCACATCGTGTGTGATCGACTTTCGATCGTTGTACTATCGTAAAAAATAGATGACATCATGTACGCGCGACTGATTTGCTTATTGGTAGTTGTTTCTCGTAGTTATTAACTCTATTGATTATATGAATGCCTAAATGTGTTATGTATGTTTAATTTCTTTGATTTATAAACGAATATGTATGTATATGCATGTATTAGAAGAAATTACACTGTTCTGATTAATGAATGTTTACGTGTGCTTATATATATAAATATATTTATAATTATTTCATTCATTCGTTACACAATGTTTATTGCAAAATTTTTACAAAGAAAATCATAAACGTTTATTTTTTTCAATATATTTAGAATTTTGAGTATAATTGAAAAAAAACAGATATTAACATCTAAGGTAATCTTCATGATTGAAAATTCTTGGAAATATAGATATAAACATATTTAAGTCTCTAAGGATTAAATACTTCAAATCAATCTATATCAAAAATAAAACTTTTCAATCAACATGAATTTTCAATATTAATATAGAATGAAAATATAATATGTAAACAAAGTTATAAATAGCTTTTCAAAATAATTCTTGTAATTAAAATTGTAAAGGATAAATCGTATGTGATTAGATTGATGAGATTATTAGTTTCGTGTCAAAATATTCACGCTTTCTCACGTAGACGCAAAGTTTGCGTATGTTCTTCAGATCGCATAGAATGGCACGTATCATTGGTACAAAAACATCTCGTAAAACATGTATATACTGATACACGTGGGGCGAGTGCGATAGATTTACAAATACGTACACATTTTCGTCCGGTACCAATACACTCGCGCGATTTACGATTCGTTTAATCGTATTTGTTAGTGTGCGTTTCTCTTTGTCTCTTTCGCGAAGCTTACACATACGTACGCGCGCGCACGTAGAGAAACGTGCAGGGGATGTGCGAACGTCCCCCCAACGAAGAAATGCTCGGACGGATCTCCGAAGATCACGTGCTGCGCATAACTTACATTCCCACCACTCCTTTCGGTAGCACGTGCCTCCACGATTCTCTCTCTATATATCTCTCTATCTGCTCGTATCTCTGTCTCACTTTTCAACGTGCCCTCTCCTCCCCGTTATTCCCCCGTCGCGTTTGATTCCGCGATTCGGTTCAATCGAATGGTAAACGATCTTAGACAGTCAGTCGCCTCCCGTGACGCCGCACCGACGGACTTATTACTATACTTCCTCAAAACAAATCCAACAAAACTGGATTTTGTAGAATTGCGTACATAAAATATAAAAATTTTTTACTAAATATATACATGTACATACGTATTAAATTTTATTATTATATCTCGATTTATAGTTGTTTGAAAATATTCGATGATAGATAATATTATTTTAAGTTTCACTGTAAAAAATGCCATTAGCTTGATGAACGAACGAAGACGCATCAGGAAGCTAATTTGATTCGACGGTAGCCGTTTTCGCGTGACAAATAGATCGCCACGTGGTTCAGGTTATCCCTCGTTTCCCCCTGCGCATCTCTCACCACCCCAGCTTCCCCCCTCAACATTCTAGCCAACTGTAAATTCACGCGCCTACACACAGGTGGCACCGCCCTCTTGCCAAGTGCATATACGAACTGGAACGAGTACTCCCTTTGGAGGTATGGATACGTGTCTCTCTGTACGCTAAGCGACATTGTAGGGGGGATAAGCGTGGTCGAGAGAGAAAGAGATAGTGATTCTGTCTGTTTATCATATGTAAATTTGAGGTAACCGTGTGGGTGAGACGAAGATGGTAAAAAGAGACTGTATGAACGGAGAAGATAGGAACTCTCCATTCAGCAATAAATGCATTCCAACGGGGACCGTTGTGCTGGCAGCAACGAGTCTCCGCGTGACTCTGAGTCTTCATGTTTTTTATTTTTATTGTTTTTCGCTTTAATGAATTATTTATCAAAGTTTTTTTTCAAAATTAGATTTTTTTGGACGAAATTACTTTAGTAAAAATTTATTTGATAAAATAATTTGTATGAAAATATTTAATTGTTATGATAAAAAAAGAATTAGAAATTTTTATCGGTAAATATCAGAATCAGAATTATCACAATAATAAGTATAACAATATATAAATAATATTATTGCTAATTTTTCTTGGTATTTTATTCTTATGAAAATTATATTTCTTAATATTTTTTAACAATAATATATATTGATTTGCGATGTGTGATTTTATTGTTTCTTATTAAATTACGTATCCAAAAATTTTAAAATATTAGCAGAATCCGATAAACTTCTCTCGCGTTGTAATAAATACATGCAACTGGATCGCTATCGCGTGCAAAAGCTAGCTATATTTGTTAGTTCACGCACTCTCTTGTAGGTGGCAGCACAGTACGGCGCTTCGTCACTCATACACGCGACACATACACAATTACGAAGTCGACTACTAATGCAGCATTACGAACTCTTGTCTCACGCGTAAATACCCGGATACTTGCGCAAGAATTCTTCTCGACGCAGAATTCATGCGCTCATGCTCTCTTTTTGTCTCCTTACATGCTTATCTATAATTTCCTTTTTTTTTTATTATTCTGTGCTTTTGTAAAGAAAAAAATATCAAAAATCTATCGTATAACATACAATTTGGTTTTTAATTATCGTAAAATGTTCGCCATTATCAAAATAAAATTTTGTGAACCAATAACTATCAAATTAATTTACATTTATCTTCAATCAATATTAATAAAGCATTAATTAAAATAAACATTATCATGTATGTAGAAAATTCTCCAAAAGAACGAAACTCAAAAATGAACTGTGGAACATTCCATTGGATATATCGCGAATCTAACCTCGTGCGGCTTCTGCCGAGACACAAAATGTAATCGCGTATATTGCTCGTCGTTTCACCCACACGAAGAACGCCTTATCGCGTAACGAGGCTACATCCAACGTAGTTTGCGCCGAGGTGCTCTGGTGGGAGACTATCACGAGCAACATGCTTTCAGCTGTGTGCTCTAGGTTACGCAATCATGCTTTCCACTTCGGCGTTGACGTTGCCGACTGTACGTCGACGTCAACGTAGTCGTCTCCGTCAATGTCGTTTTCGAAAGGGCGCTCGACGCTGTCGCAGGTCACTCGTTCGATAACGCTTGGCGAATAGTCGACATCGATCCTCGAGCAAAACCTGCTACCACGCAGAACAGTCTTTTTTCGAAGTTCAAGTAGCGTGAGCAGTTACGTGGCACAGTAGGAGAGGAGAGGGATACGGGGAAATTGAGATTACGTAATGCCGTCCGATGTACAAGTATTTCAAGATTTTTGATATAAAGAATATACAAAGAATATAGTTAATGATAAATAATTCTACGGATGAATTAAATAACTTTTCCAAAAATTAATTTTTTTTTAATAATATATATTTTAAAAATGTCCATTTTTATTTTTATTTTTCAAAATATTTTATTTATGCAAAAAATTACTTTGATAGTACGTAGATAGTTTATTTTTATATCTAATTATTTAAATCATAAAAAAATTCTGTAAAACCTAGACGTACAACTTTATGTAATCTTTAGCTGTTTTTTCTTACATGATACGTCATGTAGGAAAACGTAGTAAAATTACATAATCTCTGCAGTCGCAAATCGATGCTGCTTCCTTTTACTGCCAACGATTTATTTCACTCGCTCGAATCTCAATTTTATTCCCTTTTCTCGAAACAACCAATTATCAATATGCTCTCTTCGATCATTCATACAATATACGCATGCCGCATATACCACCGATTCCGCTCGAAAAATTGCTCTCCGGCTCTTCGCAAAACATAAAATCATCAAAATATGTTCATCCACCTTGAAAATGACCAGACATTCTCTCTCCCCTGGTGGGTGAAACTTTCCCGTAGTACCTCCCGAAATTGTTCAACGTTATTTTCGCTGATCTCCCCCCAAAAAACGATCCCCCACCACCGGTCACCCCAGAAAGAGAGTCAGTGTCCTTTAAGTAAGTTAGACGCCTGCGCGAATCGACGATGGAAATCCTCGGCTGGCAGTGGTGAGGGTGGAAGGTGGTGGTGGTAGTTGGATGCCGCAGTGGTGGGGATGGAAGGCGACAAAAGGGCGCGTGGGCGGATGGGTGGAGGGTTAATAGGACGTTGGCGCCACGACGGCGGCTGCGAGAAGCGCGGCCACGTGCGTTCACTATCGAACGGGCGCCATCCCCAATCCGCCCGTCCACCCAACCTCATCCACCCTTTCTATACCTCTCCCCTACTTCTCCCTTATCCGTCACAACCCTCTATACCCTTCCCTCCCTCGAAATCCACCCTCTTGCCTCCGCTATCCCCATCATTTCGTTTCTCATACCACCACATCCCTACCCTTACACAGAACGTACCGAACTATGGCTACGTGCTACGTATATATAGATGTCTCTACATATATACATACATAGTCTTTATATATATATATATATAGATATATATATATATACACATAAGTATATTGCGCTGCATGTACGACAGATTCTCGTGTGCGCTCTATATACCATGCATACACGTACGTATATAAGAGTAGACTAGATGGTTCTCTGTGTGTGGGTGAATACGTGCGGTCGTACAGCTGTATTTCAGAATGAGCTGGATATATCGCGCGAGAGAAGTCGCTGAACATGAAGTATACAGTTTATGCCATTACCGACGCTTCAACGAATTTCAGTCTCTTTTCAGACGACAGGATAATCTGATAGGAAGGTCGCCGGTAGATGCTGATATGTCTCACTCCGTTATTCGGGTGTCGTATTGTGTTTTCGAATTTTTCGACCAGTTGGAGAACAACGAGAACTCTCTTTTGAATTATCATTGGACAATGTGCGCGATTTATCTTGTCACTGTGTTTCCTTCGGTAAACATTTAATTTGACGTTCTTTAATTTTCATCATTAATTCGCCTCGTCTCTAGATCGGTCCTAGACTGAAGTCGGTAACTTGTTTGCACGTATATCTTTCGCGACCTGGTTGCGGTCGGTATCATGTGCGTTTTATGATTCGAATTCTTCGAATGATATATACAATATGTCACGCATTTAATACAAGATAACAATGTATTTGAATAAGAGTCTGGCACTAACACCTAACAAAATCGTTGTTCGCCGTCGGCACTTTGATTATCTGTCTAGAGTATGTATATTTCAAGAATTAAAGAATTTCTGGTTACTTTCATGTAGGACTTTTGATCTTCAACATTATCGAAAATACTTGTTAAATTTCACGAGTCGATCAGGATAAATTTCTGTGAAAATGAGCCCCCTCTATAATAAGATCTTTGGTGGATATTCTTCGCATCAAAGGAATTTTCAAGGTGTACCAATCGTCCACAAGTATGCATACGTGCGTCCATGCGTGCACGCGCGTCACATCCTTCCAAACCAGTTTCACATGGACGTAACTGATACTTTCGTCTTCCTCGTGGATCGGACGATCTCTCGCTTTACTCTCTATCTCTCTCATTTTCTCATCCATTAACCTCTTTCTCTTTTGAACCCTATCCCTTTCTTACTTCCCTTACCACGCAAGGATACGTCGCAACTCTCTTGCATTCTAAGGCCATTTTTGAAGTCTCGACTGGCGCAAATTATCGTGGAATTGACTTGGTCACCTCGAACGAGAGGGACGAAATCACTTTCTGATTTTTTCGAATTTAATATATTTAATGATTCAGTATTGTGTTGATGAAGAAAATTTTTCTTCTTCTCATGAATTGAATCTGTTTATTTTTAAAGAAAATATTTTCACAATAGATAATTATTAATATATATGAAGCAAATCAATACTGTAACAAAATATTTTATGAAAATCATTTTTAATTAAAACATAAACATAACATAATAACAATAAACAAACATAATAACAATTGATTACAATATTATTAAAAAATGTTATTTAAAAATTTTTTAAATATACATAAATTTCGTATAGTAGATAGCTATTGAATAATAATCTAAGACATACATAGTTAGTATAAGAAAGAGTCAATGAAGTTTCTTAGGAAGAAAAGGGCTCTTGACAGCCGAATTCAGCAAATAACAGGTAGAAGTAGCCTCGCGGTTATTTGCTTAATGGTGCTTGCTGTTGGATTTACCGTGACTAGAGGCGATCTTCTAATTGCCGACATGATTCCTACACTCACCAGTAATAATTACCCTGAAGATATCGTGTGGTGCCGTTCGTCATTCATTCGAACATCAATGTTGTTTCTTTTGATCTAAAATCGTTTTCGAACAATATAGTGAATATAGAAGGGAAAAGATTACTCAAAAACATAGTTCGCGAAAATGAAATACGAGTTTCTCCTAGTTTATTACGCGGAGAGAAGTTTAAAAGCGGCGCGGATTTGCCACTTGCCCTTTATACATATTCAGACCGATGAAAGGACGCATGGCTATTAACGTTATATTATAAAATAAATTAAAGCTGGAATTAGCAACTTTCCGGAAAGAGTTCTTTAACGAGGTTCATTCCGCTTTTACCCTACGGGTAAAGCAAACTTTTGCGAAACACACCTACGCAACGCGTTACATGACGAGCACCGACCGCGCCATACTCATTCTCCTTCATGATGCTTGCTATCAGTCATCTCTCATTTTCTATCATGATGCGTTTTGACGATCTCAGAAAAATACATTTTTCAAGGCTCCTTCCCTTTTTTTTTAACTTGAAGCTGTCTGAAAATCTAACTATGCTTCAGCCAGAACTAAAAATTAATACAATGAAGGGAAAACGCTGTATTGTACATTCAAAAACTTATCCATTTTTTCAATTACATACTTTGTAAAATTGTAATACAAGAAAATTTTTTTAATATAATAATAAGAAAAAATTTAAATATTTGTTGTGAATATTTAATAAAAGATTGCCGGAATAAAAAATAATACATAAATCTAGAACTAAAATTGGAAACTTAAAGATAATCAACTTTAATTAAATTATTTTAAAATTATATATATTATATATTGCCACGCCCATTATATCAATGAAAAGAAAATAGGAACAAAACTCTTTCCCGATTTTATTATTGTATTTAAATTCGTTGTTGAATCTATCTATTATGTGCTTCTATCATTTTCTGCAATTTTGCATACGGCACCAACGACGATTTCGCCCATCGCGGAATCCTCGTTTCGAGAGCGCCCGTTATTCGTCCTCCTCGAGAAGCCTCGATATCGTACGGACTCGCCGGTCATATTGGACAAGCCTGTACGTTGAACACTATTGGAGCAACAGAGATAGCGAAACAGTATGTATGGGTGTACATACATGCTGTACGCGTGCGTGCGCATAGAAGAAAGAAAACGAATGAAACAAGAAGGAAAGAAGCTAAAAAGAGAGACCATGAGTAACGCAAAGAGAGTGTGAGAAAGAAAGAAAAGTATGGTTTTGGAGGGGAAGGTGGAACGTGTGGGATAAAGAGAGACACGTTATTCGCGCGCATGGGGCGTTGCCATGGAAACCTTAGCTCGTTCCACCCCCTTACCACATCGTTGGTGGAAACGAGAGGATAGAGTGAAAAAGGGAGGTGAAAGACAACCCAGTAGGAGAGAGTTAGCAAGAGAGAAGAAATGACAGAAATAGAGGGAGTGAAAGGACGATCAAGAGAGAGAGATAGACAGAGAGAGATAGACAGAGAGAGAGAGAGAGAGAGAGAGAGAGAGAGAGAGAGAGAGAGAGAGAGAAATTGAAAAAAGAAAGACAAGGAAAGAATAACTAGGAGTGCGACGTAAAGAGGGAGAGAGAAAACGGTGCTGGAACACGAGAGTAAAACAGGAAGGAATAAGGCGGGGAAGTGAGAGGGTGATGGTCAGAGAAAGAGAGAGGACAAAGATAGGGACAGAAAAAAAGAGCGAGTGAGAAAGCTGCCAAATGCGGGGCCGTCAGTGCAATCAACCCGTTGCCCGCCCGCGAGGGTAAAACTACCCCAAAGTCAAACGAGGATACGTATATTACAGAGAGAGCACCATCGCTGTACGACGCTATATATATATATATATAGCAACATGTATGTGTATACATATCTGCACATGCAACGAAGAAAGATATAAAGAAATAGAAGAGCTATAAAATGATAGTATGTAAAAAAGGAATGCTTCGCTATTAAATACTAATAGAAAACTCTGTCGGTAAAACAGACATGTCTATTAAAATTTTCGTTGCTAAGGCGTGTATTTAATTTATAGATATATAAAATCTTGTAAAATATATATTAATTTTTAATCTAAATTTAAAAATCTTTATGAATCTAAATTTAAAAAAATCAAAAATTGATATTTAATTACAAAATATAAAGAAAAAAAATCATATTGTATTTATAATTTAGTTTCTATTGTTAATTATTCGAATCAACAATACCGGAAATGAAACTTAAATATTTTGTTTTAAATTTACGAATCATTTTAGAGTCTAGAATATTTACTACATACAATAAACAATTATATAACATGTTTCTTCTTCATGAGACGGAAAATTTAAAAAAAAAAATCTAGTAGTTGCTGTTAAGAAGTTCAGTTACGATTTGTTGTTGAAAGGCACCTTGCGGTACGTCCTTGCAGACGTTCCAAATATTCACGAGTGGAAAGGATCATGGTATATACGGGTACGAGATTAAACTCGCGCGAGGGTGTCGAGGTTTTCGTTCCTTCTGCTGTTGCTGGTAAGGCGCAGTTGCTCTATTCTCCTGGAACCAGTTTTCCTCCACACGCTCGGGAGAGCGTGAGCGCGCGCGCGTGCGCGCGCGTGCGCGAATGATAGAAAAAGAAACATATACTAATATGACGGACACGCATACATACTCCCTGTACGCACACGATTAACGCATATGTTGCTATATATGAGCCAGACCATGCGTACGTGCTACGTACACCTATACGCTAAACTAGAAAGTTGCCCCAGCCAACGTTGAAGAAACAGCGGTACACGATGGACTAGAGCCTTTCAAATTTCAATTGTTTTTCAAAAAGAAAAGTATTTCATTTTATTATAAATAAAATATATATATCTTTATTTAAAATATATAAAAAACTTAAAAAAAAAAAACAAAAATTTATCATATTTAAATAATTATTTTTCAGAAAATAATTTTAATAATATATCAATTAAAATATTTATATCAAATATGAAAAAAGGAAAATATAATGTTCTTGATTATACATTATCTTGTTAGAAATAGAGAACTTAATTTTATAATTCAAATATTTTTAATATTATATTAAATATGGAATATTTCTTTCTTTAATCTTATTATATTATAGATATAAATTAAAAAATAAATAGACAATTTTATATTAAATAAGAAAATTCTACCCTCAAATATTGTATGATTATTGCGCCGACAACCCCATTCTTACGAGTAGAAAGTTCGTGTAGAGATATTTTGTTCAGCGCAAGAGCGACATCGTGCGAGACCTCAGAGCGTGGGTATCAGTACGGAACCGAGTCTACAACGCATTGGCGCTGCGTTGCCACGTTTCGAGGTCTCTCTTTTTCGTTCCCTCTCTTTTTTCCATGTTGCCAGTATTGCATTGTCTCGTTCTTTCTTGATTTTCTCTGGTTACGCAGCGTTGCCAATTCAACTGGCGGGAAAACTGGGTTTCGAAACAAATTTTCCTTCGCTCACGGCACTCTTTTGTGATGGACATTGCTAAAACTTTTTTAATAAATACCTTTCTCGCGGCAATTTTATATGGTAATTCCTGTTATTATATTTACATTTTATTCTTAGGAAATTAAAAAATTAAGTAAAATTAGTAACGAATAATTTTCAAAACTATTGTATAAAAAAAATTCTTTATAATTTTATCATTGCTTAATATGTAATTATAAAAAAAATACACAAAATGAAGAAAAAAATTTTAATTGAAGTCAAATTTATAATAATTATGGATAAAAGTTTTAAAAATTCCTAATTGCATAGTTACGAGAACTAATTATCATAGATTTCAATAATGGATTTTTCCATTAAAATTTAACTTATCGCTCTTCATTTTTAAAAGTAGAAAATTCCTCATTTTGGAAATACCATTCAAAGTGATTACTTCACTAATCGTCTTTTCTATCGTTCGGGTCATATAGAAGAAAACGAAGAAGTAGAGAAGAGAAGCTTGATCTGGTGGAGTACAGGGAGGAAGGAGGGTAGACGGTTTTAGACTACGGACTCGACGCGTCGGCGTCGAGTTAAAAATAACAGTAACAGCAGCAGCGGGACAGAGCCAGTCTTCAGCGTCTACGTCGTCTGCGTTTACTGCTAGCTCTTTCTCGTTACTGTTCTAGCATTACTCGTATCATCTAGTAGTAAGCTACATCATCGATATTGATAATGGCGTAGAACTGTTTTGATATAATCTTGAACATAGATACTATTATTAAAAATTAAAGAAAATGCAATCATATCTGCGCTATTTTTATAATTAAAATGATTTTTTTATTATATTATTTCCTAGTAAGAATCATTGCAATCATACTAGATTTGCGTTGATACATTCATATCTTGCTAATACCATATCGCGTGATGTTCTTACCATATCTATATTGTATATTATCGAGACGAGAACGATAAAGAGAAGACCAGTATTCGTCGCATTTATCATATTTAACTTTATCCTTGCATCTGCCATCTATAAAACTACTTCTGCAAATGAAAATTATGTATATATATATATGTACATATATGTACGCACAAAATCACGTAAAATCTGAATCTTTGTTAAAAAAATTAGAAAAAATGCAAAAGTTAAATAGTTTCGTTTAATTGGAATATTATACCATAAAGGAATCTATCGCATAAATGCTATAATAGATCGACTTTACCACTGGAGTCCGTTATTGAAAACAATTTAATCCTACGTTTTTGATGCATTTATCATTGTCAGTTGTATCTAAGTATTGATCATATATCAACAAATGTCTAGAACGATTAGTTGATCGCAAAAAATAATTAAATATTTCTGCAACAATCTTAATAATCAACAAAATTTCGACGTGATGATTTTTCTACGCAGGAATTGGAAGATTTACATTGCCGGCGTTACTCGTACAAACTTCCCATCGCTAATTACCAACCAACGACGGGATCGAGCAATCGGTAAGCAGCAGCAAGAGACGTCAGCCGTAACGGCGCAGCCTTGAAGGAACAGCAGTGGCGACGCGTTGCTTCGTCGCGGCGTCGAAAAAACGACATCGCGCTTATAAGCCGCCAGTTGGCGTTGCATTCGCTTGAACGCGCGCTCGCTTCGAGAAAAGACGCGCGCGCGCGAATGCTCTCACACGTTCTCTCATGTATGTGCTCTCTCATATACGCGCTTTACAAATTTGACTTTCACGAGGAGACTCGTTGGTTCGTCGTCGCACGTAACCTTGGCTGCGTCGTCGGAACGGGCCGCGAACATCGTGCAACGACGGGACGGATTTTATTTTCGTATCGTCGTCGTCTCGTTGTTTTGCTTGCCTCTGGTTTCACCAGCGCGCGTGGCTGACACGCTCGTAAATTCGACTCGTACGATCTCCTTTAACGTTCTTGAACGTTTCAATGATTTTTCGATGATGGGTTCGACTTACCTGTGAAACGACACCAACATGAGTGGCGAACAGTACACAAATCATTTTGTACAATTAGCAAAATCGGTTTCTCGGATGCATTCGACATCATTACTTCGGTGAAAGCAATCAGGAGGGTAATATCAGATAGAAACGCTCTTTAACCCCTTTAAATTCGTAATATTATATTTATCGCATATTAAATTGAAATTATTCTTATATAATATTACGTAACTAAATTTTATACATTTCATTTCACATAAATACAAATCATTAATTACGAAAAATAATGTTATAAAAATTTATGTAGAAAGATAGGATATTATCATATAGATAATATTAAAAGAAAAAAAGTATTTCTTTTATTTCGAATAAGTTTTTTAAAAGACAATAACGAAGTTCGTCTTTTAAAGGAAAAGAATAGTTATTATTACGAATTAATTTTTTATTTTATGAAATTAATTAAATTTTTTTACATATTTTTTAATACTACGTACATACATTTTATAAATTGATTAATAATTTATTATTATATTTTATTATTAAATTATCTATTTATAATATTTTTATATTTAAAAAAAGAGCCATTCAATTTAAAAGAATTAAAAAAAAAATTTCTGAAATTTATTTTCATACAATTATCGATCAATTAACGTATTATATTGATCGTGTAATTTGGAGTTTTACACTACAACAATCATTCTTTAATTCTCACATAATCGATTTATTTTTTTTTTCTTTTTACATCCACCAGCTATCGTAGACGTGCTGACAACGTACACTCGGTATCGTGTTCTTCAGCCCGCTCGTGTCGAGCGGCTGCCTTATGCAAGCGATTTTCGCTGGAGCTTCATTATATCAGTCAATTTTGCAACGTCGGTTATTATTCGCGGCAAAATGTATAGGAAAAAAACTGCAACATTCTGTCTTCAATTTTTCATATAGAAATTTCGAGATTCGAAGAATATAACATACTAATATATAAATACAAATATGACCAAGATATTTCGTTTTGAATGTGATATAACTTCATCAAACTTCGCACTATTAACATGTATATGTTATCTATTCTCCATGATTCTAGACAGTCTTCGTGCAATATCTTAGACGTTGTATATATATATATATATATAAACAAAAGAAACAGACTTTACATTTGACGCAAATCAATGTTCAACTATGATTGGTCTGTGATAATGATTCTTAATATACATGAGAATAATTAATTATGAAAATGTTTATGAAAATCTATCATCTTCATTTATAGTTTTTATGAAATTAAATATTATAATTTAAAAATTCAAAAAATTGTATTATAAATATTCCATAGTAGTATATCTGTGGATATTAAGAAAGCCTATAATTATAAATTTATATGCATTTTGGTAATTTTAACTATATTAGTGTAATAAAATAATATTGGATGGCGAAACGAGGATTGTATCCCGCGTATTCATCGTCATTTTCAATATCTCATAATCTCCTTAATGTAGTTGCACTTTGCTCGACACCGAGCTAGGAATAGCCGAGGCAGGATACGGGAACAGTTACGACCCGGGCCGGTATTGCTCGAGGCGATCGTGCAAGGACAGTACCGCTACAGGCGAATATCTTCCATTGCCATTCTTTCTTCTTTCGCGGGAATTTATCGCGTGAAAAATCTATCTTTACCAAAATAATCTAACAAAAAAGTGTTGACATAAAAATGTATCATTAAATAAATTATTAAAATACACCATTAAATATACTTAAAGGATAAGAGTGTATATATACTTGAGGCAACAATATATTATCAATCAGTTGTATAGTTCATACAACAAAAACTTTTTCTCCCAAAAAATTTGTTGCCTTTAAAAAAACTTGTTCCAGTATTTTTCTTCCTCACAACAAAACCAAAAATTCATAGGTATCATCATACGACAATGATCTTCCGGTTCCGTATATGTAAATATAGAGAACAGCATAACATCCGACAATGAATCAGTGAATACCTGAAAAAGGTAGGCCAAGTATCCTCCGTAAGGATCAACAGAATGATACTTGGCGTTTGAAAACATAGGCATAAGAGATCGTTTAAGAATCGCATTAAGCGATACTTTTTGGATTGTTCTCGACCACATCCGGAAAGTCATCAAAGTTCTTTTCGATATCTTTCTCTATTCTTCTCTTTCTTTTGTTTTTTCCGTATTCCTTTCCTTTTTTCTTTCGTTCGATGGATATTCATCGACATCGAGAATAAGAGAATAATCAAGCAGCAGGATGAGAACGATTATGCCTAGAGTTAGTCGATTCTCTCCATGCTTTTCTACCGACTGCGTATTTGACGGTGAATATCGTGTAAGCAGCCGGAATATTGCATTCTCGTTTTCTTGTGTAGCCAACGCGGCCACACCTTTCACCAACACCCAACCGGCTGTCGTTGGCCTAGCTGGCTCTCTAGTCTGGTGAACGCAATGGCTGCTGCTGTGTGGTGCTTGGTTGGCTGGTCGGTTGGTCGTACGACCAGCTAGCTCCCCGATATACATCCCGTAGCTTTTGCTATTAGACACACTAGTTGTGTATACTACGTGTACTCCGGCTAACAGTAAACTCTTCCACTTGGCTCCTCCAGCATCGGTGAGAGACGCGACGAGAACGCAGTGGCGTTGATGAGCCGCAGGCGCGGTTCGCGCCTCGCTATATTCCGCCATTTTCTAGGATCTTTTCCTGTTTCAAAGCCGTCACGCGGCATGCTGTTCTTCGCGCTCTTGCGATGCTTACGTAATCGCGAGATGCTGAGTTGAGAAGTTGCATTATGATGGGTAAATGTTTGTATATATATATATATATATATATCGATTTTTATTTTTATTAAAATTTTTAAAAATTTTTAAAAATGGCGAAGTTTGATTTGGATAGAGTTAAATATACGAGAAGAAATGTGCAAGTCACTATCATCATAAAGTCGAAGATCGTTAGCTAGCAATGAAGTAGAGAAAATTGTATTTTAAAGGTCTGTCCCCAAAGGGAATCGATTCCCTTTCATTATTGAAAAACTTTTTCGTTTGGTTGCAGAATCGCTGTTGTGAGCTGATAAAAATGAAAATATGATGGAAGAAATGTCTGATTATCGAACTTCTTTTAAATCTTTTTCAAATTGATTTAATTTCTGTGATATAATTGTTTTAAGTAAAAATAATAATGTTTATATTTTCATAATTATATTTTCATATTTCATATTATAAAAATATTTTCATATTATTTATTATTATTTATATATTAATATTATTTATTTTTTAAATAATTTACCTATATTTATCTATATTAAATATGACAAATTTCAAGAATTATTTATAAAAATAAAATGTTCATCGTCAAATCGAAATTTAAATAAATAGATGCAAATGGTCATGTAAAATCGATGATGGTATCGTAAGAGCATAAATATAAAGTCTTAATTGTAGTTTTTTCATGATCATTTGCATTTCTTGATTAAAGATGATAATCATAGGAAAGAGGTTAACTTAATGCAATTTCTATGCATATGTTGTATATAAAATATTTATTTTATTTTATTTATTTTATAAATATTTAAAAGAAATTTATGTTTATTATTAATTATTATTTATCACCAATCATTGTTTTTTATCCCTATTATACAATTTCCTTTTCATAATTCAGCAACCGAGAAAGATTGATCTAAAAATTTTCAACCTCTCTCCCCATGATCC
The DNA here is from genome assembly GCF_014066325.1 of Apis laboriosa. Lineage (NCBI taxonomy): Eukaryota > Metazoa > Arthropoda > Insecta > Hymenoptera > Apidae > Apis > Apis laboriosa. The sequence goes on along the minus strand of NW_025221084.1, from coordinate 2,102,972 downwards.
TTTAAATCAGAAATTCCCCAAAATTGTCACGATTACAGTATTTCTATCCGAGTTGTTCCATTCTCCTCTATCACCAGTCATTTCCTAGTAGCAAGATTGGTAAAAGTTCGTTTCCGCTCGTCGAGGCAAAGAAATACGCGTTGGCCTGCTGTCGTCAGTCATAGGACGACAGGCAAACAGGCAGGCATGGTACAGTCGCCCGGCTGCCTGACAAGGGGGGATTTCTCCGTTGTCGCTTCGACGAACCAGACAAAAAGAACCGGGGGCCGATAGCCGACTGGCGACCCTTCGCCGAATAAAAGGTTGCAACCCTCGTTTGCCTGCCTGGGAGGGTATATATACGGGCTGTCCTACCCCGAATCCAACAATAGGGTCCAAAAGCTTGTCTGCGGGACTCTCCGAAGTAGGATTGGGGCCCCGAAACTCTAACACGATAGAGCTTTTATTTTATTACCGAAATTATAACTATCGCCAGTAATGTTTCCTTTTTCTTCTTCTTCTTCTTCTTCAAATTCAAACAATAACTTTTTTAAAGAGATAAAATCAATGAATGAAAATTCTTTTTTTGATTTTCCATATTTACAGAGATATCGAACTTTTCTGTTTCTTTCTGTTTTTTTATTTTTAAAAGAAATTTGGCCAAGAGAAGTGTTCTTATAGATATGAATATTTCGAGTGAATATTCGGGAATGTCTGAAAAATTGGAAGTAAATTGTTGATGTTAGAAAAGTTTCGCTTTCGTCAGATTCCGCGAAGATAAAGTCATTGTTTGGATCCCGATGACGCGTCCAGTTCAATTCTTCGTTACCGTATGACGAATACGTGACTGATCATGGTCCCCGATTCTTAGAGTCCCAACGATTGCTCGCTATTCTTACTCCTTCACTATATTTTCTGGCTATAATTTGATATTACACGAGCGAAACATGTTCAAATATAGGTCTACAATGTGATATCACAAAAATTCATTTGTTGTCAGAATTATTTTTATATCGTACCACATCTTGCACCACTTCCTTCCGCAAAATTGACTTTATCCAGAATGGTGATCTTGTAAAGCATAGCAATTAGCAAGTTATTCTTTCAAAAATTCCGTCCCGATTATTCATATAAGAATCCACAGCAATATTAATATTTATCAATTGAATTTAATTACTTTTCCTTCAATCATTATTTGTATCTAGTTTTGAAAAAGAAAAAAAAAAAAACAAATTAAATCCTCTTCCTCGTTTCATACGAAAGGTTAAAGAACTCCGATCAATCTGGCTAGATTGTCGACGAGAATCGAAAAGAAAATAAAACTATGTTCTCAAATTATTGATCATTTACTCCTCTATATTCCAATAGATAGGTTATCGTGTTTACTTTGAGAGTCACTGTCCTCGTGACCAGATCAAAGGGTCTACCTTTAAAAAAGAGAAAGAGAAAGAAGATTCCTTCGATGTGGCCTAATGTCCGACCCTCGTCAAGGAACAACGCGTAGCCCTGTTGCAGAAAGACGATTGGACGTTTCTCTACCTGGGCCCAGGTATCCAAAAGGCTCTCTCGCAAACAGAGTAAATTCCTTCGGCAATGGGCAATAGTTATTTTCAAGATTTTTGAATGAATCGCAAAATGAATAATCGTAAAATGAATAGGGAGCAATTTAACAAGCTTTCTAAAATCAGTCGAATCATAAATTGTAACGCGATGAATGAATTTTTGGATTATAAAGTTTTCGAGATTAAGAAGTTGGCAAAAAAAGGGATAATGATGGTGATTTATGTACTTCATTAATATTAAACGTCGGTGGTCAGCAACAGGTCCAATCATCAGGTCAGGGAGACCTCGTTAAACTTATACACATTAACCGGGATTTCTCGTTTACCGTAGCGTTGTATAACGACCTTATCGATCTTAGTTTAGTTAACCGAGATATAGAATTTCGAATAGATAAGTGATATGACTCAAAGTGAATTAAGAAGCGTATCTTATCAGGTGGACGGATATTCGTTGACTTTCGTCACTTGCCTTTTGCACGTACGAATCGTGCTTTCTCTCTCTTTCATGCTTGGAAAGGGGACGAAGGGGGTTAGTCGCGTGCTCGCGATGGTCGGAAGATCGGAACAATGGCGTTGCAACGCGATCATCGATGTGTTCTCGCCGCTTGGCAAAGCAAGGTGAATCGATCGAGGGATCAGGTGCTCCTTGATCGTCGTAAATGGAATTCTCCTCGGTCTATACGGTGTTTCCTAGCGTGAAACATTGACGGTGCACACCGATACCTGCTTTCAATTCTTGCTGATAACCTAGTTTGGTAAAATGCTAATGAGTGTGATTGCTATGTCATCCTTTTTTTTTTTTTTTTTTTTTTTTTTTAACTTTTGGTGAACTTATTTTATCCAAAAGATAGATTTGATTTTATTTAAGATGTAAATAATATTATTTATGTATGATATTTTTTACTTAAAAATATACTATTTAATTTTTTAGTTTGAAAATTAATTGTAATTAATTATTTGATTAAATACTGCAATTATTTTCAATGTCAATGATATCAAAATTAAAAAGTTTTCAAAAATTTGATTCAACAAATAGTTGTGTATCTTTGAGACGCATTGAGGCAGACAAAAAATGCGGGTCTGATTAGTTGATATTTAGACTAATAAAATGCATAAAAAATAGGTATGCATATTGAACAAAAATGTCACGTTTACAAATAAGATATCATCATATGTTGATAGCAATAAAAAAAAACCGAGTCTTCTTATTAATCATTATCAACCATTTCCTTACAGTATAAACATCAATTTTTTTCAATTTTTATTCAAAGATTAGAATAATAAAATAATTTAAGTTATAAAACATTATATTTACATACAAATTAAAAATATTTTCAAGAAAAATTTCGAAAAGCTTTACATTAGATTCTTAAATTGTGATTTAGAAGAAGAATCACTAAGGATTTTATTATTGCAAAAAAATATAATAAAATTATTATACAATTTTGATTAATCTTTCACTACTGCTCATATAAACGCAAGAGTAAATGATTAGAGATTGCATCATATGAAAGAGTTATAAAGTTTAAGAAAACGTTGTTTTGACAGGTTCAAACAATTCCCAAAGGGCATCTTTCATTTCTTCAACGAGTTCTTTCTACCCTTTAACCTTAATATATCCATGATTTATATTTACATCCTTCTTCTGTCCACAATGGAATTATGTATACATATCTCTATATGCAAGATTCGTCACGCAAAACCTACCTGTTTGTCACTCGAGTCGAATACATCTTGTGACTGTTCCACTCGTCAACGTACTGTGCTTACGAATGTACGACACAAGAGTCGTATGTGTATTATTTAGCATGGCCGGTGAAGGCACCTGCGACGTTGCAACTATCTTATTCTCTCCTTTGGCTGTCCTGCGATGACTACCTCGTAAAGTTCAGCCAACGCGCCCACTCGTCACTGCGAACAGGTTCCACCCGTGCCTTTGCGCTTCCTCTTTCACGATACTTATATACCTGACCCTTCTTTTACCTTGTTTAATTATCATCAATTATCATCGCGTACTTTTTATATAAGATTTAATTTCAATTGAACAATTGAAGTTGTTCGATATTTTTAAAATGTTTGATCATGAACTTTCCCAAGAGAAAACGAAATTATTGATGAATCAATAGAAAAATTCATTTTTGATTCCTTTTTCTTTTAATTTGAAATGAAATTTTTGAAGATTATATACGTATTAGATTATATACGATTATACACGTATGTGTGATCAATAAATATGAACATGTACATCATATAACAATATAATAGCATAAACATATCATTCGTTTCCATTTGAAAAATTGATAACAATGGAGGATAATTGGTAATCGATCAAAAACACAAAATCGAAACTAATTATATATAGATAAAAATAATTTTATGAACAAAACAAAAAACATTCGTCCATAGAAGGAAAAACATTATCATTTTATTTTTTTCGATTCGATTTTTCAATTAACAATTGAGAACCGTTCATACGCGAAAACGCAATGAAAATACGCCGAATGTTACGTCCCATTGTGTGTACGTGTAAGCAGGAAGATGCTGCGCGTAAAAAGCTCGAAGGGGTGGAAAAAAATGCATGAGAAAGGGAGAGTTCTCCCACACATAAGGGTGCTGTCCGTTGTCTGCCATATGGCCCCTCTTTTTTTTACCCACCTCTATACGGCTTTCTTCCCACATGACAAAGGTAACCACTCACGTGTGCGTGCACGTGTGTGTTTACAGCTGTACATGGGTCCCGTGCTGGCTTCCTTGAAAGTGAACAACCTTTTTTGTTATAACTTATAACAAAAATGAGCAACCAGTTTCGCATCAGGTGGAAATTTTTGTACGTTTTCATTGTTTTTAGGGATATAAATAATATTCTCTCGATATACATACCATTGATGAAAAGAATGAAATAATTTAGTTTTTTTTCTTTTTTTTTTCTTTTTTTTTTTTTTTTTTTAGTAATTTCAATCGGAGGATTTCGTTGAAAATTGCAATTTCTGCTTTTAGACACCGGGTTCAATGCTTCGATTTCTATTTTTGCCAGTCGACGGATTGTGCGGTTTCCGCGGGGCAACGGAGAGGAGGATAGGTATGCAATGGAATAGTTTTACCGATTTAAATGAAGTTTATCGAGTTGAGCTTGGTTTCCACAGATTTATCGAAACTTGTTTCGTGTGAAATCAAAAATGAATGATTTTCTTTGTTTACTGAAGTATACAATTCAAGTATATGATATGTTCCATATATTCAGAAAAAATCATTTAAAACGAGACATTGTAATTGTAATTAAAACTCTTTAAGTATTTGCTTATTCGACAAACAAATGTAATCTTGCGAGTTAAAAATCTCAAGAAACAAGAAAATCATAATCTATTCTTCTCAATTTAAATTACCTCATTCTCTTCCGAACCAATTAAGCTAGATTCAAGAATCAGAAAGAGATTGAAATAGTAGCATCTTCGTTTTCGATCTCTTTATTTTTAACGTCAGAGGGGGTGATGCTAAGAAGCCAACTACATTTTCCACTTCTCCATTCGTTCCTTTCTCCCTTCTTTCTTCTAATTTTCCACCCCACATCGGTTCATTCTCCCTTTTTCCTCCCGACGATTCTGAGTGCCCAGGGTGCTGGACCTTTCGTTTAGGGCACCGCAGATGCCGCGTGCCCTACTAGATTACGTGCCAATGGTTCTCAACCTCGATCTTATCCAACCATCCATTATCTGTCTCCCTAGGTATAAATATATCCTGATTCCTCTATAAGTGTGTGTTTCCATCGTATTACGTAAAATCAGCCAATGAGAACCACTTGCAAGGGGAAACAACCCTCCCTTTTCGGAGACCTTCCTTTATTCATCCCCTAATGTAGGACCGACCAGCGTACCTTCTCCCCTGCACAACGATAGTATATAGGCTAGTGTATTTATCGTGAAACTTGTACATGAGCGATACATATACATATATAAAATAATATATATGTTTTGTATAAAGGATATGCAGAATATACGATTCGCAGGATTCCTTGGTTTATGTGTGTATGTTGCGGTACGTTTAAGTGCACGGATGCATTTATTGCACGCTTGTGCGTGGCATACAAACACCTATGGGCGTACGGCCGCTCGTATTTTCGCGGTTGCAAATGTTGCATCGCGTGCCGTGGAACTGGGTCAACAATCGTGGGGCTATTCTTCGGGGACGACGTTTTTCGCGTAGTTGTGATGCTGGGTTTATTTCTTGCGAGAAGTTTTTGAAAAAAAAAAATATGATCTAAATTAGAATTTCGAATAGTTCTAATAGGAAAAGAGGGAGTTAATAATATTTAACTTATGTTATTTATTATTCTTTTGAAAGAATTATTGTGAAATTATTTTATTTTGAAAATTTTGATAATTCTCTACTTTATTTGTTATTTTTTTTTTTTTTTTGGAAAAATAATCATATATTGAAAATTAGTTAACAGAAAGATTTAATTGATATATGATTTAATTTTGTAAAATAAAAGGAAAATTATATTACTTTATTAAAATATTATAAAAATCATTTAGTAAAGTTAATTTATACATGATTAAAATGATTAAAATAAGCATTTCGTTATGAGTAAAATATATAATTTATTTTACAATAATATATATTACGTATAATTGCATAAATAAATATATAAAAATTAAATCATAATCATATAATGAATCAATGTATGTATAAAAATATAAGAATATAAGGATAAAAAAAGTATATATTTATATGCTAAATCATTAAAAAATTAATGCATGCCTATTTTTGATATCTTTTCTTATTTAATTATATTTTATTTTATATTATAATTTTATATTTACATTCTGAAATAAAAGAACATAAAATATTTTCAAAAAAATTAGTACTAATAAATATTATAAAAAGATTATAGACAATTTGAACTATTAATATAATTTAATAAGTATTTAATAATTAAATATTGTGAAAATTATTCATATAAAATGTTATGTATGTAAGTTATTTAGTTTTATTTAAATATTTTATCAAATAAAAATTTCAATTAGATTTTTATATTTATATATAGAATTAAATATATGAAATTCAAGATTTTTATATTTTCTTTTCAATTCAGATATTTATATTTTTTTAAAATCATGTATAATAAATTATATTTTAAGTATAATATTCAATTGTATTGTTATTATTTACATTTAGAGGATAATAGATGATCACATGAGTGACTTAGATTACCATCCATTAATGCAAACATACATCAAAGGTAGTTTTCACCCCTTATTCTTTTATAAAACTTTCTGCTCTCTCCTCTCTTCTCCCTATTATCGATTAATTGAGCACGTGGCTAAAATATAAAATATTATCCTGCACGATTATATTCACGAAGGATAATGCTTTTTTTTATTCATCATTCTTTTTTAATGATCTACAATAAAATTCTGTAGATTGCTGGCTCTTGTATTTCTTTTTTCGTTTAAAGATTGTAAACTGATCTCTTGCATAGTTTGTTCTTATTTTAGACGTGATATTGATTTTCAATTTTTCAATTCTCAATACAAATGATTATATAATTTCAATAATTCAATTGTTTAATTTTCAATCAATTTATTAAATATATCATTGGTTTAAAATTTGGTTTTTTGATTCTAATATTTGATATAAAATTATATATATATGTATACACAATATTGATATTAATATATATAATTATAATTAATAATATAACAATATAACAATATAATATATAATATAAAATTTTTTCGAAATTGTTCGTATAATTTACTCATTTTTATTTCAAGTAATTTTTTCATTTTATATATTTTTTTATCTCATACTATTATATAAAAAAAGTTCAATAATTGCTTTAATAATCATAATATAATTTTATAAATTATATATAATATAAATTATATAACTTTAATTATAAGTTGTAAGTAAATTTCCTTCTTTAATCTTATATTATATATTGGATTTGCTAAAAACATCTCTACTACAAGTTTGAATGTACTATTCTGTTTAAAGTACAGAGGCAAGCACATAAAAATAAAATTAGCATGTATACACATATACATATATTCACATATACGTAGCATATACAATACATAAAAGTTAACTTTGAATATATAGAGTATTAGAATTTTAAATCGTTTTTACAGTTGTGTAAAGATTTTTTAAATATTTATTGTATACTAAAAAATTTGAGAAAAAGAATAAAAAATTTCCATTTTGCTGTGATTTTTCATCTTTTATATTAACAATATAATATAATTTTATCTAAAATAAAAATAATTTATTAAAAATAAAAATTTTTTAATTTAAAAAATAATAAAGATCTATTGACATTAGGTTTTTCAAAGTTCACGATGATGAGCGCGATTTGCAAGTCCTTGAAATCTAAGTCTAACTGGCTTGCTCCCCGACAATCTTATCCATTCGACGAGATAGCGTACCACTAATCTGTCACGGACTTTACACTGTTAAAGCTAGCATTCAAACAGCTTCCAGGATCGTACGCGCGAAACTCGAAGTCGAATTCAAAGAAATGTCACTGCTTGGTAACGATCTTGCGTCACATCGCGAAACGAAATTCATCGATTGCATAATTTATGGTATAAAATAAATTGACGATTTAAAAAAATTTCTCGATGCGATCTAATTAGATATTTGAAATTATTCATTATTTATATAGAATTGATTAATTTCAAAGAAAAGATATTGATTATTTTCTTTCTTTTTATTGTTATTGTTATTTAGTAATTTTTATATTTAAAATAGAAATAATTTCCTAAATGAGTAATATAATGTTGAAATAATATTGTATAATTTTTAATTTAATTTGAATTATTTTAATAATTTATTTGGCTATAGTAATGGAAAATTATCCAGAACATCATATCTATAAATAATATAACACGTCATTGATAAATGGACGGATAAAAATTAGACGATATCGAATAAACATATTATCTGTTAAAGAAATATTAAATGTTTAAGGTTAATTTTGTACAAAGAACAAAAATTTTTTATATAAGAGAATACTTGCTGGTTTTTCATTTATTTAAATATTCCCGACGGAATTACGCTCGATAATCATAACACGGCAGGCTATATTGTGCGCGTTGTTATTTCTTGGCCCGATAGCGTGGTGCGCGACGTCGTTGTCGAGCTGTTTTTCGTAGTTGGCGATCTCGCCGGTAGGCGCCGCACCGATCGAGTCCCCTTTCGAAAATAACACACGGCCGGTTGACGTCATGTTGTCATGACTGCCGACCGCCGGCACCAACATTGACTCGATGTCGTTCTTCTAGTGCCTGAACAGCGCAGAAAATTTGCACCAACATGAATTGATTACATTTATCTGCTATACAGTTTTGAATTCAAGATAAATTAAAATTTCATAAACTTTATGATGCATCGTTTAATATTGCATCGATTATTTTTTCAGTTAATATTATAAAATAAAATATAAAGGGAATATTAGAAATTTATTTTTTATATTGATTTTTTTATATTATCTCTTTCTCTTCTCTTTCTTTTATCTATTTTTTGTTTTTGTATTCACTTTTAATGTATATATATGAAAATATATTTTATTATTTTATGCTTTCATGAAATTATTATCAAAACGATTATATGTTATTATGTTGGTATAACTGAGTTAATGATCTAACCTCTAAAGAAGCAACACTTTTGAATATTTTTCGTTACTAAATATGCAAAGCTGCACTGAGTATTCTGGAGCATTTGAATTCAAAAATGGATTTGAATATTCAATCTTATAGTTTCATCGTTTCAATGTATTCGCGCATGTCTAGCATACACACATATATATGTAGCTTAGGAATGTACGACGCCACACACTAACTGGTTTTATCTACGGGGCTCCGATGGCTTCGTGTGTGTTCGTTCTTTGGCTGACTAGATAGCTTTGACTCGTGTAACAAACATTACCTCATCGTCAGGCATAGCCGGATCCACAACGAACCTTCTCTACTTTTGATTGTTGTCTCGCATCTTTTCTGTGTTTACTTATTAGTTGTAAAAATAAAATGAAATTGAACTTATTCAAAATAAATGTATTTACAGATTTACTATTCAAATAAAAAATAACATTTGAATTAATACTTACATATTGAAATTATTCTCTTTATTTTTTCTATTTAATTAAATTTTTTATTTTTATTTAACTTATATTTTTATTATTTTTGTTTTATTTTCTATGTCAACTGTAATTTTACTATAATTTTATTAAAAGTAATGTAAAAACAGATTTTATTAATCTTTTCATGTTATATATATATGTTATAATTTGTCTAGATAGACTTCACGCAGTGAACATTATCTTATTGCGAGCACGGTCGTCATGAATCTTTTCTAGTTCTGGTACTTCTCTCACGTTTATTCCATTGACCTACATTCCTGATGATAAAACAGGAATTGGAGCAAATTTGTTTATGAAAATTCCCTCACTAAAGTTTCTATAAAATTTATTAATAATTATTATTTGATAATAATTATTTAGAGAAATATTCTTATAATTTTTCAAAAATATTATTTATTTATTTATATTTAATAAATTTAAATATACAGTTTAACAAATTTAATAATTTATTTGTTATATTTCATTAAAATTTCTTTAATAATGATAAAAATTATAATGTTAGAATATATACAATATTTCAGTCATCCATTTATCTGATTAACCTCGAAATAAATCCTCTATACGAATTGATTACGGAATTCACTACTAGATGGCATTCCTGTATGAAAAATATGATATTTAGTACTTATATAAAAATAGTTTGAGAAATATAAAAAAAAATAATTCATTAAATATTGAATCAGATCTATCTTTTTATTTTAGGATAATCTATTAAAAAAAATGCAAAAATATTTTTTTTTCAAGTAATAAAATATCATATTTTACAATCAAAAATAATTTTTATCATTATAATCCTATAAATCAAATAATCATTGTAAAGAATTGCATTATAAAAAATATTAAAAAAATATAAACAAATAAAAATTAATTTTATAACAATGTTCCTTTCAATGTTACGATTCTCTAAACAAATGAATATTCAAATGATTCTTTATATGTAAGAGAAAAAAACGTAAATTGCAACCCTTAAAGATTTCACGAGACGAAATAAGAGTGGGATGAGCACATGCTTCTTGACTTTGATTTATGGATAGTTAAGAACCGTGCATTTCTGCTCCACACAGCTAATCCGTTATGCGGTAACTCCCTACAGTAACCACCCGGTGGTCGTCTCGATTCAACAAGTGCGCCCGGACCATGTTTCGCAAACATTGTTAGGCTGTCCGTTCAATTCTTGATCGCGCTCATTGAAATCTTGATTTCAATTGTGCCAATAAATGTGATTGACTATTTTTTAATATTAGACATAAAAAATTATAAAATTCATAGATATCTCGAACTTAGTTGATAAAATAAATATTTATAAATAATATATTTAAATTCCGAATCTATTAGATTTTCTTTTTATATTCTTCTATTACTGATTGATGATTATTTATCATAATATTTCTTCTTTTTAATATATAATAATTCATAAAATGGCATTATATTAATCATAAAGATTAATATGATAAATATTGATAAATATGTATTGGGAAAGTATTGATCGAAAACTAGAAGTACTTTCCTGAGGAAATCGTGTTTTCACCGTAATGGAAGGCGAAATCAAGCTTGCGGATACGATCCCTCATTGTTTTCCCCACGATTCCATGAATCGTCTCTCGAAGAGCTCCGGGACTGGTCGACCCTGTTGGAAGGAGAACCTTCGCGAGCGAGTCGTATTCCAAGTAGGCCGCCGCGGCGGATGTACACCGTCGAATCGAGATTGAGTCGTTGGCTGCTGTTGCTGTTACTACTATAGTATAACTAGTTACTTCTAGAAATCTATAAATTGTTTCTAAGAAAGTGTACTTTTCTTCTCTTCAGAAGTTATTTTTCTTAATAAAATTATTATAATAAAAGTCAAATTATTTTTTTGTATATTAATTAATATTATATTCAAAAAAGTTTCATTTATATTCTTTATTTTTAATTCGAAATTTTTATTTTTCTATTATTTATTTAAAATATGATTAAAATAATAAAACAGTAAATTGCTTCGCATGTTTTGCTATTACCATCGGTATCATTATGAGCGCGCGGTATCGTCTGATGGCATTGCTCGTTTCCTCGGAACTTTTTTTCTCTCCTTTTCCCACTGTTGTTCTTACTAGTTGCACACACATGAAACTCTTCATATTGGACAATATAACGCATCGATTATCTGTTAAATGACGTTCATGCCATCGTACATCCCCTACCCATAGGTCAGCTCTTCGCTACTTCCATTCCCTCAATTTTTGTTTTTGCTTTTTTTTTTTATGAAATCAAACGTCATGTGCAGACCACGTGGATCAGACAAAATGACGAACGTATCGCTAGTGACATCCTACGGCAATTCGTTTAACTAACTGCACTATCAGTGATTCTCAATTAAATTTATATAATTTTTATTTTTTAAAATTTTTCTATTTTTATTTTAGAAATCTTATTTGATTAAACAAAACTTAAACAAGAAGAAGTAAGAAATGATTATTTATTTACTTTTATTCGCATAATTAAATAATAATTAAAAAAATTGAATTTATATATATAAATGAAAATTATTGATATCTAAGTATTTTATCATTTAGAATTATATCGCATGGATCGATTAAATTTCTTTTAGTTGGTATCACTGTAAGTGATGCAAGATAGCATTTATATATTTTACATTCATTAACTAAAAAAAAAAATAAATTAAAAAATTAATTAAAAATTAAAAAAAATAAACATTATTATTTAAATTTTTCTAATATTTGATTTAATATATATTTACTAACAATAGTAATAAGAATAATAAAGTTACTATTAAAATATTTGAAATAATAAAATTAAACTATTAAAATTAATTGAAATAATAATACATATTTTCATAAATTTGATATATATATCTGTGAACGAATATAAGAAGAAAAATGAAAACAAAGACGGAGGAAAAGATAAAATGAAGAGGAGTATTTCACAAGGGGCCCGCATGCTTGCTGATTGAACCCATGAGTAACAACACTCCTCTGTCCCCCTCGCCATTTGTGTCCCCCTTCTCTTCCATGCCCACTCGATCATCCATTCCAACGATGACTTCTTCCAGGCTAGGGTAGGGAGTTGTCTGACGTCATTCTCCAACGTCTGTCAGCGAGCCGACCCTCTGAGTCATGCCGTTTTGCCTACTCTTTTGCTTATAGCAGAATATCGAGACTCGGCAAGGTCTCTCGTGATCATGTCGCTAAATTATCACTTAAGAAAGATTCCTAGCTTATCATTAAAATTTTTTCTTTTTCATTTAAATTTTAAAACTTTTCAATTTCAATTTTTCTTATAATAAAAAGTATAATTTGTTAAATTATTTTAATTTAATTGTAATATTATATTCTTTATAATATAATAATATATCAATATTATTTAATTTTCTATATAATACATAATAATAATATGATAACTATATAATAATAATATTATTTATATAATTTTATGAAAGCAATTTTAAAAATAGATATAAAAGAGAAAAATAGATGTAAAATGAAATATACTTATTTTTTTTATAAAAAAAGAATTTAAAAAAACTAATATAATATTTAATTTATTTATTTTTAGAGTTGTGCAATGATGGGTCTGCAGGCCACGGCAGGGAAACGTAAACTGGAGGGAGGTGTGGGCTGCATGGAGTTCGACATGGATATGGGCGAAAGCCCATCGAAGTTAGGCCGAGTGGAGGGTAGCTGGTGGGCGATGGAGGATAGTTACACGCCCCCGCTTAGCCAAACACCGGCTTCTTATTACGATATGGAAGTGAGTCCGCCTTGCCTGCAGACAAATCCTTGTCAACCAACATCGACGAGTCCTCAACAACAGCAACAACAACAGCAACATCAGACGGCACAGCAACAACAGCAACAATCATCGACGCCAACATCAGCGCCTCCACCGTCTACGGTGGCGCACCTACACCATCATCCGCAGCACTACTATCACCATCAACGCGGACCTACTAGTCCGGTCGGTAATAATGGTTACAGTCAACTGTCGAGGCCTCAGCCGCAATGGGGAGCGCCTCATCATTATGAACCTCCAACGATACGGCGAGAAGAAAACGGAAAAAGTTATTTGGAGCTTGGATCTAGTTATCGAGCAAATGATAGATGCTGCGAAGGTTCGAGGTCAAGTTGGTGTCGACGTGGCAGAGCGTGTTATAGACAAAGACGACTAGCCGTATTAAATATTTCAATGTGCAAGCTGGCGAGGTATCGCCAATTTCCAGATCCAAGCCTTCATCGATCGGTTCTCATCTGCAATACATTGAGGCATCTAGAACGCGAAATGGAGAGGGACAGAAGTCCACCGCCCATGGAGCCAGTTATACCAGCACCTATTGCTCAACTTCAACCTCCTGAGCAGGGCAGGTTAACGCCATTTCCAATGCCACCAACGTCTTCAAACGAGACAGACGTCGATTCTGGTATCGGTGATAGCGATGATAGTCGTTCGATTAACTGGGGCAGTGTGCTATCTCTTTCGAGTCAGTCGCCCTTAGATCCACTAAACAACAACGAGTTACTGGATGTCGATATTGGTCCGGATCTAGATTTAGACTTCATGCCTGGATGGAAATTGACACCTCTATCTGCGGACGATATTCTTAGGAGTACAACGGCGCAAGAACAGCAACATCAGCAACATCATCATCATCAGCAACAGCAACAGCATCTGGTGTCAACCAGCGGTAGCTGTGCCAATAGCAATGTGGCCAGTGCCTGCGTTAGTACTGGAAGTAGCAGTAGTACGCACGAATCGTTAATGTGCGTTGGATCATAGCCCCCAATTTTGACATCGTTGAGTCATCTCATCGATTTTTACCCATTGATGCCGCAGAGCAAATAAGTATGCGGCATTTACAAAGAACCACAAATCAAGATGTAGAGACGACGCAGTCGCCCGCCTCACGAATTATTTGCAACGCCTGGTCGGCGATTCTCCAGGAGGTCTTCTTTTTCTTATTTATTACCATTCGTGTCAATTACGCACCGATCGATTATCTCGGTTACGTTCTACTTCGTATTACACCGGTAACCAGCATGGGTGGTCTACTCCTTATGGACGAGGAGGTATGAGACGTGATACCTCCTGTGTTCGCAGGTGCAACTGGTGCAGAATTCATGGCCCATTGGAAATATTTAAAATTCAAAGGAAATAGAGGTGATTACAATTTTTAAACCGACGAGTACCTAAACTCACGTTGTTTCAATGATATTTATTTACTAATAATTTAATATTTTATACTTTGTTATTATAATTATATTAGATTTAAAAATTATTTACTATTGATTTAATAGAAATTATTTAAATCTTTTTATTATACATATATATATATATTTACACATAATATATAATATATATATATATATATGTGTATGTAATATATATATATATATATAAATATGTGTGAGAAATATATTTTCATATTCGAATGAATTATAATTTTTAGTTAACGAACAACGCGAGATCGGGTCCTCCTCCGGATCATCATCAACGACCACCTCAAAACGAGCCTGGTTATACTATATCGAAACGATCTGTTTTTGCAGCTGCACCTGCGAATTCAGCGGCACATGTATGAGTTCCCGAGTCGCTCGAAATGTCGCCACCGGCACGTCAGACAGAAAGAAATAGAATGAGAGAATGAAAAAAGAGGGAGAAAAGGGGGGGGGAAGAGCGAGAGAAATAGAGTGAGAGAGCGACAGGGAAAAAGAGAGAAAGTGAAAAGAGCTCAATGTTCACGCCCCCGGGCCGGCGATACGGTAGGACAAGTACCTACAGGACCTATGTAGCCTTCGACTCTTTAAAACAACGATGACAAACGGCACGGTACTTCGACAGACTGGAAAAAAAATTTCTTCTTCTTTCTACATTTCTTGATTTTCTTTTAATTTTTTTAATTTTTTTGTTTTTCCTTTTTTTTTTTTACAATTGATTCAAACAGCACGATATCGCTTGCCTAGCTGGCTGACGTTGAGAACTCTTCGGCGATGCCTTGGCGTCGTTTGCGACAGCCAATCGAAAAGGGAGTGTCCATCATCATCGATCGCTGTTTTCTCTTTGGATTAGAAAGACTATCCAGGCGACGATTAATTAATGCCATACACTGTAACACACTAACGATACATTACACGCGTAAGACATAACCGCCGTGGCCTATACCGTACACTGATAAATACATACACGTACACACGCGCGTATACACCCATATATAAATATACATACATATGTATATGTACATCAGACAGATATACAGGTTCGTACACAGAAAAGTCGATATATGGTGCTAGGACGATCACACCCTGGTGCTTAATTCTGTACACACAGAGCCATGTGCGTAAATTCGCACGGATCGCCTGCAGCCTTCGTCGAGGAGTCTAGATACGTCCTGACGTCGTGAACAGAACATAGATGGTCGAACATATTTCCATTGTGTGATATCCGATACGAAGCGAAATTAATTATAGTAGCATCAATATCGTTCCTGAATTCTCGAAGGCTTTCGACGATTATTAAGGGAATATCATATGCCGATGGATGGAGATATGTTAGTGAAAATGCGTACTATGTTCTGACGCACGATGCTAACAAATGTACCTGCATTTTAGAGATCGGGATAAATATCGGTTCCTTCGTATCATCGCACGTAGGCCACTGCGCGCCACTGATCTCCCGTTAATAATATGTACCATAATACTATTGTAAAATAGAGTGGCCGACGAGCAAAGAACGAAGGGAGCCAATAATTCACTTGGAGTGTGGAACGGAGAGATTATTAAGAGAGAAGAAAAAAAAAAAAAAATAATAAAATAAAACTCGACGATACGCACTTCGCGAAGAGGAATGGCGATCCGCGCGCGATCTCGTCCTCAACGTCCACTAACTGAACTCAAAAGAGCAGCTATACTTAAATCGAAATTAAGCGTTGTAAAGCGGATTTAAAAACGAACGATAAAGCGATATACAATAATTTATAAATCGACTGATTACTTGTGTGAGGGAATGAAAAAAGATAGGAAAAAAAGAAAAAACAAGAGAGAAAGAAACGAAAAAAAGAAAACTCTACTGGTAACGTTTCACGAGTTGATTTAAAACTGTAATTAATTCAATATTAAGCCGACATATACATTAACACGAGACATACCATACAAAAAAATCCATTCGTAACATACGATATTTGTATACAGAAATACAAGGAACACGAAATGTACATGTTTATACATGAAATACATTAGATACTTCGATGTATATAGATACACACTACGTACTAAGTCTAATAATTGTTAACGCGAACTCAAGTGAATTTTCGGCAGTTTTCATTTTTTCGTTCTTGTTTTCTATTTTTTTTTCTCTCTTTTTTTCAATTGTTCATGTTAAAAATTTTTAATTTTCTGATTTTTATTCTATTATCATCTTATATTCGATTCAATGTTGATTTATGCCACACTAATCGTCTCATCTCTATTTCGTTCATTAGTTCCTTTCTCATTTTGTACAAAAAGAAAACAACGAGCAATATTACTTTAACGGTGCAGAAAATCTAGGAGAAAAAAAATATAAGTGTATCGATTTCGAATGATATGTGAACTTTTTCAAACATGTAATGGGGACAAATTTCTGTATGTAAAACTATGCTCGATTGAAATATAAATGTGAGAACATAGTGGAAAATACTACAAAATATTGGAAAAATAATAATAATATGTATGGATCAATAAAAATTTAAACTTCAATTTTCATCAATTTTCATAATCAAAGATATTTTAACGAAGTATAAAAAAATAAAGAAAGATGTTCTCATTACGATTTTTTAAGATTGCAAATCATTCGAGTTCTGTGCACAATTCTATTCTACAACCGCATGAAAATGTTAAAACTCAACAGCACATTTATACACAGAACACACAATACATACGCGCACGACGTTGTGTGAAATTACAATGCGCGCTCGATATGAATGTACGAGGACGTTTTAGGATGGTTCAATGTTGTTTTCTTGCATGGTGTACCAATCAGAAACAGCGTGAATTTTAAAGCACGTGGCACACATACACGAGATACACCAACGTATGCTAGGTTGTTAAAGAAATTCGTCCATAGCGTTGATGCATCTCTCAAGTATATGTCTTTTCGTGTTTTACGATCGCAGCGCTACCTCATTGGCTTGGTGTTCTGTGTCGTGACACAAATGACGCCTTAAGATTTCTCTTTCGATACACATTAATATATTAAAAAGTTCTGAGGAGTTAATCAGAAAATCAATACTAATTGATGTATCGAAATTTTATTGATATGAAAATAAAAAAATCATGAATCACGAAATATTCTGATCTCTCGATCAACATTTTGTATAGAATTTGATCGACGAACGGAATACCAAGCAAGTGCGTTTGGAAACTGGACGCGAGATGGTATACTCTCGCTTTTCGGGCATGAAAAAGGAACTCTCGGAAGGTGATAAATAATTTCGTATTTTTTACATGGAAATGTAGCTTCTCTGCGTTGAAACGTATATTAAATACGCGTATACACATATATACACACGGTACCGACGGAGTGCCTGCGATTTTCGAAGATTTTAATGAACGTGGAGAAGAGGAGGCGCGAGCTATACGTGAATCACGAGATGCAGGGAAAACGTAACCGTGCGAGAGAACGACGAAACGAGTTCTATACGCGTGTGTTTCGACAATTACGCCTACGTGCGTGTTAATGTTAACGTTTAAAAAAAAGAAAACGAAAAAAAAAAAATATGGATGTGTAACGAACACTATTTCAGAGAGTTACGATTGTAAATCGAGGAAAAGAAAGAAAGAAAAAGAGGATGAAGGATACATTGTAAATAGTATAAATAGCACACGCGCAGAAGTATGTTTAAGCGGAAATAAAAGATGATATAATAGGTATAATGTGAAGAAAATATACATATATAAGATATTATTATATATTATATATAAACAAGAAGTATATATATAAGATTATTATATATATTTACCGTGGTAAGTGATATACAAAAGCGGTGACGGGGACTCGCGCAATCTCGTTGTGTTCGGATGATGTTGCTGTGATTCGCGGCTGGCCCACGGAGCGATTTACATTGATATTCAGTTTAATTTATAAAGCGTATATCTTGGGGGATATCTCGTTCTTTTTATAACCAAACACGAAAGCTGGTCATTCTATTGTTATCATTCGTTTTTTCATATATGCTCTTCCAAATTGTTTTTTGTGCATAGACATTGATATATTATATATAGTCTTTGATTATTATGTATATGCATGATCATGAATTCTTTCTTTTTTTTTTTTTTTTTGTCGATTCTTTCATTATTTTTTATGTTAGAATGACCAGTTAGACGTAACATATAGATTAGTGAAGTACAAGATGGAATCTATAAAGTTGCGTTTTTTAATTGTTTCATAGTCGGCGGTTTTAACTCAAGAGCCTTAGCTGGATGCCGCCATACAATTTTTAAAGATTTATAGTTAGCTAATGTCGTAGCTGTATTAAAATGCAGTAAAATAAAGAAGTATTGTTTTATAATATCACGTTTGTAATTACTTTTTGTTTAAAATACGAAAAATGAGCATTATAAATAAAAATTAAGAGTTAAAAACAAATTTAATTCTTTAAAATATATTTTTAATCAAAGACATTTTTAAAAATAATAAAATAATTAGTAATAATAAATTTGCATTGGAAAATCAATGTTATTATGTCATCAATTTTTTATTAAATCTCTTAGATTCTCACACTTTATAAAAAAAATATAATAAAATCTTAATAATTATAAAATATATATATGAGTTGCTAAATAAATATAAAAAATTAAAACTGTATAAATGGCAATCATAGATTTTAAAATGACATAAATCTAGGTTAGCGGCAATCAGCTAGGACTTTAAAATGATGTAAAACTACGTTGACAATAGCCAATTTTTAATTAATTTTTAATTTATAGGATAGAAGTTTAATCGTACTCTTTATCGAATTATTTATATATATGTGAATTAAGTGAGATTTATATTAATTTTCTTTATTCATTCATTGTTAATATGAAAGAAAAGAGAAATATTTACATTTTTTATTATATTATTATTATTATTATTATTTTAAATATTACAAATTTTATTTACTAAGAAGATTAATTTAATTGAGCTGCCGCGAAAATGTACGATTAAGTTCCTATTACGATGATATCTAACCGAGAATTAGTTAGAGATATTTTTATTTTAGTCAAATAAAATATGCAGCTCTCGTGTGGCCCGCTTTACGAATGCAACGTCCTCGAATCCTTCTTTTTCTTTTTGTACGATTATTATTTTATTATTATTATTTTATTATTATTATTATTATTATTATTATTAT